>NC_135537.1:9226456-9526456 GCF_045843805.1 Urocitellus parryii | reverse complement strand
CCTGGGCACCAGGGTACCCACAGCCTAAGCATGGCACTGGCATCTTCTCAGGTTTAGGCTGAAACCTCAGATTATAGAGTGTCTGGGTTTCTTCATTTACAGGTCGGTGGTAGTTGAACAAAGAGCCACTTAGTAAAACTTAATAGATGTGAAATATTCATGTTCACGCACACAGTGCTTTTAAGAGCACTATTTCCCTGTGTCTTACCACTGTGTTTCACTGATGTACAGCCTCCTGGGTCCTGGGACCAGACAGAGCCTCTCTCAGAGCCAAAATCCTGGGAAAACCAAAATGGGGGCCACACAAAGGTTGCTCCAGTGCCACAGCCCACTCCCCACAGGAGCCCCTGTGCCCTCCAGGAGCGCCCTCTGCAGGTGAGAAAGGTGAGCATCACCCCCACAGGGCAAGGTGCACACAGTCACTCCAGCTGTTCTGTTGGCTTTATACTAACCAATCTATCCTGGTCAATGCTATTATCCCATCTTAGAGGTCAGAAGAGAGGCTCGGAACCCTTAAGTGCCTTACCAAGGCACACAGGATGCAGCACCTGTGACAGTGGCTGACAGGCCTGTTGGACCTGAGCTCAGGACTGTCTGGCTGTTCTTCCAAATATGTCTTTCTCAACTCAAAGAAGCAGAGCTCTCAGCTTGGAACCCATGGGTCTAGCTCTGCCAGTGTAGGCTCTGCTATGATTTGAATGTGTTTCCCAAAGTCCTGTATTGGAAACTTAATTCACATGTTGACAATATTGGAAGGTGGTATCTTTGGGAGGTAATTAGGATTAGGTGAGGTCATGAGGGTGAAGGCCCCCATAATGGCATTAGTGGCTTTATAAGAAAAAGAGAGACATGAGCAAGCAGGCTTGCTGTCTCACTATGTGATGCTTTCTGCCTTATTATGACGTAAATGCAAGATTCTCATAAGATGCCAGTACATGTGGACTACATAAAGCTCCTTTATTTATAAATTACCCAATGTCAGGTATTCTGTTATAGCAACAGAGAATTAATTAGGACAGCATAAAGTTCCATAGACTGGGTAGCTTGTAAATGATGGAAGTGTATTTCTGACAGCTCTGAAGGCTAAAAGTCCAAGATCGGGGTGTCAGCATGGTTGGGTTTTGGTGAGGACCCTCTCCTGAGTTACAGACTGCTATCTTTTCACTTTCCCCTTCACATGGGGGATAGAGAGCTCTCTGGACGCCCTCCTTACAAGAGAACCAGTCCCTTCATGACCTGATCACCTCCCAGGGCTCCACCTCCTACACCCACCATACTAGGGTGAGGATTTCAACAGAGTAGACACAAACCTTCAGACCATAACTGGTGCCCATTCAAGGTCATGAACATTTGCCTGGGTTAGTCCTCATGTGTCTCAGAGAACAGCAGTCACCACAGTGTCACCAAGAGAGATGATGGGGCCTTGCCAGTCCTTTGGGCTGCTGCAGCAGGGGGCCAGGCTGTGACATTGGTGGTGTGTCCCACTCCCTGGAGCCAGAAGCATCGAGCACCAAGACTGGATATCTCCTCGAAGACATGGGCACGTGTGGGTTGTGTTCCTTCTTCAGGAGAGGACAGAGATGAAGCGGAGCCCACAGCACAGACGGAGGGTCACTTGGTCAGAACAGGCTCGGGGACAGAAGCTCCTCCGGGAAGCTCCGTGTTTACTTATCCGCTTTCTGCCTGATGAATAGCTAATTGGTTCCAAACCTGGCTGTACTTGAGGTGTGTCGATACAGGATGTCACAGGAGCACTGTGTTTCTGAGTGTTGGGTGCGTCTCGTGTCCCTGCGAGGACATTGCCTGCTTCTCAGTGGAGGCTTTGCGAGCCCAGAAGCACAGCACAGAATGCCCCCGTGTTTCAGCAGGACGAGGACCACGTCCAATTTACTCCTGTCTTTCTAGGCCCTGGGCTGGCAGAGTAGATGCTCAAAAGATGTTGGTTGAGCTGACAAGGAACACATCTAAATGTTAATCCTAAAGGTGACTAAGATGTTGGAAAGGCAAATGAGAAGGCAAGGCTGGGATGTCCCAAAGGGAGGCCTGAGGAGGCGAGGGGACCCCGGAGTGTCTAAAAGGCTTATCTGGCCGGGGCTGTTCATTTTCTGTCCTTCCTGGTTAGATCCGTGTGAATGCGTGGATATCTCGCACGCCCGTGTGCTCCGGTATCTGGAGCTGTGAGTGGTGATGTGGTTGAGATAATTGAGGCTGAATACATTCATGCATGTGAGAGGAGCACGGAGGCTCCCTGTGAAACGGCAGCCTCCCCTGGCCCCAGGATAGCTCTTATGGAAATGAAATCGCCACAGTTCAGTCAAAAATTGTCCGATAAGAAATGTCAGGAAACCAACGCTGGGAAATGGAAAAAGGTCTGATAACAGAAGGGCAGGTGGTGAGAAGAAAGGAGACATGAGATGCAGAGTTTTGAATCTGCAGCAAGAGCACAAGAGAAAGGCAAACCAGAGGAGCACAGGAAACACCAGGAGGACCCAGATGGGCTGCCCAACTGGGGGGTGCGGCATACCGACTGGGGAGTGGCCTGCGGCAGAGGACAGACCAGAGACGTGAAAGGAGAAAGGGCCCCTTTGCCCTCACTTGGTGAGTCAGTTTCCAGCAAAAGGAACGTCTTACTGGCTGAAGAGTGAGGCACCACATCAGTGGGCAGAACAAGCTGGGAACTGCCCAGATGTGAGACCCTGGCCTGGAACAGACCCTCCACCTAGACTTGACAGCAGGGTCACAACTAGAGTTTGTTGTTTAGAAGAAGAAATAGAGGAAGATCCCGGGTCCTGCAGATGGGCACACATGGGCCCCATTTCCCCAGGGGCGTCAGGACGAGCCCAGGCTCAAAGCACCCTGCTGCTGGCCGTGTCCTGTCCCTTCTGCCTCTCTGCCTCCTCCAATGGGATCATGAGGCCCAGGGCCTGGGCTGCACCATCAGTGTTAGGAACAGAGTCAGCCTCCCACCTCCACTGGAAGTGGCAGCCCTTCCTACCCTCCTGTCTCCTTGGAGCCTCCACCCAATGACAGGGCAGACTGTGAGCAAGGAGGTACACCCACCCACCCACCGGGAGCAGCCCTGGGGCTGCCTTGCCTTGCCTGCCCTTCCCAGGGACATCACCACCCTCCCACTCAGTGCTTCCATCAGGGCCCCAGAAGACACCCTTGACTCTCCCCTTTCCCACACCTTCAGTCTGAAGGTTCTGACCCTTCACCGCCACCCCTGGCACCTCCCCTGCCTCCCTCCAGGGGCCTCTCACCTGGTCCCCATCACATCTGTTCTCAGCACAGCAGCCCAAGGAATTGCCCCAGACACAGGCCTTGCATTTCCCTGAACTCTGAACTCCCTGCCCTGCCACGCTTCTTCACACTCAACACCAGCTGCTCTCCCCACCAGGCACGGCACCGGCTCCTGGGGCTCTCGCAGCATGTGCCCACTGAACACGCACTGGTGTTCCAGAACCTCAGCCCACTTCCGTTGAATTGAGACACTTCCCAGCAAACTCTCTCCCCTCTGGACCACTCGGCGGGCAGGACTTAATTTCTTTGGCCAAATGGCAATACTTCCGACTGAACTCCCATCAGAAAAGGCACAGAGGGGCAGCCGTCAAGACCACAGACTCCAGCCCTGCTCCTGGCTTGGCCGCTCTGAGGCCATGAGACATAAACCACATATAGTCTCGTCACCTCTTCACAGTACCAGTCCTCATCTGTAACCCGAGGTCAGTAACAGCTCCCACCTCACAGGGCTTTTGTCAGAGTCACAGCAAGCAAACCCCTGGGACAGGAAGGCACATATATCCCCATTTTGCAGCAGGTTTGGGAGTTCAGAGAGGTTAGTAACTTAGCTGAGGTCACCCCGAAGGAAGAGGCACAGCCACAGTCTCATTCCAGAGCCATGTTCCTGATCTCTGAGCCACACAGTCCCACCTGCTAGGGTTTCAGAGAGCTCAGCTCCAGCCACGGTCCTGACAGCTCTGCAGCCAGCAGAGAGAACTATTTCTGAGATTAAGAAAAGCTTGTGTGTCTCCATTATTGGCTGCCACATGCCTTCACCTGAAGGGCTGGTTATTGTTTTTCCTCTTTCTCACCATGTCAAATAGCCTTTCCTGACCAGAATGCACTGGGCACCGCCAACAGGCCGCACACTAGCGTGGAACGTGGCCCCAGGCACTGTGAAGTCAGGCTCCGCTGGGCAGAGGCACTATCATTCTACCTCAGCAGCATTTCAAGAGAGCAGGAGTGCCCCTTGACTCCCACCCCTTACAGGCCCTGACTCCTCTGAATGTGGACACTCCTGATGACAGCCTCAATAGCTCCAAGGATTCCAACCTCTACCTCGGGTCATCTTGCCCTGCTATTTCAAAATCTCCTCCCTTCCAACCTGTTTTCATTTTACAGATGAGAAACTGAGGCCCAGAGAGCAAATGAGATTGTCCCAAGTCCTACAGTCCATGAGCAGCACTCCATGAGCCCTGCATGAGCAGGGCTCTGGGCACTCAGGTTGGCCCTCTTCCTGCCCCAGGGCTCACAGGTGTCTTGGAACACCTCTGAGTTGGTTTCCTGGAGTTACCATAACAGGTGGCCACAAACTTGATGTCTTAAAACATTCCTGAGGCCAGAAATGTGGAATCCAGATGTGGGCTGGCCAGGTCCCTCTGAGGGCTCTGGGAGACTCCGTTCTTGCTTCTTCCAGCTTCTGGTGACTTCAGGCATTCCTTGGCCTGTGGCTTTCTCACTGCAGCCATCTCTGTCTTCACATGGCCTGTCCCCTCCTCCCCAACACAGAGAAACTATCATTGGATTAGAGTCCACCTAGGTGAACCTGTGATAATCTTATCTTAAAATACTGAACTCAATTACATCTGCAAACCCACTTTCCAAATAAGTTCACAATCACAAGCTTCTAGAGGTTAGAACAATGATATCTATTGGGGGGGGGATGGGGTGCATCAATCAACCCTCTACACTGAGTTTCTGCTTGGGATTCCAGGTGCTTTTGGAACTTTCCAGGACTTTGTGAGGGCAACTGTATGTAAAGACCATCGGATCCAAGTTACACCTCTACACAAAGTAGAGCTCCTGGACCTGCAGCAGGGCCTGCTCTCCACTGGATGCCAACACATACAGTCATGAGGGACCCTGATAGCAATGTCCATGTAAGGGCACCAGCTACTGTTTATGGAAGGGGAATTGTGTAGCAGGCACACGCTAAACCATATGCACATTGCCTTTCATCCCTACAACCACTCTGTGCAGTAAGTAGTAGGTAAACTCCAATCCATCACTAGCTGGGAGGCCCCAGCAAGGAAATTCTCTGGGCCTCAATTTTCTCACCTTAAAAATGGTAGTAACAAAGAAGTATGGAGATTCCTTATAAAACTTGGAATGGAACCGCCATTTGGCCCAGCTATCTTACTCTTCAGTTTATACCCAAAGGACTTAAAATCAGCATACTACAGTGACACAGCCATATCAATGTTTATAGCAGCTCAACTCACAATAGCTAAACTATGGAACCAACCTCGGTGTCCTTCAACAGATAATGGATAAAGAAAATGTGACATATATATATATATATATATATATATATATATATATATATATATATATATTGTATATATACACAATGAAATATCACTCAGCCTTAAAGAAGAATGAATCGATGGCATTTGCTGGTAAATGGATGGAGATGGAGAATAGCATGCTAAACAAAATAAGCCCATCCCCCAAATCAAAGGCCAAATGTTTCCTCTGATATGCGGATCCTAATTCACAATAAGTGGAGGAGGGCTGGGAAGAATAGAGTTACTTTGTATTAGACAGAAGGGAGTGAAGGGAGGGGAGGGGTATGGGTAGGAAAGACTGTAGAATGGATCTGACATTTTTACCCTATGCACATATACGACTACACAATTGGTGGATCCTCCATCATGTACAACCAGAAGAATTAGAAATTATACTCCATTTATGTATGATGTGTCGAAGTGCATTCTACTGTCATGTGTAACTAATTATAACAAATTTTTAAAAATGGTAGTAACGGAGCAGTAGAAACTACTCCTCCTGCCCCACTGAACTCTATACGCTTCAGCCAATGTCTCCTCTCCCCTATCCAACCCCCTTTCCACCTGTGGTTACCACCACTTCACTGTCCACTTTTTTCCAAAGTTTGACACTTTTGGATTCCCCCTGTGAGATCACGAGGCTTGTTTACAGAATCGTATTCCAGTGTATCAGCAGCACACGACCTTTATCCATCTAACCACTGGGCACTTCTTGGCTGTGAGAACGACCACTGTGCAGACGACTCCCTAAGACACTGGCTTCGTTTCCTTTGGATACATCTCCGGAAGTGGGATTGCAGGATCATCTGGGAGCTCTATTTTGAGTTTCTGGAGGAATACCCATGTGTCTTCCCCAGTGCCTGTGCCAACAGTATACCCCGGAGCTTCCTTTTTCTCCACCTCCTCACCAGGACTGGCTACCTTTCCTTTTTCTGATGTCAGCCAATCAAACAGGCATAAGGTGACATCTCATTTTCATTTTAATGATCTATTACATGATATGGTGACTACAATCAATATAGCATACTATATTGTATGCTTCAAAATAGTTAAAATATGGATTTTAAATATTCTCACAAGCCAGGCACAGTGGTGCACACATGTAATCCCAGTGACTCGGGAGGCTGCAGCAGGAGGATCACAAATTCAAAGCCAGCCTCAGCAACTTACTGAGGCCCCGTCTGAAAATACAAAAAAATATAAAGGGTTGGGAATGTGGTTCAGTGATTAAGCACCTTGGGTTCAATCTGCAGTACCAAAAAAAAAAAAAAAGAAAGAAAAATTCTCACAACACAGAAAACTGTTTCAGGTAAAGGATATTAATTATCCTCATTTGATAAATGTACAGAAACATCACATTGTAGCACAAATATATACGATTATTAGTTGATGATTAAAAATAAAACAAACTTTAAAATGATAATAATGATGTCTGCTTTGAGAGGTCATCATAAAGATGACAAATTTTACAGGGAGCACCTAGAACAGCGGCAAGATACCCACAATACAAACTTCTATCACCAGCATCACCGTCGTCATCATCATCATCATCATCATCATCATCAGTACTCCTTGCTTGACGAGAGTTTTTAATAAAAATCAATGCTGTATCTCCTTTCCTAGCAGCAGTGACCCCAAAACCTGCATAGGTGTAAACTCTAGTTCTGTGCTTGAGACGTTCTTTGAACAGCATGCAGGAGTCTGCTTTTTAAAGGAGTCTCCGGGGCACTCTGGCAGGGTGAATATTCATCTGCGGAGGCAACTGTTGTACTCATTTGCATTCATGGACATGTTCTAATTATTAAGTGGGGCACAACTCCTGTCAGCTCAATGAATCCATGCTTTCCAGCAGTGGTGGTATTCGGGCCCATTGACTAGTTGTCTCCTTTCCTGATTCTTAGACAATGCCTGAATTAATGAAGCCTGTTTTGGTTCTCCCAACCACCACAATGTGACAACACAAAGAGAAACTGAGCAGGAAATGAATTCTATCATTAAACAATGCCCAGGTGCAAGGAAATACAAACAGACACAGTGCGAGAGTGGCTGACAGACCTCGGCTCACACTGGATTCTACCCCAAGCCCTGCACAGAAGCCTCCAGGGGCATGGGAAGGAGCACCGGCTTCCACTCAGCAGCCCTGGGCTCCAACGTCAGCTCTGCTCTGTGCCTGCTGTGGTTACAGGCTGCCTAGACATCTGGTGCACCCAGGAGGGCATGCAAGAGCCTAACCGGAAGTCACCCCCACTCTGCTCTGCGGGATAACATCCCCCAGATAAGCAGCCCTACCTGTCAGGCAGACCAGTTCTGGATATCCCTAAATAGTGGTTTCAGTTCCCTGCAGCCCATGGAGGTATGAAAACCAGCTCGTCGCATCTTCTAGAAGTAACCAGCTCACTCTGCCCTCCTGATGCTCCACTGCTAGCCTCCCCCAGCCTCGATGGCTCACTCTGGTCCTCTGAGGGGTCCCCTCATGAATAGCATAGCATGACAGGTGGTGCCCTCCTCCTGAGCTGTGAGTAAATGTGAGCTGTCAATCTCATCTGTCTGGTGGTATGGGGTGTTGGAAGTTCAGCCATTTCCATGTCCCATAGCCCTGGGCTGAGACTCCCTCTCCTCCCTTTAGGATAATTAAAATACCAACTGCATCCATTTAGCCAAACTGAGTAAGGTTTCATCATCTTCCAAGGAGAAACAAAAGCTTCCTTGTCAAGAACCAAAATATGAATTTCTATAGTCTAACAGCAGGTATTCTACCAAAATAAACATAAAAGCTAGGAGATAAATAGCTTGAGATCCAATGGTACATTCCCTCCCACTCCCTCACTTCCATGCATAAAAACACTCAGCTTCCTGATTGACCAGATGTCTTCTAACTCCGACATCATGTGTTATTACTAACCAGTGGAGAATAGGCACAGGTGAAACCACAGAGGGACTGCACTAGCTGGACAGACAGACAGCAGAGGCTGTTGTGTGGAGCTGGAAGGGCAGAGAGGTTCATCCAGACTCAGAATCTCAATTGTTGGTGTTACTCCGGCCCTGGGTTGAAAGCTTGGCCAGCCCCAGGTCATGATTAGTTACTGTTGCTGCTATGGTCTGGAAGAGTTTGTATCTCCTGAAGGTTCACTGTGCTGGGGACCTGGCTCCCATTCTGGTGATGTTGACAGGTGGTGGGACCTTTAAAGGAGGGGTCTAGAGCAAGGTAATTAAGTCTCAGTTACAGGAATATCATGCTCAGAAAGAATTAATGCTGGTCTCAAGGAATGCATTAGTTCCCACGAGAGGTAACTGTTATAGAAGAGTAAGCCCAGTACCTGAATTTCTCAGGCTTCCTGTCCCATCATACGACCTCTCCCTCTTGCATGTGGTCCTGCCTTGAAGCCATCTGCCACACTGTGATATAGCCAGGAGTGCCCTTGCCAGGACACTGGTGTCATGAATCTAAACCTCCAGAACTATGAGCTCAATATACCTCTTTGTCAAGTAATCGGCCTCAGGTACTCTGCTACAGCAACAGAAAACAAACTAATGCAGATGCCCATGACTGACTAGCCGTGTCTGCCACAGACAGGGGAGGAGGTGACGGCAGCAGGCTGTGGCCATAAGCACACTCCAGTAGAAAGCATCGCCAGCTTTGCACACAGGGCCCTATCACTCCATCCTCAAGGCCTGGGTAGGGTATGTCTCTCTCTCTCTCTCTCTCTCTCTCTCTCTCTCTCTCTCTCTCTCTCTCAAATGAAAGAACTAAGCTCAAAAAACCATGGAATCCCATCTCCTCTTTCTTGCCTGATCTTCTCAACCTATTAGTAACAGCACTGCAAGGGCCAGTACAGGACTACTGACCTTTGAAAGGGGACACAAGGGAACTGTCCCCAGAACCTCTTGGCTTCTTGCACTTTCTGCCTTGTTGACCTTAACATCCTAGCAGGTCTGACTCCAAAGGAGGCTTGGAAAGCAAGGAAATCCCTGCAAACTGTGTTGCTCTCTGAAACGGCAATTTGAAATATAATAATAACACCTTGGCTCCAACAGGGCTGGGTCTGAGCAACAAAACCCGAGACTTCAAGGCCTGTGCTCCTGGAACTGACGGACAGAGGGAGCGGGAGGGGCAGACGGGCTCACCCTGTCCCCAAAGAGCAGCTGACGAAGCAGCTGGGCAGAGAGGGGAATCAGCCCAGGTCTCTCCTCAACAAAGAGTCCCAGATCTCTTTTCAATAAAATGGTCTTTAATCGCTTTAAAGATTTTATTTAAAAATCCCCCATGGACCAATTATAGGCAATGCTTCCCAGCCATGATCTATCCAGCAATCAGGCCTGCGCCTTCTCTCCCGCCACAGCGGGTGGATGCTCCCCGGCCTGCTGTCTCTCCCAGTGTCTCTGCTCTGTCTCCAAGTGGGTGTGTCCACCCAGCATCTGTCCCTCTGCACCTCCATCTCTCACCCCCTCTGGGGTTCTGCATCTCGGACTCTGAGAGTGCCTCTCTTTCTGTTTGACACTCCCCTCCTCCTTGTCTCCGTCTGCCTCTCTCTGCCGTCCCCCTCTTCCTCCACCTTTTCTTTCAGGGTTCCTCCTTCTCTAAATCGGAGTCTTCCTGCTACCCAGCTTCACTTTTCATTCTCTCTGCCTTCAGGGAAGCCTCTTCCAACTGGGAATGACTGCTGTGGCTAGTCGGGAATTCCTTGGAAGCACATCCTCTCTGCTCCTTTTGCATAAGACAACTTATTTACAAAACATTATTACAATAATTAACACCAGTGATTTAAAATAGCAATCACAGCCTCTGGTCCCTGGAAACCAGCATGCAGAAATTAGTCAGCATTCTCTCCTTTCTTGTCCCATCCCAGGGGAAAGCACACACACACACACACACACACACACTCATGCACACACATGCACATACGATAGCTTCCCATTCTATGGTTCACTAAAGCTGATTAACCCTTAAAGTGCAACCAGGTTTGTGATTTATTATATCTCAAAAATGGAGGACAGAGCAAGGCATACTATCCTAAATTGTGTGTATACATTCTTATTTTGTGAAAATATTTAACACGTGATTCACCGGGAGCATCACTGAGATGATTTTAGAATGCCCTTCCCATCAGCACAATCTATCATTCCATCTGACAAGCAGGTATCAAGTACCCATTATTTTCAGTGGCGATACATGAATGAAAGACCATCCTTTCCCTACGGCTACTGAAACACTGATGGAAGAAACAGACCTCCACACAGAAAGTTGCTCTATGTAAGATAACAGAGGGGACAGTAACAGAAGGGACACCCAGGGGAGGACCATCTCATGACTTCACGCTTGGTTCTTGCAGGATGGGTTAGCCATTCTGAGCCATCTAATAGGGGAGACATTGGCATTTGGATGAATGCTTTGTATTTTCCAAATGTTGTTTGAAACCTTCCCCAAGGATCCCCCTGTGTTGAGTCTCACAAGCACAGCACCAGGCACACTGTGCCCTTGGGGCTTATTTGTCACTAAGCAATGAAGGAGAGGAGGGCACAAGCACCCCTGGGCTAGCGGGCATCTTGGCAGCCTCAGTGCAGAACCCATGCCTGGCTCCTAGGGACACCCGGCATGTGCATGCTGGGTGAGTATCTGTGGAGGGAGAAGTGGTCTCCACAGCCCCATCTGGTAATCCCTGGCTCTGGTTCTCCAGCTCGTTAGCCAGCTGCTGGAAACAGGAGCGGCCCTTCGACCATGAGGTTCCATCTACCTAGTATCTGCCCTGTTCTCTTAAACACCGATACAGTTTGTTTGTTTGTTTGTTTGTTCCAAAGCACCACCAGACTCTGCCTCAAACGTTTGTGTCAGTCTCATGCCATGAAACAGAAGCAGAAAGAGTCCCAGGAATTGGAGTTTTCCATCCACCCTGCCAAAGAAGTCCCACCAGAGGCCACTTCCAGAACCAAGTGACTTCATTCCATGAGCACCTGCTCCTGCTGCAGCACCTCGGACTGCCAGGCTCTGTCCCCTGGGCACAGAGTTAGGGCCTGCCTTGCTCTCAGCAAATGCGTGTGGGTCAGAGCCCGTCTCAACCAGAGCCTTCTTGCTTCTTCCATGAGCTGTTTCTTCCTAGAAATCCTGTTCCGTGTGTATTTGAACCTCAGTCCTGGCTACACGTCAGAATCTCCCCAAAGCATCAAAAACAAACACTGATCTCAGTCCTCAGCCCAGATCAAGTAACATACCCCTTCTCCAAAGAAGAGGAGAAGGGATACTGTTTTAGTCAGCTTTTTCACTGCTGTGACTAAAAGACCTGACCAGAACGACGGTAGGGGAGGAAAAGTGTATTCGGCACTCACGGTTTCAGAGGTCTAGTGCCTAGACAGCAGGCTCCGTTCCTTGAAGTTTGAGGTGAGGTAGAGCATCATGGCAGAAGAGAGTGGCAGAGGGAAGTGGCTTAGATGATGATCGAGAAGCAGAGAGACTCCATTTGCCAGATACAAATATCTACCTCAAAGCCACACCCCCAGTGCCCCAACTCCTCCAGCCACACTCCCACCTGCCTTCTATGGCCACTCAGTCCCATCAGGGGATTGATTCACTGATTGGGTGGAGGCTCTCCCAACAGTCATTCCTTCTCCGAACCTCCTGCACTGCCTCACATGTGAGGCTTTGGGGATGCCTCACATCCAAACCACCACAGATACAGACAGGGCATCCAGAACTTTTAAAGTGCCCAAGTAATTCTAATGAGCAGACAGAAAACCTGCTAGGACCCTCAGAACCAACTGCTCTCAATAAAGCGGCAGGGCAAGGTCGCTGATGAGGAGTCGACAGCCCGGCTCCACCCCGGGCATTCATATGGCCTGCCCCAGAACTCTGGGCCACACACTGAACTAGGGGATCCGCCAGGTCCTTCCCTACCATCCTAGCCTGGGAGTCTGTGGAACTTCTCGCCCACTTACAAGCCTCGCTGTTCCAGAACATGAACTCTGCAGCAGCAAGGGGATTAGCGGAGACATCAGCCATCCTCAGCTCCTCCCCGTGGATTCAAAACAATGAGTCAGTTTTGGAGAGAGAAAGCGTTTGCTCATGGCAACATCTCTCCCCACAGGATAAAAATGGGAAGGTTTTTCTTTTTGAACTCTCAAAAGCTCATAATGGATAGCTCTCAGCAGAGGTTCTGTTGGCCTTCTTGTCCTTCCCATCCCAACACGCCTTCCCTGCAGCCAACCCCAGGCTTCTCAGGAGGTGCTCTTCACACATCCATGTGTGCACTCCCCTGCCACCCACCCTGGGATCACTCACCCCACCACACTCCCCTCAGCCCATGAACACACTGCAACATTGTACTCTGCCGACTGAGACCATGGCTGTGGGGCTGGGAACAACTCATCATCCTCCATCTCTGATAGGACTAGGTTCTAGAACCTTCTCTCCTCAGGCTGCCACTAGGTAGTGCCAAATCCAGCTTGTTCCAGCCTCTCAGAGAAATCTCACATTCCTCAAAACCCCAAATAGCAGACATGAGGATATACGCGTCCTGTGAGGACTCATGCACCCTATATTCCCTGAGAGAATTGTGTCCTAGTCCCTGACGTGGACCCATTTCCAGGCACAGCTAGCTCAGCGGAGGCTCCCACACCGGCTGCTAGAATCACATTTTCCCAGGATCTGCAGAGCCAAGTCCAGCAAGGGTTGTTCTAGTTCAGGTCTAAGTCCCCTTAATGCATTCCTGCAAAACACTGATGTTCGCCAACCTCTATCCCTATGACAAAGCACTGGAAACGAGCAGTTTACAAGGAGGAGGGTTTATTTTGTCTCACAACTCCAGAGGTTTCCACTCACGATTAATTGGCCCCTCTGCTCTAGGTCTGTGCTAAGGCCATGCAACATGGCAGAAGGGGGGTTCAGAGTACCTCATGACAGCTGGGAGGTAAGAGAGAAGAAGAGGAAGGGCCAGGGTCTCAATATCTTCTTCCAGGGCATGCATCCCAGGATCTACCCTCCTTCCACTAGGCTCCACCTCCTGAAGGTTCTACTGCCTCTCAATAGCACCACAGGCTGGGGACCAAGCCTCCAACACCCAGACCTTTACCGAACAGTCAAGATCCAAACCATTGCACGGCACGTACAGGGTGTGCCTCCTCAGTTGGTGGACACTCCTGGCCAGCTCTGAACTCCAGGGAGGCCACTGTTTTCCTGCATCTCCTGGCATAGCTCCTGCCTGGCAGAAGCCTGTACGAGGCAGGGCTCTCTCCACGGGGCCTGGCCTCTTCCAGCTCACAGGACAGGTGGAGCCAGGAGTACCTGCCAGGAGCCCCATCTGAGGGCAGATGTGGATTCAGTGTGTATTGTGGTTCTTACCAAGTTACTCCACAGCCCCTGGACAAAACAATGCTCTCAGGGTACATCCACGGATGTCTCATTTTCATGGCTCTAGAGAAAATGTCATCATGCCTGCTAGGGCTCAACCAACCAACAGCCTGGGTGTGCTCCTTACACAGAGATCCACGAAGCCCTGCCTTCTCCGACCAGCCACGCGCAGGGTCCTTAACGTACATGGTCTTTAACTAGGTCCAAGGCCCTGTGTTCATCATTTCCCCATCACTAACTCTACCAGATGGGGCAACTGACTTCCAGGTATCCGTTTTGCTTTCTCTAACACGATTTTAATAACGTTCACCCCATGAAGTTGCTGTGAGCAACCATGGAGAACCAGAAGTAAAACACATAACTGATTTCATTTAACTTAAATCATATCAGAAGCTTTCCTGTTAATTCTCTATTGACTCCAGAAGTCATTTCCCAAGAGCCCATGTCACACTTTCCATTATATCTGCAGCCCCTGAGATGGGAAGGGCACTTGGCAAGCCCTCAGTGCCCGTTTGCTGAGTGAACTGGAATTGAATGAATCAGGGTTAGGGTAAGACTCCATGGCAACTCAAGCTTCCAGTGGTAGAGAGGTGACCAGCTGAGACATCGACAGCCCAAGGCAGAAAATGAATGTGGCAAAAATCGAGACATAACAAAACCACACCTGTCAAAGTGTTGGACATGTTGTTTACAAGTCAAGAGTTTAAATCAATCAAGAATTTATTTAAATACATTAAGGATGAACACCGACAGCATACATAATCGCCTACATTCTAATCTTCTTCCAATAAGGTCTTCACTGGCCTCCTCCCTCCTTCAGCATCCTGCCCCTCCATTCCTTTACTGGACAAGGAGTATATTGTCAATTCAGCTGGATTCTGGAATACTGGAGAACTAGTACAGCATTAACGGCCAGTTGTATTAAGTACCAGGACACCACCCATTGTCCAAGCCCTGCCTGCATCTTCCACCTCCCATCCTATCTCTGTCCTACACTCCAGGATACTGCCCTTAATCAAACGTTATGACAATTGTTTATTTGAATGCCTGTCTTCTCCACTGGACTAAAAGCACCATGAGAAATACGGTATAAGCGGCTGGAAACTACTCTGGGGAAGTGGATGAGAGTGTGTTGAACTGATTGATTGTTGAATTGTTTTATTTGTGTTAGGACAGTCTAAAAATAAGCTAATATTTCCATAGCAGCTTAAGATAAGAAATAAGTTGCTTGTATCCCAGTGGCTCCCATGGTGCCAAGCATGGGTGAAGAGTTCAAGGAGCATTCATTGAACAAATGACCCAGTTCGTGCTAAGAGTAATTGGCCACCACTTGAAAAGACTACACAGACAGGTAGAGCAACGACATACCCCCAATTTGCTAAAATAATAAAATCTTTTCTATGTGGAAAAATGAAGAGTCCTCATCTTGGATTACTGTCCTTGTTGGTCCTTTTAGTGCCCAAAGTACAGTCATCACCACTGAACATTAGGCTCAATGATGGACCATGTGTGTGACAGTGGTCCCAAAAGATTATTTCACCTAGTTGTGTCATAGCCGTCTTAGCTTGTGTAAGCACACTCTCTGATACTCGCTCAATGACAAATGGTCTAATGGCACGTTTCTGAGAACACAGCCCCATTATTTAATGACACATGACTGTCACTGGGCACGAAGAATGTTACTGCGTTGAAGGAAAATCCAAGCAGACATCCCGATTGCTCTGCCCATCATCTCAGGCCTTCCTGAGAGTGGATTGTTATCCTAGAAGCCAGCCCCGTTCATCTGGATGATTAGCTCCCACCAGGTACCAATTCAATGACAGCCATCACCAGCCATCTGTCTGTGGGAAACACGGGCTCACTGTTTAAGAGGAGGGTCTGCTGGATTCCACAGAGGAGGACAGGGCACAGCAGACACCTCTCCATCTCCTGTCAGTCTGTTTCCTTTCCAGCCCGCAGTGTGTGCTCGCTTCTGACCACGGACACAGGATTGTCACTCCTGGAGATCAGGGGACACATCAAGACGGAACAGCTGGAAACTACTCTGGGGATGTTGACGAGAGTGTGTTGAACTGATTGATTGTTGAATTGTTTGATTTTTGTTAGGACAGTCTAAAAGTAAGCTGATCTTTCCATAGCAGCTTCAAGTTGCTCATCTGTGGTGCATCTTCCCATCAACCTCACCCAGCCCTGTTTTTCTCCACAGTTCTCTTACCCCTGTTAGACACATTAACATTTTCTTAGGTTTGTCACCTGTCTGCCCAACCACAATGTGCATTTCATGAGCACGGGTAATTTTGTCTTTTGCTCACAGATGTAGTCCAAGCCCTCACCGACAGAGGATATGTGCTGAATAGCTTTTTGCTGAAAGAATGAACCAGGTGGCCATCATGAACTTATATGGCAGGTAGTTTTGATCCACATTATCTAAAAGAAAAAAAAATGGAGGCTTAAAAGTTAAATTAGTTCTTGAGATTATGCTTCAAATTCAGATGTGGCTTACTCTAAATCAACACAGATTCTTATGCCAAATCAAAGTAGCGTGTTTGTAGAAAACTTCTAAGCACTATCTCATTAAAGACCAAGGGGCTGCTGGGAATGTAGCTCAGAGGTAGAGCACTTGCCCAGCATGTTGTGAGGCCCTGGGTTTCTATTGCCAGTGCTGTAAAAAATAAAACACACCAAAAAAAAAAAAAAAAGGGCTGTCAGGATACTCCTGGAGATACTTAGATACAGACAAACAATTGTTCCTAGTCAATATCAAATGCTGTCTACTGTCAACAGTGACAGGTAGAGGCAGATATGACTCCCTACAGATGACAACGGGAATCACCATGCAAAAACAGACAGTCCTCCTATGATTTCTGGGCTTTCCTGTGGTGCAAAAACAATGTGTGTTCAGTAGAAACCATACCTTGAATTTTAAATTTTCATCTGTTCCCCAGGTTAACAGTATGAGGTCTGATATTTCTCCTTGACGCTGGGCAGTGACAGAGAGCTGCAGGCAGTCATAGGGTGACAAGGGGAAATATCAGGCATGTCCCCGTGTGTGCTGTATTGCTAAGCTGTAATGATCAGCAAGGCAGGCAGATCAAGTGCCTTGTAGACTCAGGATGTTTTCAAATTTTCAACTTCTGATAGAGTTCTGGAGTGTCACCTGGTTAGGAGCAGAGGAGCATCTATCCTAGAGCCAGGGGTGAGCCCCACTCTAGCGTGTTGGGTGCCCTCACCCCTGCAGGCCACTTTTGGTACACCTCACCTTCAGGACAACTTTGGGGGATATTTTTCTATTTCTGCTTGATGGATAAAGGAACTGAGAGTCACTCGTTCAAAATGAAACAGGTCCCAGAGAAACAGAGGGAAAGCTGGTGCAGACGGCTTTTCCAAGCACCTCTGTACAAAGCCCCTGAGCCTGACTCCTGCCCTCAGCCTCATTCTCGGCGCTGGACTCATGGTCAAGGGGGTCTCTCTCTGCAGCGTCCTGAAAGTAAGGCAGAGTCCAAATGTATTAAGTGGTTTTATTTTAACAATTCATGATTATGACATCTTTAGTTAAAAAAAAAATTCCCTTTCCCTCATTCCAGCAACAGCTTTTGTTAAGTTCTATCATTAAGACTGTCCTATGTTATGTACTCTATGGACAAAATGACAAGACAACTTTTCCAGAGTCAGGGCTACAGTTTCTGAGAGAGTTAAGTAGCTTAAATTTGGAGATGCTTCAATGCTAAAGCAGTAACCAGGGGATTTGTCAATAGGTTTTAAAGCAATACTAAGGTTTCAATGAGCCCCGGTTTTCACATTGCCACCATCCAGCCCCGTAAGAGGGTTACATATGATAAACTCCAGTCATAGAAGATATTAAAATATTTTAATTTCATCATATAAATCGCTATCACTAATAGTCATTTCAACACTTCTTGAGCAGTACCTGGATTCATACAGAATATCTTAAATTTTCCTTTCAGATTTTAATATTGATATTTATGAGAAAAATTTAAACTTGCAGTTTGTTGGCCAACATTGTTTAAATTTTCTGAAATATATTACATCCTTACTTACATTAAAAGCAAAAATAGCCTCTACAGGTATTAGTTTGTGGGCTATTTGAACATGAATATTGTTGTTTCAATTTCCTTATGGTTTGTTGAAATGTCATTTTTGTTGATTCTCAGATGCAGTTTCTTCATTTCCCTGAACTTTAAAAAGATGCATTTTAATTCTTTTAAAAGTGAAAAAAAAAAAGAGACAAAGCCAGACTTGGATGTTGTTGTTGTTGTTAAGCTTTTGTTAACCTTCATGGAAATTTGGAATCCATACTCAGTAACCATTGAAAGTTAATTTCACTCTCTCCTTAATATCTCCTTTTAAGATGTGTCACCAAGTTCCAACCTAAGGCCTGACCAACAGCAGGCCAGAGGAAAACAGCTGGAGTTCAAGGACAGGACCAGCCTCCACCATCACTAGGGTCACCAGGGATAGACCGTGCCCTGTGGCTGCGACCAGGAAGATGAGAAGCTGAGACAGCCCAGCGCCCGGCTTCACACGGCCAAGGGGGACAGAAGGCTGGTTCAGGAGGCGGGCGTGATGCCTTCACAGCAGATGGACCCGTCAGGGGAGCTGGGAACAGGAAGGCACGAGGAAAGCCCTGGGGAGTTAGTTCTCTTGGGCTCCCACCCTCAGAACACTGGCTGGGAGACCCTCCTGGGGAGCACAGATTTCCACCCACTTGCTCCAAACAGTGAAGCAGGGCTCCCACTCCTGGTCTGCCATCCTTCAAGCCAAGCTTTTTGTATGAGTTTGCCTTCCCTAAAGCCCAAGAGGAGCCCAGGGTGGAGCACTGAGTGGGATCACCGCCCCAGGGCTGGGTTCTGGTGTCCGCCCTTGGCTAGACTCCCGCCTCAGTTTCCCAACACGCAAAATGGTGACAGCAGTTCCTCTCCTGTCTGCCTTATGGTGGAGCATGGAGCAGGGGATGTGCACGTTCCTTGAAAAGTGAAAGGTCAGTTTATAATAATGTATTAATTTAGCTATGCATACAATTTAATATTGTTTATATGTGTTGCTTCCGAAATACTTTCCATACTCATTTTGTGAAACAATTTTACTATCGAGATCCCTGAAAACACTTTCAATTCCTCCAACTCAGCTTTTCAGGGCAGACCCTCTTCCCTCTGTTGGGCTTATTCTGGAGAGTCATTCTTTGAAGCCATCACAACTGGTCACTGGGAGCTCTGCCTTGGGGTCTCCAAAGCTCCACAGCCCATTCACTCTTTGTGAACCTTTGCCACAGGATCACTTACACCAGCTAGGCTTCCCTTTCAGGGATCTTTAAAATGATTGTTCATGACAGTTTAACTTGCAATAGTGAGGACAGAACTCCAGGAAAATGATTAAACCCATTGAACAGCTCTGTGGCGGGAGGGGGGGGGCTGGGGTGAGGACAATTCCCAGAAGACCTCTACAAGTGTCGAAAATAGCCTAGGCTACCATCATATATAGGCCTGTGTGCCTTCCCCTAATGAAAATTTGTTGCCATAAAACAACACCATTGAGACAGTGCCCAATAGTATGAATTCTGTTAAGGAATCAATTTCCTTAGATACACTGAAGTCTCTTCTTGTCACTTGGACCAAGATGTCTCCATCCTTGGAGACTTGAGCTGCTTCCGAATACAGGAGAAAACAGTGGTGGGATTCAAGGCCTCTACCCACTCCCAGGCTGTCCACTCCTCCTTCCGTCTGAGGAAGTCAGGGACTGCACTGGGCCCTCAGTCACTCTCCTGAGTTCTCTGAGATCTTGCTGACTGAGGAAACCACCAGATCTGCTCAGACGGAGGTGCAACTGGCCACACTCCTGAGCCAGAGGAGAGTTCCCACAACGTGCGAGTGAGGTTACTTGGTGATGGACGTCAGCTGGTAGGAGAGCCCTGGGCCAGTGATGGGGGATGGGTCAGTGATGGGGGATTCTTGGTAATGGGAGATGGCACAGTGAGGGAGGATGGTCAGTGAGGGGCCATAAATCCAGGATTGTGGATGGTCAGCGATGGGAGATGATGAGTCAGGGATGGGGATGGAGACCATCTGTGGAACAGTCCCGACTTGGGTGATCTGGTTGTTCTTTGGGAAGCTCATGGAGAAAAGTTAATGCCAGGGGGGAAAGACAGGGAACTGAGTTCAGAGATGTGAAAGGGAACATGGTTGCAACTGGACTTTCTAAAGATACCCAGCCTGTCTTGTTTCCCATCAGTAGGAGGGTTCAAGAGAAAACTAGGCTATCACTTTGGGGGTCTTGAAGACACTCAGGATTGCCCCTGCAGCTCTGGGAGATGAGCTGAGAGCCTTTCCATCCAGGGATAAGATGCTGCTGAACAATTTTGGGCATGGTTGATGGAGCTGCTTCCAGGACCGACTTCAACCCCACTGTGATAGAGCAGAACGTGGCGTCCCTTTGTACCTTCTTTTGCTTAAAATATCTGTGACCCTGAGTGTCCCAAATGTCTGCCCTCACCCAGTCCTATATACTATATACCAAGTTTTACAATGTACCTGTTTTCCCACCGAGGTCTAGACTGTCCATGTTCCTACCCTTCCTGTTGAAGTCCATATTCACTCAACCCGAGTATCACTACTTCTGGATGAAGGGGCTACAAGCCATCAGGGGCGTTTCTCTTCTTTTCCTACATATCTTTTATTCCTCCTGAATACTTCAGGGTACATGCAGGGTACACATAAGGGTATTCTCCTATAAAACCCTAATGACAATACCAAAATCAGAAAATTCTCATAGATTCACTACCGACATACAATCCAAGGACTCCATTCCAATTTTCCTCATTGTGCCAATAATGCTTTTTAAGCAAAAGATTCACATACTCCATTCAGTAGTCATAGCTCTTTAATCTCTCAAGATCAGGATCATTTCGGTCCACTTTACTGTAGATTTCTGAAGCCTACTGCACAATTACAAGCTGAAGTTTCTGTGCCCATTTTAAAGACTGGGAACTAAAGGAAGACACCCTGAAGAGCCCAAGCTTCCCAGCAGTGGAGCAGTGGGGCCAGATCGGCCCCCAGGCAGCTCCTGACCGAGTGGGCTGGCTACTGGCCAACTCTTGGCAAGTTACCCTTGGTGTCCTCACTTGCTTCCTCTCCTGCCACGTGATCTCTTTTGAACATGCCTGTTTGCCTGTTCTGCTTTCTGCCACGATTTGAGGCTATATGGGGTCCTCGCCAGAAACCCATTCAATGCTGCTGCCATGTTCTTGGGCTTGCAAAACTATGAGCCAAATGAAGCCTCTTTTCCTCATCTATTACCCAGGCTGAGGTATTTTGTTAGAGCCACAGAAAATGGACTAAGAGAGCAGCAAAGGGAGCTAAGGTACAGGTGGCCTGGAAATCAAGAGGTGATCCTGGATGATGCAGGTAGCCCCATGTAATAATCCCAAAGGTCCTTAAGAGGAACAGGGAGGCAGAAGAGGAACTCAGAGTCAAAGAGGTGAGAAGATGCTATGTGGCCGGAGGTAAAGAGGGTGGAAGGAGCTCTGAGCCGAGAAGGTAGGCAGTCTCCAGACACCAGAAAGAGGAGAAAACGGGTTCTCCCTGGGGCCCCAGAAGGCACACAGACAGCCCTGCCGACACCTCGTTTGGCCAAGAGAGACTTCTGGCCTCCAGACCTGCAAGATCAATCTGTGTTGTCTAAAGCTGCTAAGTGCTGGGCGATTTGTTCCACAGCAAGCGGAAACTGATGCATTCATATGGCTCTGGATCATTCACTCATGTCTCCACTCAAAGTCACCTTAAGAGAGAACCTGCCTGACAAACTGGTGAATGGCACTAGGCCCCCTGCCTGCGCTGTGTGTTCCTCATTAGGCTCTCAGTCCCCACTTGCTCATTCACTTGTCCGCAGGGCCTGTAATGCAGTCCTGACAAGTGGCCTTTGAGTCCTCCTCTCCTCTGTGCCACATGCCAGAGCCTCACCCTGCAGAGACCATGGGTATCGACAGTGAGGAGGCGTGGATGTATGCTCCCCCACTGTGGGGTGCAGTTCTCCCCTCACTCACAGGAGGTTGAGGCTCCTTTCACAGGGAGACAGCAAAGCCTGGTGAGAAAATCCACAGGCTTTGGATGCCTCCGATCTGTATCTGGACCCACCTCAGCCATCTACCACCTGCACAGGTCTGGGGTCTCCTTGCCCAGGCACCAGCCTCCTCCTCTGCCACACAGAGGCTGCTGCCCTAGGTCATGAGAAGTGGATCCCACCCTATGACCACATGGCCCAGGCCCAGCAAGTCCCAAATCAAAGGTGACTCCAGTAATCAAGGATGGTAAAGGACCTTCTGCTGCAAGGGACCCCACACCCCCGGAAGGAATCAGGAGAGTTCTTGCCTCACATTGAGCTGTGACATCCTCATCCTCACCCCAAGTCCTGCGGGGGAGGCCTGCTGAGCCCCACCGCACAGATGTGACCACTGCGGCTCCAGAAAGAGGACTTACTCACCAAAGCCATGACTAGGGCCATCCCAAGGCACCTCCTTGCACCCTCCTTCCCACCCCAGCACCTAAGATCTCAAAAGCCCACCAGGTTCTTGATCTGAATCGGGTTCCAACATCCGTGAGGCCCATTTGGAACCATGTTAGGAGGCTTGGACATTTCAGGCATGCAGCACCCGGGGAGTTGATGGTGGGGCTGGTTTGACTCTTCTTTTTTGTGACTGGTTGAATAAAGCTGTCTTCTGAACTGGGCAGTGAACTATGCTGAGTCATGGGGTTTAGCTTCTCAGGGGGTGTCCCCTGGTGCCTAGCTCAGAGCCTGGCACCCAGTTGGCTATGCTATATTCCAGGCACATGTCAGCGGCTACAAACACCAGACTCAGATCTCACCACCCAACTTCTCCAATGCTGGCTTAAACCACAATGGGCTAGATTCTGTCCCCAATCCCCCAACCAGCTACCTCTCAGCCTGGGGACAGCCATGGGCTCCCAAAAGGGCCAGCCAGTCTTCAAGAGAACCATGAAGTCAAAGCTTCCTCCCTTCCAAAGCAACACCCAGGGCCGGAAGCCTACCCCACAGAGCTGAAAGCTTTTCACCTTTAAACATCTTTCTGCTTCTTATTTTATTCATATCCCAGCAACCTGAAGCTTTAGCAGGTTACATTTTTTTCTCTCTCCTCCAGATTTAAGGAAAAAAAATATTTGAGATATTTTTAACTGAGAACACCCACCCCCTCCCCCATCCAACACCCTCTCCCTCTCGGAATCCTGCTTACACATCTTGTCTCTGCCCCAGAGACAGGCTCCTGTCTTCCTAGGCAGAAGCGGCTCAAGCCATAAATCCTCATCTGGGGCTGGTAATCCACATGGAGAGGAATGACAAATGTCCTATTTAGCCCTTTTCCAAGGAAATTAGAATTACAAATTGGAGCTATTGCTAAGGCCTGCCTGAGCATAACCTTTGGAAATAAAGGTGGGGAGGGAGGGGGAGGCCTGGCTTTGACTGGCCTGGTTCATTGTCAGGGTAGCTTTTGTAGAAATCCACCCCTACAATGGGAATTGCCCTCCCCCTCCCACTCCACCAATTAGAGCCGGTGGCCCCGGAGTATTGCTCAGGCTTTGTTCACTGCTAACGGCAACCGCCAAGCCAGGTAAGCAATCGCTTCCAGTGAAGGTACAGAAAATTGCTTCTTTAATTGGGTAGATTCTAGGGCTAAGAATAATTTAATTGCAAACAGCATTGATGAGAATCAAAGGGATTTGAAAAGGGGCCGGGACAGAAACGTCCGAGTGTCAGGGATGAATAAGAACCAGGTTCTCAAAAGGCATGTGGAGAAAAGGTCTTTGTCAAAAATTCGGCATCTCATCGACTGGCCACACTTCTCCCCACCCTCCCCAAGCACCTCCCAAACCTGACTGGAATCTTATTTTACAAACCATCACCTCATCTCCAAGTCCCCCAGAACCCGCGAGGGCCAGAGGGAGAGATGATTTTTTTTCCCTGAATTTTGCAGGACGCCTCGAGACATGGGCCAACTTTGGCTTGGCATGGGGTGGAGTCCAGGAGCCCAGGGCTAGGCTCTGCTCCTGTCCTCCTGTGACCCTGGCGAAGTCACCAGCCCTTTGAGACTTTCCCTTGCCTGTTTGCTTTCTCTGTTTACTTAGATACTATTTTCATAGCTGAATGCTAGACTCTGCTCAGCACTTTATAAATATCAGGCAATTGAATCCTCAAACCAAGCCTGGCGAGCTGGCATCATTTGTATTCCCTTGTCTTTAGATCAGAAACCCAGAAGGCACTGAGAGGGTCAGAAATTTCCCAAAGGGCCACAGCAGGTGAGCTCCAGAGCTGGGACAGGAACTCAGGCCACATGACACACACCCTGGGAACAACAAGGATACAACTGGTGCCATCTCTCCCGAGAGCCTCTGCCCTGAGCCTCTGCCCTGAGCCTCTGCCCCCGGTGAGGCCTTGTGAGCTCAGTGGATGTGGGACGCCTGCCATGCCAGCATCCTGCACTGGCCCCCTCCTCTGTCCCCGTGTGCTCCCTCCTGCACCCCTCAGCCAGCTGCCCCCCATAGGTGCTGCTCTAAGCTATTTCCGCACCTCCTACGAGACCACTTGGAGCTGGAGGATGTGTCTTCCGGCCATAACCCAGGTCTTGCCCCTGCAGGAGCATCCCCACTCCATGGAATGACACAGACCCGTGACAACAAGACAGCACTCCATAGGGTATGACAGCAGGGACACAGAGTCCCATGGCTGGGGGAACCTGGGCTGCCATGGGATTTTGCTGAGCCTTCGTCGTAAATAAACACATGACAAAGCCTACTTCATAGAGTTGTGCCAGGTCCCACAGAATGCCACCAAGAAGGTGGTAGTCGGTAATCACAAGGTGCTACCTGGCACCCTGTTGGTGTGGCACAGCTGGCAATGGCTTCGTGCTCTGCAGGAGGGCAGGTGGCACAGGACATGGACTTGGTGTTGTCAGACATGGATTCCATCAGACGGTGAGAACTTGCTCGCCTCACTCAGAGTCTCTGAGCATATTCCTTTTATGTAAAATGGACAGAATGCCTGCCCACCTCACCTGGCTATAAGGCACAGAGAGACATGGTGAGTGACAGAGCTTTGGGAAATTACAAAGGAACTGAAAATCATTGAGTGTGAGTGGTAGAATGACATTAGCTGGTGAGCCACCAGAAAGGGCCTTGAACTTCAGAGTAACGACATGAGCTTCCAGGTAAGTTGCCCTGTGCCCATCTGCACTCTTGGAATTCTCAAACCTACATGCCCATTTGACAAGCAGGAAAACCGAGGCTCAGAAAGGCAAAAAGGACAGACTGTGTCATGGGAAGGGGGAAGATTTGGACCCAAGTCCCAAATGCTCTCAATCTTGGTGTCTCACTGTCATCTTCCTATCAGTGTCACTCCACAAGGGAGGGAAGTGTTGTTGGTCATTCAGAAAGGAACGGAGTGGGTCCCAGGTCAACAGGATGAAGCAGGCAGTAGCAAAGGCTCACAGGGAATAGCACAGGAAGGCAGGAAGCGCCCCAGGCAGGTGGCACCTTCCTCCTGCCCTGTCATCCACCACAGGATGACCGTGGCTTGCTGTCTCCCGTACAGACTCTAGGCTCACCACTGGCAGAGACAGGTTACCTTTTGCTGCAGGCTGCTTGGCCCTGGGCCGAGCGGGCTGGCTGAGCTCCGCTCCTGCCGCTGCTGCCGAGCACTGCCTGCCGCACCCCTGCTGAGCACTTCCCTGCTGGGCTGTCAGTGCACGCTGGCTTGCAATCTTGCAACCCGGTTGGGCACAAAAACACAAGCCAGTCAAACTGAGACAAAGTTTTATTTTGTGAGAGGCCGTGTGCGTCCCCTAACAAGTGGGTCCACCACGTGTGTTCTACCTGAGCGGGGGGGGGGGGGGGGGCTCCACTTCCCCCGGAACACCCTCCTACCATCCTTTCCCAACCAATGGGAACTCTCCCATAACAAGAGTGACATGAGTAACCTGAGTCCCGAAACGGGCCCAGGTAAACAGCAGGAGACAATTATCATAATGTAACTTAACATAATCATAATCTGAATGGCTGGTTGGCAGTCACTAAACTCAAAGGTGCCTGTATCAATATTTTTGCTGTGGCTCCTAGCAACCTTTCCTTGTTATCCCACACACCTATCCCTGGGCCCAGTGTAAACATTTGTGACTGCATGGGCAAGACAGCTGGTCTGGAGCCCTCGGGTCTCATGGAGAAGAAATGAGAACGAGGTTCCAGTATGTGGCATCCTGCAGTCTGGCTGGGCACAAATCATGAGCCGCCACAAAGCACTTGTATCTACAAACAGGAAACTTTATTGCCTGAACTCCAACAGCACACTCCACACACGCTCCCCGGGAACTCTCCCGAAGCCACGCGGCTCCTCCAAGAAGCACCAACCGGAAATCCCTCCTCCGGCACTTCCCCAACCAATGCGAACTCTTCAGGAATCCCCACAAAAGCTCAACTGGAACTCAACGTGAACTCCATGAGAACTCAAAAGTCATCATCTTAATGGCTTGCTGGTGTCACCTCTCAACCACTACTTCTGGCAAAAATGCCATGCATCATCCCGACTCGGCTGTGGCCCCCAACAGTGGCAGGCTGCAGGCACCACGCAGCCCTCCAAGACAACCTGACGTCCCCTTCCTCGGGCTCCCTTAGTACCATACCACTGTCAATAGGATTAGCCAACAAATAAATAAAATAATTTATATTAATATTGCTTAATGTTGCCAGGAACTTCTGCCTAGAATCCCACTCAAATCTCACAACTATCTTATTTCACATATGAGAAATCAAGACTCCAGGAAATTCTGGAATTGGCCCTAGGTCATTCAGTTACTAAAAGCTTGATTTAATCTCGATGCTCTGTTTCTCAGCTGTTTCTCTGCATTTCTTCTGCCCAAGATATTGCGCGGTTTTCCAGCCAGAAGTCTGTCCGACAGGCCTCAGCACTCTCGACACCTTGCTGGACGCAGGCCACATGTTCCGTGGACACGTACACAGCTGAACTATCTACTCCACTCAAAGGCTGAGGTCCTTCTAGGTGAGGGGCTAGAGGGATAATCCGGGTGACTGCTTCTCTTTCAAAGCAGGGATGTACCAGTTGGCCTGCTGGTGCCTGTTTACTCTTATTGGTGTAAACAGTGGCTTCCACAATACCCTTCTCAGCATCGATCCACCAACCTTAAGCTCCTGTCAAGACAATGCTTCATTCAACTGTGGCCAGCAAGATCAGTGCCCAATTAATAACTAATTTGGGAAGTACTGTGCGGAACAGCTTGGCAAACTGCACCAGGCCATACATTTACTTAACCTAGGGCACCTGCCTGGAAACAGTTGTAAGGCTGAGAAGACAGGTTCCTGAGGCCCCTGGACTCCTTTACGGTTAGTAAGCTGTGGGTCCTTAGGCAAACACCTCCCCCCTCTCTGGGGGATCCTTTAAGTTAAAAAACAGAGCTAGATTGTGAAGGTCCCCAATCCCATAGCTCTAGGATGCAATTAAAACCAAGCAAGGCAACCGGGATGAGTCCACATGTCGGCAGAAATCCCTGGGGAGCGCATAATGACTGGCACTTAACCAACTCATAGTTAACTCCAGGTCATTTCCAGAGGATTTACTGCAACTCTGAAAGCTATTTTGCCAGGGAAGCAATGTATATTTAATATCGACAGTACAGGAATTCTCTATCTCCAAGCCCATAAATTATCCCGGGTGTCAGGAGGACAAAACTACTGAAGCCTTGCTACAAGCGAGCTGCCTCCAAGACAGAAATCGGGATTTATAGAAAGCCACAGAAAAGATGTAGGAGGAGATGAAATTGAAGCCTGAAGTATGTGAATGGTGTGCGAGCATGCATGCCTGTGTGTGTGTGTGTGTGTGTGTGTGTGTGTGTCTCCACGTGACTCAGGAAATCTGTTCCAACTGGGGTGGGTTCTTGTTCACTCATCCGACACTTCCTGAGCCCTGCTGGGCATCAGGCTCTGGCTAGAGGGAAACCAGAAGGAGTCACATGGGAGCTGGCCAAGTTCACTGTGGGGTGCCCATACCCTCCTGAGAGACTGAGTCCACCTGAGAATCCTGACGTCCCTCCTGCTCATCCTCATGAGCAGAATCCAGAAACATATCGTGTCATGGTGTGTGTGTGTGTGTGTGTGTGTGTGTGTGCATGTGAGGTCCAAAAGGTGACATGCAAAACGGCAACCAGAAGGAGTATGGCCACCCACCACTCCATCGCGGGCCAGGCACCCTGGTCATCACACAGGCAAGGAGAAAAGTTGACTGCAATCTGGGAGGGGACCGGGGGAGTCCCTGAAATACAGAAGAAACCTGGTGACTGGAAGGGAAAGACAGAAAGAAAGCAGAAGAAAGAGGAGTAACGAAGGAGCTAAAGAAACAGGGTGTCATGGGCAAGTTGGGGTACAGGAGAGAGAGAGAGAAAAGAGATCATAAACCATATAATAGAGACAAGAAAGAACAGGAAATCGATAGAAATGCCTGCAGTTGATTCATCAAGAGACAACAGCACCAGCACATGATTTAGAGTCCTGGAGAACCACCCGGGGCTCCAAGAAGGAGGGAGAAAGAGGGGGGGAGGGAGGGGGAGAGGCTGCTCTGGGGAGGGCTGGCCTCTCACAGGGAGGGCAGGGCTGCGGCGTCCACTTTAAACCTGGGGTTTGAATTATATGCGTGGATTCCTTGGACGAATATAAAAATGATGTAAAACATTTTTAAGGGATGGAAAGGGAAGCTGGCCCTGAGCAAGTTACCCACAGCAACTGGAAACTGTATCTAGTCTGTGTCACCCGGCTGCCCCCCAGGTCTCTGGACCCTCTTCGCACCTCGTGGTGGGCTGGCTGAGAGGACCCAGGGCGAGGCAGGTGCAGCTCCTGGGCAGGGAGGCTCCCTGCAGCTCCATGGTGGGTTCCACTCCTCCCTTTCTCTGGAGCTTCTCGCCATCACACTCTCATGACCCCTGCCCTCAAGGACAAGGTGGTGAGGGCCCAGCTAAGTCCTTGCATTGAGAACCAGAGAGTCAAGGCCAGTCTGGTTCAGTCTAGGGACAGAGAAAGCTCAGATACCGCAGTAGATCAAGGATGGTCCCCACCATGTGGGGACAGTCTATAGGGAGAAGCAGAGATGACAGCTCACATCAGGTTATCTGCCAACCCTGACTGCAGGCACCCTTTCCCCCAGGGAAACCCTCACCTCACTCCTGTTCCTTGTCCCCTTTGGGGTTCATGAGCCAACAGGTCCCTAGGAACTCAGCTGGTTCAAATGGGGCTTTTGCTACCAACCTCCAAAAAAGTCAAGAGGGTTCAAAAGCCAGGTCCCCCCAGGCATTTCCCCCAGAACAGGGAGCTGAGCACTGGCACCGATGCAGAAAGAGAAAGATGCAGGAAAAACCAAAAAAGACAGCTATGCATCCAGGGGGTTCTGCATTTTCGATGCTGTCATTTTATAGCTAAGGAGAAACTCAGCAAAAAGCAATCTCTGGCCACAGCTAGCAAACTATTCTTTGCATTTCCATCTTTCCAACCCACGATCTGTGCCATTTGGATTTCATGGTCTAAAAATATCTCCCAAACTTCCAAGTCTGTTGGCAGGGGCTGGCGGACTCAAATTTTTAATCCATTTGCAAATGTTTTTACACAGCTCTTCCCCCTTCAAATCCTATTTCTTGCTGAATCACTTCCATCATTCAGTTTGGCATTTATTGTGAGCAGGAAGGAAATCATTTGAACACAAATGTCAGCCTTGGCCCTGAAGGCTCCCAAAGGCTGCAGACAAGAGTGAGAAAAAGAAGGGCCAGCGCTGGTTGGAGAGCGGAGTGTGTTGCCATGGTGCAGGGGCAGACAGGCTCTGAAGTCCACTATGGTGGTGGCTATGTGACTCAGAACTAAATACTGGACCTCTCTGAGCACGTTTCCTCACCTGTGATGTGGGAATAATGAAATGCAGTTCAGCAGAACTTGAGCAGAGATTCCATGGGAAACCAGCACCCCACGAACCTCCTCACTAAGGCAGCAGCTGAATTAAACAGCCCCATTCTGAATTTGAGCTGCCATCTTGGAGCACATTGTGTAACAGCCACATGTCTTCCCACACCCCCACCCCTCCTCCAGCTGTGGCAAAGTCATCCTTGCAAAACACAAATCCGATGATGCTCCCTGAGCTGGGGACCAAGTGGCCTTCAGATCAGACTAGAATGTTCCCTGAGGTCTGCAGTTCCCCACCCTCCCCTCTCTATAGCCTCACCCAGGCCCGCCCCAGCCTCCCTGGGTGCTCTAATCTGCCTCTCACGATTCCCCCAATGCCAGCCCCCTCCAAGATGCCCCTTTCTCACCCTCAGTCACCCCCTCTTCCACTTCTCCAGACCCTCCCAGTGCTGGTATCTCCCCTCCACTGGACCCGACTGGGCCACCTGCTCTTTCCTGTGGCCATTACTGGGCAGGGGGATCCACTTCTGCAGTAGGACAGGGGACAAGGATGCCCAAACAATGTGGTTGGGTAGGGAGGGATAAAGTCCCCAGGTGGGAAACAGGGCCACATGTGGGAGGTGAATGTTGACCAGTCAATTCCAAGTCCCACGGGCACCCAGGGCTGGGCAGGAATCACAGAGGCCAGAGCCAGTTCACACCAGAGCCAGTTCACACCAGAGCCAGCTCACACCACAGCCAGCTCACACCACAGCCCTGGCCAAGAGCCCAGCCTCCAGGAAAATAATGCTCTTCCCTGCATCATGGTGCCCCCACCCCCAGCGACCCCCAGGCAGGATGTCCCCAGGGTTCAATCCACTCCACACTCAGCAGCCCCAGCCGCAGGCTGCACAAGAGAAGGCATGAGAAATGGTTTCTGGAGAGGAAGCCCGAGGCTGAGGTCACTTGGCCTCCCACAGGCCACAGCCACAGGAGCCAGGCACAGGCAGGCAAGGCTGAGTCGCAGAGAAGCCAGGGCTCTAGTGACCCTCCTCCTGCTGACCTTCCTGCCCTGGAGGCTCATCCCCTTCCTCTTCTCTCTGCCCCTCCCCAGGCAACTGGAGAAAGGGAGGGGGTGGAAGAAAAGGGTAAGTAGAGGATGGGGGAGGGACTGGGGTGGGAAATTCTTTCCAGAGAGGGATGGAGTGAGATCCTCGGGAGCTATCCACAGGACGGCTGCCCTTCCCGCTGGGTCTTTCTGAAGAACCCCTCCTCACCCCTCTCCATCCCACTCAAGAAACGCCCCCTGGGAAGACTTCCCTGATGCTCCCCGTCCCTCCTGTGTGTCCCGCAGGCCTGGGACACTGCATCCTATTAGTGTGACACTGCCCAGCTCGCGTCCTGGGAGCAGGGAGTCAGTGGGCACTCTGTAAGTGTCCACGAAGGGGCTGTGCAGGAGAAGGGCGAGCGCGGGGAGGGGAAGGCAGAAGAAGGGCGGCTTTGCAGAGGACTGCAGCCCTGGAGCCGCTGGGTGGGATTCTGCAGAGTCACTGCAGGTGTCTCGCGGTGACCACTGTTCAGAGGTTCAGCTGTGACTTCTCTCCGTTGCCTTGGCGAGAACGGATGTCTCCAGGCCCTGCAGCAGGCCGGTGCCATGGGAACCGCGTGTCTGGGGGCTGCAGAGGCTCAGGCTCCACAGGGACAGGGAAACGCCACAGCAGAACGCTTCCAAACACAGAGCCCAGCAGCCTGCAGCTGGAGGGGACCCTGCAGTCACAGCGTCTGAGTCCCGGCTGCAGCTTGTGCCTCCCACTACAGCACGGGGTGGGTCCTTTGTTATTGTCACAAAATACACACAACACAAAAGTTACCACTGAAGGACTTTAAGGTGCACAGTTCCCCAGTGTCACCCGCGGTCACACTAGGTGCAGCCATCACCGCTGTCCAACTCTATATCTTCTCTCCCCAAAATGAGGTGTCCCCAGGAAGCAGCACCTCTGTGTCCCCTCCCTCCTCCTCTGCAGTCACCTTCAACTCCCTGCCTCTATGAACACGATGGCTGCATGCGATGGTGGCTCTCAGTCCTCGTCCTTGTGTCCCTGGCTTATGGCACCTGATGTTCTGTCATCGTGGCTCATCCACAGTGTGGCATGTGTCAGAATTCCTTTCCTTTTTAAGGCTGAATAATATTCCATGCAAGTGTTGATTCACTGCCTCCACTAGAACCTTCTACACATGTGAGGTGCCCCTGCTCTCCAAGAGACTAGCTAACTGTCCCCAGGTCCAAGTCCTTGGGTCCACAGCAGGTGCTGCTGCTGTTACTTCTGCCCACTGACTCACACCACTGGAGAAAGGACAGCCCCTCACCCGCAGGGTAGGACTTGGGGTCTCTCAGATGGAGGCTCACCACCTTCCTCACTTCCTCCTTCAAGCCACACAGACTGACTCCATTTAACACGACAAGGATTTTAGGTCATCCTCTGGCTCCCCGCTCTCCTCCAGGCACATTCTTGTGAGTCTGAGTTCAGTCAGCCAGTCAACAAACACTGTGGGCTGGCCCCGAGCTGGAAGCTGGGGACACCACAGCAAACTTGACGCAGTCTTGGCCCCCCTGGAGTTTAATGAAGGGAGACAAGTAAATAAACACACAACGTACAGCTTCGGACAGTAACAGCTTCTGATGGTGTGTTTGAAGAATACAAACAACTATGGGGTGAGGTTGACCGGAGAGGGCTCCCCAGGAACCCGAAGGAGCCGTCCCATAAGAACTGAAGGAGCAAGCTTCCAGGCACACAACTGATAGGCACCAGCCCTAAGGAGACGGGCCTGGGATGCTCTGGGAAGGGCTGCGGGGAGCTGGGTGCAGGGAATGCTGGGAACTCCAGAGGCGGGGGAAGTGGGCAGCGGCCAGGTGGAGGTGTGAGCCTTGCTGGAGAGACAGGCTCTGTCTCAAGGTTGACAGACAGTCGCTGAAGCTGTAGTCACCTGACTCACATTGCAAAGAGACAACCCCGCTGCCAGGTGGAGAAAGAATGGGCAAGAGCGGAAGCCAGAGGGCACTGGAGGCCAGAGACGCTGGGCTGCCCAGAGTCGTCAGGTTCCTGGAGCCCGAAACCAGAGCCCAGCTGAGTCCACATCTCTGCCTCCTCCCACAATGGGGCCTGGGCCTGGCCCAGGGGCTGCCCTGCCCTGACAAGCTGCTTCACACTGACGGTGTCCCCAGCCCCCAGTCTCAGAGCCTCCTGCTCCTTCCTGGCTGCCCTCCAAACCTGCTGCCCTCCTCTCTGCGGCAGGAACGGCAGTTCCTCTGGGTCTGCTCACTGACGGCCTCCAGCACAGATGTGAGCCTACCTGCAGGCTGCACCAGCGTCCACACACACACTCTGGCTTCCTCTTGCTACTTGGCAAGGGTGGCTGTGAGATGACGAGGAGCTGGCCCGATCAACGAGAGGACAGAGCCTTCTCTGGCTGCCAGCCCCTGCCAGACCCTGTTTGCACAGTCTACACAGAAGCCAGCTGCACACAGAATCCCCAGAGTGGCTTTCAATCCTGTGTTCAAATCTGGGGTTTTGTTTGGAAGTCAGTTCCTACACCGCGAGGCCAAAAGGATTCGTCAACAGTGTGTTCAACGTGGACTTCGAGTCCAGCACCATCCGGCACAGCAGATCAACAGAAGACGCATCATGCCTGGCTCCTCCCTGCCAGAGACCCACGGCCTTCCAAGACAACCTAATGCACCCAGAGCCCTGGTGTGCAGGGAGAAACACCCAGAAGAGGACTGGGAGGGCTTGTCTCCAGGTCCATTTGGTTTTCATCCCAGCTCCACGGCCTGCCAGCTGTGTGGCCCTGGGCAAGCCACCCAACCTCTCTGAGTCTCTATTTTCTCATCTCCACACTGGGTCACAATGAGATTCACCCTGTGTACAATGTGCCTGGAGGACTGTATTCTCACCAGCAGCTTCCTGTTTATGGGGCTTAGATGAGTCTGTCCTGCTCCAAGAGCTTGACATAAGTGTCTCAGCACCTCACTGTCCTGATGAGGTGGGAAACCCAGGATTGAAGGAATCGCCCCGTTACCCACCCGGCAAGCGGTCATCTCAGGGTCTGCTGCTCATAGGGTCCTTCCTCCCCACTGCCCACCGTGGGGCAGCAAATGAAATGGACCTGAGGAGACAAAAAGCCTCAGGGAGGGCCTGGGACGGGGTTCAACATGCAGAGAGACCTTGCAGGCTCTCGGTTGCAGCAGTATTTTTCATGAACATTAAAAGGCAGGCACCTCCCAGGTGACGAGTGATGGATGCTGGGGCTCACACACAGGCTACACCTGCCAACAGGGAGGGCATTTTGACGGGGCTCCAACAAGAGTGAGCCTTGAGGACAGCAAGCTAACCCAGTCACAGAAGGACAGATCCGTGACTCTGCGCCCACGCTGTGCTTAGTCAAGAGTCAGAGACAGAAAGTAGATGGCTGTGGGGGCTGGGGGAGGGGTGGAGGCCTTGTTGGGGCAGAGGTGCAGCTGGGCAAGAGGAAAGAGTTCCAGGGACAGTGGCGCTGGCTGCAGGGCGATGAGCGTGTGCCCCCAGGAGTGGTCCACACTGCACAGTTCACTGTGCACATTTTACTACAATTAGAAAACCAAATGGAGCAAGAGGGCCTGCTTGTGCTTGGGCACCCACCAAGACCTCTGTACCCTACTTGGATTCATTCATTTCTTGCAGTGGCATTCTTTATAGCTAGAATCCTAGGGGACCTGACGATGACGACAATGATGACGATGACGATTCATGGCATCTTTGTGGCAGTGCTCTTGTCCATGTTTCGCTTTCTCAACTTCTGCTGTCCTCACGGCCACCCCGTGAGGTGGAGGCGATTAACAAGCCCATTTTGCAGCCGAGTCAACTGAAATCCAAAGAGCGGTAACCCACCTGTGGCCACACAGCAGAGATCTAGGGACCCTGTCCCACCCGCATGCCTTTTCTTCTGAAGCACAAGCCGCGTTTCCACACCATCCTCGGGGCTGCGCCACGCAGTGCCCAAGTCCAGGCGACCAGGAGTGCTGCGTCCCGCACCTGCGGAGAGGCCGCCCTGCCCAGGGCTGCGCGAAGCTGGGTTCCAGGAAGAGCCCGCGAGGCCTCCGCTGTTGCGAGTCAGCATTTCCCACCGCTGTTTTTTTTCCAGTTGGAAGCAACAAGGTCCCCAGCTTAATTTGTTTCAAGCAGTGACACTAATTAATGTTCCCAGCGCCAGAGCTCAGGGGATCCAGGGGTGTGCGCATGTGTGTCGCCCGTGCGCCCTCGCCTGTGGTTCCTCTCGGTAACTTATTTTGTCTAACTTTTGAGATGATGGATGTAGGTATTCCACCTGGGCCAAGCCGCTCGGAGCTCGAAAAACAATTCTGGCTTCTCCCAATCCGAACGCGCCAGCGGGATCTTCACCATCGCTGCTGAGAATGTCAGGAACCTGGGGCCAGAGGCGTTACCCAGAGACATGGCCTTTAGGACAAGAAGTGGTACAGACCCGAGGCTAGTGGTTCTCAAAGTAGGGTGCCATCACGCCAGCAGGGACCTCAGGAAAGGCTGCGGTGTTGCGATCACAATCAGGGAGCTCTAGTAGCACTGTTGGGCAGGGGACCAGGATGCGGACATCCTGCAAAGTGGGTGAGTGCTGAGGCTGGGACTTAAGGCCCAATCTGGCTGTCTCCAGCGACATGCCAGACGTGGTTCATGCTCAACTTCCCCTGACCACTGTCCCACAATAACCAGGCAAAGTGCATTTTCTGTTATTCCCATGTTTGGTGATCAGCAGTGGAGTCACTGGGCAGCTACCCCTCAAGCCTGTCCATCAGGTTGATGTCAGGAGCTGCATGTGAGCAAATTAACCCATGACAAGCACAGCCCCGGAAATGATGGCCTTTGACAAAAATAACCACCGTTTTCCTGACCTGCAGAACTCAACCTCAGGGGGGCATCATCTGGACACACCCTCCACCTGTGAGAAGGTACCCACTGGCCTATGGTCACCCACCTCTTACACAAACCACTCCTAAATCAGCTTCCTGGCAAGATGGGTCTTAGGACGAGAGTCCACCATCTTGTGATCAGTTGGCTCCTTGCTTAATAAAGTTCTTTCCCCACAGTGCCCTGCCTGGCCACCGACTGGCCTCCACCACGCAAGCCGGCCAAGCATTTGTGCAGTAACAATCCCTGCCCCAAAGAGGAACGGTCCTATCCATGGTACTAATAGCTTTCCCCAATTTGTCCACAGGGAAGAAGTCAAGGCACAGAGACACTGGAGTACCTGGTCCAAGGTCACACAGCAACTCCAGTTATGAAAAGTTATGTGGCCATCCACAGCTCCATTCTCTCACAAATGAGCTACTCCCCCGCCACACGCCCACACAAACAGCCCCCAGCTGCTGTCCTGGGAAAGACTCTCACTTCAGCCACTTGCCCCATGTTCTCGTCTCCCAGGTCTGCCCGTCACTCCTGGTGCCTTCCTCTCTCACAGGGCCCCTGGGGTCCACTCCATCCACCCAGGCCTGCATCAAAGGCTGCGTCTTCCAGGAAGCCTGCCAGAGCCGTCTCGGAACACCCACAGCAGCCCATCTGCATTTTCACTAGCAGCCTGCGAGCCAATCTGTCCTTGTGTAAGAGTCCCTACCACTCCCCTCACAGCGCCCTCCCAGCTGCTGTGCAGCCAGCGTGCCATCCTGCGCTCCCACAGGCTAGGGGAGCAGCCACGGGACCCCCTTTACCCACAAAGAACCCCAGGCCCAGGAAGGTGAGGCTGCTGGCTGGAGGAAGCATGGGGGACAAAAGGAGGAGGCACTCCCATCCCTGAGGGCAGAGCCTGCACGGTGGCTGGGAGGCCACTCTGTCCCCCAGGTGGTTGCACCTCCACCTCTGTGTGGATGGCGAGCTCTCTGAAGCAGGACAGCGTCACTTTCGCCCATACCTGCAAACATCAAGCCCTCCATTGATTATTTGAGTCAGGCACCCTGCCTGCTGGTCCCGGGTCCTTCCAGATGCCCCCTGGCACAAGACAACCTCCCTCAAGGTGCAGGGTGAGTGAGCCCCATGGTGAGAAGTCCCCAAAGGTTCCCGACCTCTCACTCACCTGCCAACAACCAACTACAGTAGCATCAGTCAGACAAACAAGTGACTTCCACTCATTTCTTTCTAGCTCACCCGCTGCTTTGGGCAAGGCCACAATGCTGTCCAGGGTTCTGGAACCTTCTCTCACACCCTCAGTAATTCAAGGTAGGAAGGTAGTGAAGGGGCAACTCCAAAGCCCTCTCTGCAAAAGCCAGGTCCAGCAGCCATCAGGCAGGGCCTGAAGATGGACAATGACGGTGCCTGTTGATTGATCCAGCCTGACATGGGATCCTGGTGACCACAACATGGCGAGTGCACAGGCTGCCCACCCAGAGCCCCTCCTTCATCTTTCCCATTTAACAGAACCCATTCTCTCTGGCTGACAGTAGTGCCCAGGTCAGCCAGTTCTAAGCCCATAACTGTGGTCCTCCTGGCTTTACCTCACTGTCCAAAGAAGAAGCCACAGAGCTTTGGTCAGTGGAACATGAGGGAAAGCCTACCGTCTCCTCCTGCCATGGTCACAAGAAGTGTGGTGCTAGTGGCACCAGCTGATGGAGCATCGGGTAACCTGGACTCCAACCACGAAACCCTCCATCGTGGGCATCACTTAATCAAATGAGGCAGAGGAAAGGGTAAGAGAGAAAACAGGAAACAGAGAAAGCTGGACCAGCTTTGCAACCTGGTGGCTTGGGTTCAAATCTCAGACACGTCACTCAGTAACTGTGGGACACAGGGTACGTGTGTTCACCTGTCTGAGGCTGAGCTCCCACATCTACAATCGTGCTGAGGCTGGACATCTACACCATTAACAAACCCACCAATCAACTGTTTTTTTTTTTTAATTAATCTTCAGTTTTAGGCCAATTGTTGATTTACAGAAATACTGCAGAGTTCCCACATAACCGACATCCAGTTTTCTCTATGATTAACATCTTACAAAAGTTTGATATGTTGGTTATATGGTTATAATTAATAAATCAAAGCTGATGTGTACAATTAACTAAAGTTCATACTTTAGTCCAATTTCCTTAGTTCTGACTGAATACCCCTTCTTCCTCCTGGAATCCTACCCAGGTCACCATATTTCATTTACTTGTCACATTCCTGTAGGCACCTCTGGCCTGTGACAGTTTCTCCATCTTTCCTTGTCTTGGACGATCTGGATGGTTTTGAAGAACACAGGCAGGTATTTTGAAGCAAGCTCCTTTGTTGGGACTTGAATGATGCCTCTCCGTGATCAAACTGGAGTGTTGGACTTCAGGGAAGAAACCACAGCAAAGTGCCGTTTTCGTCACATCACGTCAAGGACACCTAATCACTGTTGTCTTGGGCCAGCTGGTGAGAGGTGGTGTTTGTCAAGGTCCTCTCTAGTCATTCTTTTCTGCACTCTCTTTTCTATACCTCCTCTTTGGAAGGAAGTCACTACCTGCCATCCAGATTACGCTCTGCCTCCATGAGCGTAGGGAACCTACATAAATTCCTTGGAATCCTTCACAGGAGATTGACTCTTCTCCCATTTATTCACTTCATCATTTATTCTTGTCAGCATGGGCTCAGGGATATATATTTTATACTTTGGTTATACTCCAATACAACTTGATATTTTTTTCTCAAATTGTTCCAGCTCTGGCCCTTGAGAGCCCTTCCACTTGGCTCCTATGTCCCCTTGGAACATTCTCTACTATGTGGGAGTCTTGAAAACACTTCCTCATTTTCTAGGACCAAGAGAGACCCTAGGCGCCTCTTGTGTACTTCCTGCCCTGTCTTAGGATCAGCCTTTCCTTCAAGGATACCTGTTTCCTGCACAATGGGACAAGAAATGGTATTAGAAATCAAGACCGAGGTGAAGGTGTTCTAGTTGTTCCCAGGATCTGGACCTTGGTTTCAGCTGACAGCACAAGGAAATGGATGTGTGTATCCCATGCCATGCAGACCCAGACCCACATATTCATAAGGATTTTTATGCATAACCATCTGTATGTCTATTAAGCTTCACAAATGAGTTCATATGTATATCTCCAACTCTGATCCATCACTACATGGATAATCTAGAATCCCTCTTGCTTTTCTGTAAATGTTCACTTCAACAGTGAGATAGCTCACCCCCACCATACCTGTTTTTTGCTTAATCATTCAATTTTGGCAAGCACATATGACAGTCACAGAGCCTCTGACCTTCCCCCCGCCCCAAGGGAAACGACTTTATCCGCAACAGTACAGTGCTTATGTGTGGTTCCTTTTCACCTTTAGTCTTATAGACGCCACTTACTGCCAAGTTACTTAAGTAAGCACCTTCTTCCTCCATTACCTTCAATGAGGTTGTTCCAGACAGTCTCCTGTCACCATCTGTATCACTTCCTGGGAACCTGAACCATGTGTCTTTTGGACATACAACATTATGAGATTTCTTTAACGCATTTCCTAACTGACCTTATTTTTTTTTTTAATTCACTAACATAACACTCACTCTTTGTGCTACATAGTTTTATGGATTTAGACAAATGCACTGAATCATATGTTCTTATGGTTTGGATCTAAGAATTTCTCCCAATGAGCTCATGTGTTAGGCAATGTAGCAATGTTCAGAGGTGAAAAGACTGCACTGGAAGAGCTGTGACAGCTTCAGTGGATTTGGTGGATTCATAATTTGAATGGATTACTGGTGGTAACTGTAGATGTGCCTGGAGGTCCCTGGAGATGTGGTCCCTTCCCCTCTCTCTCTCTCTCTCTCTCTCTCTCTCTCTCTCTCTCTCTGGCTGCCATGAGCTGGGCAGCTCTCCTCCACCATACCCTTACTGTCCTAATGTTCTGCCTCACCTTCAGCGCAGGGCAATGGAGTCGGCCAACCATGGACTGAACCTCTGAAATCAGGAGCCTCCTCTCAGTTGTTCTTCTCAGGTATTTTGGTCACAGCAGGAAAAAGCTGACTAATACATATATGTACCACCATTACAGCACCACACAGGACCATTTCACTACCCTAAAATATCACCTGTGCTTCCTCATCCAACCCCTCCATCCATCCCCTGCACTCATTCACAATTCTGTTTCTACAGTCTTGCTTTTCCCACCAGGTCATAGGATTGAAATCATACAGCATGTCCTCTTCTGGTCTGGGGTTTGTCAGTCTGAGGACAGCACAGGGACGTCAGGTTCATCCATGTCTTCCACAGCTCAATAGCTTGTTTCTTTTCATCATACGGACATACAGCACTTTATCCATTCACCACTAAAGGAAATCCTGGCCACATCATTTTGGTGATTACAAGTAGAGTTACTATAAACATTTGCATGAAGGTTTTGATGCAAATGCAAGACTTCCAATAGGTTGAGTAAATAATGAGGCACACAATTACGGCACATTATGGTAACACCATATTCAGCTTTGGAAGAAACTGACTTTCACAGGGCTCTGCTACTCCGTTCCCCCAGCAGGGAGTTAGAATTCTGGACGCTCCACGTCTTTGTCAACATTTGCCATTGTCTTTGTTTTGGATTTTCACCACACCCATTCTATCTCTCATTCTTGTTTTAATTTGTAATTCCCTAATGAAATGACATTGAGCATCACTTCATATGCCTAATTGCCATCTGCATGTATTCTTTGCAGAGACCTCTGTTCAGATATTTTGTATATTTTTAATGAAGTTTTTTTCTTGAGGAATTTTAAGAGTTCTTTGCATGTTTGATATAAATCCTAGATCAGATATGCGTTTTGCAATACTTCTTCCAGCCATTGACTTTCTTTTAATTTTCTTAACAGTGTCTTCTACCTATTAAATTTCACAAATGCTCTTTCTCATGGATGGGAAAAATGGAGGAACCCAAAAACTGTGTTTAATAGCATCACTCGAATCCTGGCACAACCTTGTAAATTACTAAAACTCCACAGTGAACTGTACACTTTTAAATGGCAAATTTTTGTGGCACATCATTTTATTTCCTTACAAAACAACTGGCAAAATAGAGAATCAGCGGCTGGCAACTGACAGCTGCACTGTGGAATGAGGGCCAGCCATGCCACACTGCTGCGGTCCAACACCCGAGGCCACTTCCCAGCCTCCCGTCTGTAAAACCTGAGGCTGGGAGCACTTCAGAACCTCAGTGTCCCCAATGACCAAACAGGCCAGCTTTATACCCGTGCTGCCACAGGTGTAAAAGTGTTACAGGGTCTTTACTGGGTAACCTGGTTTCCTAGACAGAGCAATCAATAAAAATAGAAGGAATTATTTTATGATGATGATGATTATTACTGTTGTTAACATCTGAAAATTGAAGAATATTCTCTTAACCTCCCCCCAACACACATATATACAGAAGCTGTGCTCAATAAACATACACACCAAACTTTTGCCTTCAGGGAAGACACAAAACATAACCACCTTTAACTCTTGTCAGATTTTTACTAAATGGAATACCTGTGGTTTGGAAGACTCACAATTTGGTCCACGACAGTCACATCTGTGAAATGACCCAGAATAACCTCGTGGGATTCACAAACCTACTCTGCGTGGCTTCCCTCTGCAAATTTCCTGGCAGTGTCTCCTGCGCTCCTCTGATGTGCCAGCGCTGAGCCTCTTCCTGCGAAGGGGCGGTGGCACCACTGGGGAAATACATAAGATACAATGACCGGTAGGAAAGGAAAAGGATGAAATGACACAAAGCATTTGGAATGAGACTTGGAGTCTAAGAACACACGAGGGCAGGAACACTCAGACACAGAAGGAACCTGCAGTGGAGTCTCCAGTCCATGCTCCAGAGGAGTCTGACTCTGACGCACAGTCGCCGCAGCCAGAGCAGAGACCCAGGAGCCTTCTCCAGCACGCAACTCCCATAAGATGAAAACAGCAATCTGCTCAGGAATCCAACGGCTAGCGACTTGCCCAAGTGCAGCCCAAACCTTCAAGAGCCCTCTTCCCCTTCTCTGTGGGTAACAGTGTGTGCAGTGTGTTCAGAAGTCTAACATGACGGCAAGAACCCAGTTCTGGGCCGTCTGGAGGGCACGTGGCCTGGGCAAGTGATTCCCCAGCCTCTCTGCTTCCCTAGAAAACTAGAAAACCCTAGAAAACCAGGGAGTTGAATGTTTTCTTTCCATACCGCCTTTTTTCTCTCAGTGTAAACTCCCTCCTTTCACCAAAATAGCACATCAGAACCTGCACATTCAGACAGCACTCCATCATGTTCAGGACCACGTAACATCAGGGTAGAAATCCCAATGTGGACTTCAGTATTCCTATTGTTCACTGAAATCCTTCTGGTCTTACCAGAATTACAAAAGAATGAAGTACTGGCCATTTACCCAACACCTACCCTCAGCCCAAACCAGGCTCTGGACTGTAAGAGTGCTGTTCAATTCTGTCCTCACTGTGTGGACAGGTGTTCGCCATGCTGCAGATGAGGAATCACAACTGGGCTGGGGAAGTGGTTGACGCCACGTTCCTGGGCTAAAACATGCTTCAGCCAGGACCAGAGCCAGCACTGAATCTACACCCACATTTGCTCCTGCCCCTGAAGCCACACAGTCCTGAGGGCTGGTGTCATGTCCATTTAGGTGACAGGCTGGGTGCCATGCTCTGTACCAGGCTCTGGACTGTGGGGAGCACAGGCCGGCATGTGGGAAACAGAGCTGAAAAGCAAGTCTCTAGCCTCTCCAGGCAGCTCAACCCAGCCCACCCTGCTTCAGGTGGGTGATGCCACTTCCCCTCCACAAGTCCAGCTCCTTTCCTTCAGTCAGGACAAATCAGACCTTTGACTCTAAGTGCCTGACACAGTCATGGTCCCACATGGAAGGAGGAGAGATCCAGCACTACACCCACGATGAAATCTATTTTTTTTTTTTTTTTTTGGTACTGGGGATTAAACTCAGGGGCACTCGGCCACTGAGCCACTTCCCCAGCCCTATTTTGTATTTTATTTAGACACAGGGTGTCACCGAGTTACTCAGAACTCCCAATCCTCCTGTCTCAGCCTCCTGAGCTGCTGGGATTACAGGTGTGCACCACCGTGCCGGGCAGTGAACTCTATTTCTTGCTGAAGGAAACCTTCCCTGTGTCAACAACTTCAGCTGACCTCCCTGCAGGCTCGGTGTCTGCAAACACTGCTGCACGGCCATGCAGTCACCAACCTTCTCCACAGGACTCCTCAAGGACAGGACTGCTGTGCTCACCTCTAGATTCCCGACTGCTAGCGAGGCCTGCTTATCTACGAGGCCTGAAATCAGGGCTGAGTGGTCAGTCAGCCTATCTTGAGTCTGGCCAGCAGATACCTGAGGGCGTGTACAGCAAAAGGATTTACAGAAACGACGGAGCAAACCAGCAGACAGCCTGGGTTTCCTGGTGCCCAGGCCACCCCACCATAGGGGAATCATCTAGAATGCTTACCCAGAACTAAGGTGAAGGGCAGAAGTCACAGCATCACAGTTTGCAACCAGGGTGCTGCCATCTTCCCAAGAAAAGATGTGCCAGAACCACCAGACTATCTATTCCAATCTTGTTTTGAAATGCTAACGCTTCTCAAGTTATAAATTAGTAAGAGGCTCCGTTCTTTGAATGTGTCGGAAAGCCATGCAGAGTGACAGTGGCAGCGGAACTGGAGTTGCCAGGTTAATTTGCAAGGTCCCTCCAGGGTCTTCTGGTGAGAATTCGTGCTACGTCAACACCATAACCTCAGCAGGGACACCTTCTTACCCCAACAGGTAGGGCAGGTGGTGGCCAGGTTTCGGGGTGCTGCTGAGAACTCTGCAACCCTGGCACCCAGCGAGAGCTCAGGAAGGGCAGCTGTCCTGGGGAAAGAGGCTTCGGATCCACAATTGGCAAATACTTTTAATTTGGATTTTTTTCCCTGAATGATGATCCTAATTAATGAGGAACCACCAAGATGTGTTTTATCCCTGGACCTCCCCCAAGAACCGCCGTGGGACACAGTCATGCTTGGAACCTGGCGTCACGAGGCTTTCTTCACATAAGAACCAGGACAGCTGCTGTGGGGTCCCCGGCCCTGCTCAGGGCTCACTTCCAGCACCTGCCACAGGTGTCCTTCAGACACCTTCTGCACTTGTCCTGTGAGTTCTTCTGAGGGATTTCTCTGCCCCTGGGAGCACTGATGGACAGATGGAGCTCAAGGCTCAGACAGGCTGTTGGGCGCCTCACCGCAGGATTCTGCAGGTTTCCGCAGGGTTCCGCAGGCGCCCTGACCCTAAGCACCCCTCCCGGCTGCCTGTTTCACGATGCAGACTTTCAGCCTACTTCCTCCACTTTCCTCAATTTTACTTATTTCACCATTTTTCCCCCTTTGGACCACCTCCTAAATCACACCTTCTCCACCTGTCTCAGGTGGAGCAAGGTCAGCTCTTGGGAGAGGAGATGGGGTGGGAAAAGTCTAATTCTCTTTGCATCTCAAGCCCAGAAACACATGGTTCATAAAGGGATGCAGAGCACCTGTGGCATTTAAGGTTCACGGGTGGGTAACTTGGGGAGAAGGTCTGCACAGATTCCCAGAAGGAGATAATGCAAAGAAAACACAGGGGCTTGCACTGAGCTGTGCCTGGGGTGGGCTTCTGGGGAGCCTGAACTAAAATGCAGGTCATCCCTGGGCCACTACACTTTGGAACCCGGTCATCACCTCAGGGAACCCTTTCAAGACCTGGAAGCCAAGGGTACTAGGTCATTTTTCAGATGAGGAAACAGAGGCTCTTATTGTAAAGCAAATCAGTAGAGAACTCAAGGTGAGAACTTGGGTTTCCTGGTCTCAGGCCAGTGTTCCCTGCGCCCTCCGCCACACCTTAGCAGAATCATCTAGAATCACCTGAGGGCACCCAGCAATCACCCCAGAGATGTCAGGGACTGTTACTAATGAAAACAGTAACTTTGTAACCAGCAATGAGTGCCTAAAACTTAAAAGTTTTGAGTGCTCAGACTCAGTTGAACTCAGTGAAGACCAGAGACTGCGGAAGAGGATTCTTGGTACAGGACTGAATTGGAGGAGGAAGAGGGAAAAGGGGATCTCAGCCCTAGGATTTCCTAGGAGCAGGAAGAGAAAGCCCCCTTGGCCAAAGTTCAAGTACCAAAGGAGCCGAGTACGACGCCTGAGCAGACTGCACTGCTCCTACTCTTTCTTCTGTTCATTCAAAAACAACCCAAAGAACCAAAAAGAAAGTGTGGCCCTGAGCAATAACCTTCTTGCCTGTAAAAGAAAATATTCTGAACGAATAGCCCTTTGGAGACAAAGTGAAAAATGTCTTCAAGTAAAATTGTACTTTGGATGGGATTTGATTGATCCTAAGACAGCTGCAAACCCAAAGGAATGTGGCCTTAGATAAGATTGATCCCTTGGGGCTGGGGACATGGCTCAAGCGGTAGAGCGCTCGCCTGGCATGCGTGCGGCCCAGGTTCAATCCTTAGCACCACATACAAACAAAGATGTTGTGTCCGCCGAAAACTGAAAAATAAATATTAAAAAATTCTCTCTCTCTCTCTGTTAAAAAATAAATAAAATGCTATTTGCAAAAAAAAAAAAAAAAAAAAAAAAAAAAAAAGATTGATCCCTCATGCACAGCTGCTGCAGGACCACCAGGAGAGGCCAGCCTTGGAAGGAGACCTGGTCCATGTCCTTCCCTGGACAGCGGCATGACCTTAGGCCAATTTCCTGCTTTCTGCAGGCCCTTCCACCTCTGACAGCCTCAGTATTTTGCAATCCACCACTCAGTCCTTTCTCTATGCCCAAGCCTATAAATTCCAAAGTAACTGTGCCTGATGAGTTTGATCAGACTTGCTGATTATGAAGGTCTGCGAGTTTTCTTGAACTAGCATCACCAGGGAGAAGCATCAGAACCAATATATGTGAGGCTCAACAAAACGGAAGCCGGATTTTAGGAAAGAGCAGGAGCAGGAGCGGAGAGATAAATAGCTTGATAGCACTAAGTGATTTTCCATTTAGGACAGATGGCCACACTGGATGAGCACATCCTCTTAGCTCAGTATTTTCAAGTCTTGTCAGATAAGATTTCACCCCAGACCCCAGGAAGACATAAAGGCAGAAATGAACTTAACCCCCTGGGGCAAGCTGGCCAAGAACCTCGGGGGCCAAAGGCCAAGCAGCTCAAAGGCACCAGTTTTAGAGAGTCAGAGGTCAGAGGTGGTCAACTGCAGAAAGGCACTTGCTGGAACCATGATGGTCACTAAATCTATAAGGCAGGTGGCCCTGACATGAATTAGCTGGCTGCTCAGGTGTGACATCATTAACTAAAAATGAAGACCTATTTATTATTAATACGCTGGTTATTTTAACACCCTGGTCTACTCTCTGAGTTGAGATGATTTCACATGACTCTAGAATAAAGCAGGGGGAGACGGGGAGGAAAGGGGAAACCAGCCCTGATACCTTCCAAGGCAAAAGCCAGCCGGAGCCTGTGTAGGGGATGCCCCACCAGCCAGTGGCATTCAGACTTCCTCGTTATCCATAAATGACAGGCAAAAAGCAATCTCGTTCCCGAGTCAGAACGCCACTTGTTCTCTGAAGAAATCTGTTCAAACTCCTCTATTCCTTTTGTGGCAGGGTGAAAAGTCCCTCCCAACAAGTTCTACACCGTGCATGGACCTGACCTGCACCCTGTGATGCAGGCACATGGGTTTGAATGTGTCCTCTCTGAATCCTAGTGTTGAAACCAAATGGCCATGTGACGGCACTAAGAGGTGGGACCTGTAGGTGTTGCTCCTGGCATAAGGGCACCTCCCCTGGTGGAAAGAACCCTCTCTTTTACCTGACCGGCTGCGCGTGCTCCTCCTTTCACCTTCTTTCCAGAAGGCACAGCATTCCTCCCCTTGGGAGCACACAGCCTAACTGGCGCCATTGTGGAAGCAGGGACCAGGACTTCACAAAGAAGGACCATGCCAGAACCTTGATCTTGGAATTCTCTGCCCCCAGAACAGTGAGAAATAAGTTTCTGTTCTTCATCAATTGCCCATCTGTGGTGTTTGGTAAGGAAGTACCAACAGACTGAGGTATATGACATCTGCAAGACCAGAGGTGGCCTGAAAGGGACATACTGACCTCCACTGTGTATCTCCAAACCTTCATTCTCAAAAGGTGATCACCTTTGGAAAGTGGAACCCCTGTAGACAAAGGTGCTTAAGTTACCTGGTTAATAGGCTCCTCATAAATATAAGTGATGGTGCACTCAGACCATGGCAAGTCCCTGCGTGGCAGAAGCAGAAGCCCAGCAGAGATGAGGCCCCAACATGGAGCCCACCTGGTCTTCCCAGCTTTAGGAGGATGCCCTCTGAGCATGGCCTCTCTGCAGCTTCAACGCTCTCTCACACCCTGTCTCATGGGATTCACCACAGGGCCCTTCACAGACTGTGGGAAGTGAGTGTCCAAGTCACACAGCAAGCATGATGCTCCCAAAGGCTCGTCAGTCACTTCTGACAGACCCGAGCTGCTTGGGGCACCCCGAACCAGGTCCCCAGAGCACTGGACTGAAAGCATCTTCACTCAGGCCACACTTGAAGGCTGACTTTGAAGCAAGACTTCCCTTGCTTCTCTTGACCCTGTCTCAGTTGTTAAAAGATTAAACAGATCCTGATCACATCCTGCAAAACCTCAAGACCCAGACAAGAAAGAAAAAGAGGGCAGGACCTTGACTATCGGGAAAAGCAGAAGATCATACTTGACTTATAAAACTCTGAAACATTTATGGAATTTTTAAAATGAGAGGCTATAGGTGTAGCTCAGTGGTAGAGTGTCTGCCTGGAGTGCATAAGGCCCTGGGTCTGGTCTCCAGCGTTGCAATCAATAAACAAGCAAATATGAAGGAGGGGTCTTTCAAATAATGCAAGTGATAATTTAGTGTTGAATTAAACTGAATTTAGCATTCAGTTCTCTGTGTAGAAGAAAACTACCCTTAATTGCCTAAAGAATAGATACCTTCATTTCTTCCCTTGCTGCTTAAAGCTCCCTTGAAGGAGTTTCCATTGATACACACAGGAGGTGAACAAGGCCTTCTGCATTAGTCTACTTTCCATCACTGTTACAAATACCTGATAAAATGAACTTACAAAAAAAAAGGGGCGGGGGTTATTTTGGCTCACAGTTTTGGAGGTCCCCATCCTGGATCAATTGGCCTTGTTGCTTTAAGCCTATGACCAGGCATCATGGAGGAACTGTGAGGTGGAGAAAGGCTGGTATCGCATGGCCAGGGAGTGGAAAAGAGGGAAAGAGAGGAAGAGAGATCAGGATTCTCCATGGTCCACTTCAAGGGCATGCCCTCAGTGACCTCAGACTTCCTGCCAGACCCCACCTCTTAAAAGTCCCACCATCTCCAATGGCTGCACTTCAGGGAACAGGGCTTCCACACACGAGCCTTCACGACATTTACGATTCAAACTACGGTGACTTCGTTCCCCTGGGTCCCTCCTTTGCCTTCTACTGTGGCTCCTGCCAGACTTTTTAAGCCTCGTTGTTTCAAGTCTCTCTCTAGAGAGAAGAGCACAGTTCACTCTCTCAGCAGCTAGGCTCAAGCCCTGCACGCCTCGGCTTGTGCAGCCTTGAACAGCAAGCAGGGCACACCACGCTGCACCTCCGGGCCACGGGCTTGTCATTACCTGGGCAGCGTCCCAGGCTGAGAGGGGCTTGGTGACATGGCCCACATATAGGACCAAAAATCTAAAAGAAAGCCCATTCCCTCAGCTGACAGTTCTCAGCCTGGCTTCGTCCTGGACCCACCTGAGAACACCACCTGCCAGTCATCGGTATTCATGAGTGTGCTTTGTGTGTTGGGTGTGTAAAGGTCCGTTTTTTAAAAAAATGTATTTTAACCATTTTTTAAATTTAGAGAGTGATAATCTATTCTCTTCACCTGGATTCACCATCATTAATATTTCTGTCACTTTTTAAAACATTTTATTTTAATGATTTAAATACTTCTGCTTCTTCCCCTGCTCCTCTGGGCGTGCACCTTCTACATACACATGCACACACATTTACAGTTTCCAAACCCTGTAAAAGTTGCCGACACCGAGACGCCTCACCATAACCACTACACCGTGCATCTCTTGAAAAGTAGAACAAAAAGAGAATTTAAAAGAAGAATATCTACCTACATCACCACAATATGATTATCACACTCAAGAAATTAAATTTTGATACAATGATGCTATCTAAAGTGGAACAAATGTTCAAATTTCTTAAAAAATCCTAAAATAATGTCCTTTTTTATTATTTTTCTGATCCAGGAGTGAATCAAGGATTGACTGTCGTGTCTCTTTAACTGAGACAGCTTCTCCTCTTCTTCTGCTGGTCAGACCCTTTGGAAGAGAACAGGTCAGATGTCTAGCTGGACACCCCCACCTTTTGCATTTGTCCGTCATTGTTTGGGGCACTGCTGCAGACATGTTTACATATCCAATGAACCGGGTTAAGGAGAGGGCAGGGTTAGTTCATCTCATTATACACAAGTTTGGTAACTTCAGTTCAAGTGGCGTTTGCCCCATGCCTGTCCCAAGGTCCCTTCTGCCTTGGTGGTTCCCACGCATGGCAGAGTGGGAGAAGCCTTGCTGTCCAAGAGCGGTCTGCAGAGCAGCGGCAGCTGTCTCTCCTGGGAACTTGTCAGCAATGCAGCTAGGAAGCCCCTCACCCAGGAGAGCCCAGCCCTCTCTGTTCCCTTCCACTGTGTGGCTGACATGGTGAAGGGACACCAAGCAGGGACAAGGACTCCTGCTGGGCTCGACCTACGCCACTTCAGCAGGCTCCACGACCCTGGGAAACCACATTCCTTCTCAGAAACCTCAGATTCCTTGGTGAAAAAGAAGCAGCGCTCACCTCGGCCCCATCAGCCCTGGCCACCCGGTGAGAGCCCATTTCACAGACAGTGAGCGAGCGTGGACACGTGGTCCGTCTCAGGCTTCACTACTGCCTGGAGATCTGATGGCAGAGGGCTGGGATATCAGCCCCTCACCTGGCTGCTTCACCACTTCCCAGGGAATTGAAAATGTCCCCCAGAAGACAGGCAGGGGGAAGGCCAGAAGTTCACCAAATGAAGAGAAAAATAAAATGAAACTCTTACAAAGGGGAGTGTGCATGGACGCAGGAAGATGGAAGATTAAATACGATTCAAAGGGAGACAGAGGAAGTATTTACTGAAAGCCTACAAAGACGTGCCTGGGTGCTCTACATCCACCTTCTACCCTTGATTACCCTCTATTAAATCCCCATGCTGAGGCCACAGCCAGGCCCTCTGTATTCCAGGACAGCTTCTTGTCCTGTGTCTCACCACCTAGTCTTACCTGCCAGCCCATCTCAGAAAACAATCAGTGGCTATGTCTTGTGATCATTTCCCTTGGTTTGTCAATAGGAGAGTACTCACTCGTGATCACACCCAGCTGGCTGCAAAGAGATGGTCAGGGCAGCCGGGTACCTGTGCAGAGCCTAGCCAGCGACAAGCCAAGATGCAGCCAGTGTCTCTCCAATAACCAGTTAGAAAGGGGCAGTCCCCAAATAGCCCCCAGGACCCACACAGCCTAGATGACTTTCAAGAGAACCCTATTCATAATCAACCAATGAATGCCGAGTGCCTGGTGCTGTGCTAATGACACCAACATACAATCTTTTCTTTAAAACCCTTTCTAGTAGCCCCTCCCTAATGCTAGGCAGTATTATCACCCCCAGCTTCTAGGTCATCCTAGCGAGGTTCCTGCAAGTCACAGAGACTGAAAGTCCAGATGTGAGCTCCAAGCACAGGCATTTCCCTAACGTCAGCATCTCTTTCAGCTGTAGATGGGAAAGCAGGGCTGTGAGTGGCCTCACTGGTTAAAGCTCAGGCTCCCACAGCGCAAGACTCCCAGGGATTGCTCTCCTGATTAAAATCCTGTAATGCTGATTCTGGCTACTTGTTGCTGTTGTGATCATGGCAAAACTGTGCCGGCAAAGTCTTGATTAGCCAGGATCTTAAGAGAATTCCTCCATGCAGCCATGCAGCAAATGCTTACTTAGTACCTACCATGGGCTCCACTGCCTCCCCGGAATTGAGGATGCTAAAAAGAACAGCACAGCCCCCACTCTCCAGGCACTCCCAGCTCAGTGGGGCAGACAAGCAAATGCGTCAATCCAATGTGAATTGTGCAAAAGTCTACAGCTAGCAGGGGGAGGCCAAGCCTAGCCCAGCCTGTGGAGTCAGGGAAAGGCTTCCTGGAGGTGGTGGTGCTAGAGCTGCCAAGGTGAAGGCACATAGCCAGGGCATTCAAGGCAAAGGGAGCAGGGTGGGAGTCTGATTGACTTCCATGTTTTCTGCACTCTATTTTTGGGAAAGAGAAAAAAAAAGAAAAACATGATCTCCTCAAGTGAATCTGGTTCATTAAAAAAAAAAAAAAGAAAAAAGTATGTACTAGACTATGAGCCCATGTTCAGCCCAATTTCCTGGCCTCCTCCTGCCATTAGCCACAGCCCAGAACAGAACAATGGATGCTTCCAGTACAAATTCCAATGCCTTGCAAAATCCTAAATCATCAATGAAAGGTTCAGTTATGTCCACTTGACTGGACTTTGTCTGAAGGTGGAGGGAAGATACAGGATGTACCACTTACCAAGCATGCCTCAACAGCAGGGGTTCAAAGGCGACCCTACCTGAGTTTTCTTGTACAACCCACAATTTAGCAGAATCCACAATTCCAGCAACCACCCATCATATCCCATGCCGTCCCCCATGTCCCCACCATGTGGTTCCCTGGCTTCTCACCAGTCCTGCTTTGATTAGGAACTCCCATTTCCCACCATTTGCATCTTGGTGCTAAGAAGAGGAGGCAGAGCATGGCTAAGGTCCCTGTGTTAACAGCAACATCTAGCAAAATACCCCAAGTCTCCCCACTGTTTGCAGATGGTCAGAGCTAGAATGGGGGCCAGCCAGAGCTGACTCACTGCATTCCACCGAGAGCTCCAGGAACATGAGCTGTATGGTCTTAGGTGATTTTATCTCCTGTCTCCATCTATAAGATGGAAATGATAATTACGACCTCATAGAATTGTGTGAGCATAAGGGGAAATAAGTGCATTTTCCTAAATGAATGTGCTGGGCTAGGCATGGTCTTAAATCTTAAATCTTGAGTCCTCTCTGGGAAACTTGAGATTGGGCACTTTTAAATGTGCATCTTGAAAGGATAAGATTGAGGCTGTGACACTAACTGGCCTTAGCCATCCTTTCTGAAGACTGGGCAAGATATAGCCAGGGGACCCTGGCTACAAAAAGTGGGAAAAGAAAGAGGGAGACCAGAAGCTTCGATGGGACCCAAAGATTGGAAGCTAGCCAATATGTACTGCACACTATGTGTAGAAGGACAAGGGGATCTGTTATACTTGTGTATACTCTAATAATTTGTTTTTCTTTTTTACACTATCACACGTTTCAGCATTTGCTTCACTTAAATTTATCTAAAATGTTCCAGAGACAGGTGAATGCACTTTTTAAATCCTTTTTTACCACCTAAAATGAGCAAATGAAAGAGCAATAATTGCTGAGCCTCTCTCCAGCCAGACTGCTACAAACACCTGCAAATACACATACACAGACATCAAAAGCTTGACTTCTCCAAGCCCACAGGATCCCCCACTCTCTCTCCACTGGTTCCTCAGTTTCCAGGGAGGCACCCACCCTGGCTTTGATAACCTCTCTGCAGAAACCTGTTGCTAGGTCTGAGGGCCTGTGTGGATGCCCCACCTGGTGGTCAAATCAGGAAAAGCACTGCAACTAAGGAATATTGACAGAGAAACTAACTCCAACCTTCCCTGAGCCCACACCCTGTAAGTCATGGGTCAACTGAAAGAGACCAGAGAGGAAAGTCCACTGTTTAAGGCATAAGGGGGTGATGGTGTCAAGGTCATGGCCAATTCCCTGCCAAACCCTGGTTGCCATACAGCTTCCTAAAAAGCTAAGCTAAGTCCATACAGCTTCCTAAAAAGCTCAGTTCATAGCTAGAAATGCCCTGGCAGCCCTGGAGAGCATGCTGCCAGTCAGGATTGCCAGTCCTAAATGAAGAACCTCCAATGTCAACCTCTCCCCCTCCCCAAATACAGGCGGATTTTCCATGCTAAGTGCCTGGTGAAGAGGGATTCCATCTTCCTTCTGTCCATGTATTCGCATTTACCTCTTGACAGGCAGGGAAATTCTTTCCAGGGGAGGAGAGAGAGAGAGAGAGAGGGGGGGGGAATGTGTGTGTGTGTGTGTGTTTGGGGGGAGCCAAAACCTCCAGACCAGATCTCCGACAACCCCAGTGTCTGGGGACAGCCAAAGCAGGAGAGGGGACAGCAGTTGAGGCTTAAGGGATATCAGAACCCAAATCATGGAGATGTTCCAGCCAAAATAATCCCCAGCCCCAACCCCCTCCATTATGCCCCAATACCTGCACACACACACACACACACACACACACACACACACACACCTCATATTTCCATAAAAGAAACAGAAAGACATGCATTTGGTCCAGTCCAAGTTCCAAAGAGAGCAACACCAGGTTATTTCCTATACCAGAATGGATCCCTAAGAAGGGCAGCACACACATCCAACACACACTTGTGTGCAATACATGCACACACGCGTATATATACACGCACACACATACAAACACACACACACCACTGTGGGCAGTGTGCACCACTCCCATCCTCAACTCCAGGACCTGTCGTCTAAACTCTGGCGTTCCTAAAAAGAGGGATCCACCCCAAGCAGGAACAGAGCTAATGGGAGGACTGGTTTTACCCTGTTCAACCCCTGGTTAATTAGGGGGGAAAAAGCACATAATTCCTTTAAGCTTCCATACCTACAGCACAGAAGGTGCTATGGCACACACGCCAGTCCTATCTCCAAATTGGCTGGGGAACCACGCTTGGTTCCTCGGAGCCCTGGTGTCCAACACCGGGAAAGCGGCTCACAGACACACAGACAGGCACAACAAACACGCACCCAGGGCAGGCAGGCCCTCATTCAACGGGAGAGCACCTCTAGGTGTTAAAGCCCCAGAGACTTCCTCAGTTCCAGGCCCACCCGAACCCCAACATGCGCAGCCGCCGAGGGGCGCCCGAGCGGCCGGGTACTCACACCAGCGCGTGGTAGAGCAGCGCCCAGCCCCGCGGTCTCTCGAGGGCGTCGTAGATCAAAGTTTGGATGCGCCGGTACTTGGCGTTGTTCCTCTTGACCGGGCGGCTCAGCGGGGTCTTGGCCAGGAGCCCAATGCCCTGCGGGGTCCTCCGCAGCCCCTCGTCGCGGCCACCGCCCTCTAGTAGCAGGGTCCCGTCTTTGTCAGCTCCGGCTCCAAGCGCCAAGGTGACTTGCTCCACGTCTCCGGGCACCAGCCCCACTTTCCGCTCCTCGTCGCCGGCCGCCGCCGCGTCCCCTCCAGCTGGGTTAGCGGCCCCGCCGCCTCCGCCGCCCCCGTCGCCGCCGCCGCCAGCCGCCCCCGCCGCCCTGCGCGCCTTGAGCCCCATCTGCCTCGCCCCCGCCGGCCGCTTCGCCTTCTCCGCTGCTGCTTGGGGAAGAAGGGGCGCTCGGGTTGCGTGGACGAGGCGGCGGCGGCAGCTGCAAGCCCAGGAACTCCAATGCCATGATCCGCGCGCCCCTCCCCACCCACCCCCCCAAAAGCAGGCAAAGGGAGGCCCCCCGGGGGGCACGGGAGGCCGGGTGGGGGGTCAGAAGGTCACATCCCGAGCGGGTCAGTAGCGGGACCCCAAGGGACGCGGGCCGGGTGCTGCGGGGAGCCGGCGAAGGCGCGCGATGCGGACGCGGAGGCGCTAGGGCGCGCGGCAGCGGGAGCCTGGCACCGGCGCTCCGGGGCGGCGGCGGCGGCGGCGGCACCCGAGCCGGCGAGCCCGAGACAGCATCGCAGTTTATTTACAAGCCCGGTGCCAGCCGCCCGCCCTCCCGCCCGCCTGCCACACGCGCCGCCGCCACAGCCTCCTCCCTCCTCCGCGCTCCCACCCGCGCCCCTCCCCGCCTGCTCCAGCCCAGCCCCGCAGCAGCAGCAGCAGCGGCAGAGAGCGCGCAGCGGGCCGAGCGCACGCCGCCAGCCTCCTTCCCAGCCTCGCTCCCGCCTTCCTCCCTCACCGGGGTGGGGCCCCATTGTCCCGCCCCGTCGCGGCAGGAGCCCCGGCGACGCCCCGCCCTCGCCACCGCCCCCCACCCCTGAGCGCCTTGGGGACCCGGGATCTCCTGGGCCCTTGCTCTGGATAATGCCAGGCCGTGCGCTCTGCGGCCGCGGCGCCTGGCTCCTTGCGCTCCCGTGGGCGTTGGGACTTCCCCGGGGCAGGGCGTGTAGAGAGAAAAGGGGAAAAGGAGCAGGAACTGGGAAGGGGTCTCCCTGTCTGCGTTTGCCAGGAGGCTGTAGCTTTACGTTTACTCCCACCTTCCACTGTTTCTTCTTATCTTTGGAGGTAAAATTCAAGTTGCTGAGTTGGCCAAGGCCGAGAGCACAAGTATTAACCCACCTGCTCTATGGGGGCTTCCTATTCCCGGTGGCTCAGGGTTCATGGTGGACACTGCTCTAATCTCCTCTCCCAGTCTTTAAATAGCACCCTCCCTGGTGGATGGGCTGAGGTCGGAAGAAATAGAACAGCGGGAATTGGAACCCTTTGCCTCTAACTTGTGCTGCAGGTGAATCAGTCCCTCTGCCAGAATTTCAGCTCATTCAATGAATCACTAAACCCACATGAATGAATTTGTCTGGCAAAAGGGCACTGCTCCCCGTCCAGGATTAGGAGGTCCCTGCTTTTAGTTTCAGGTCTAGGGGCAGTCAGAAGACCTTAATGTAAAATGTAACATGAACAGAATATTCCCCAGTACCAGTAAATTCTATGCAAAAAAAAAAAAAATGGAATTCATACTAGAGTGATTAGGAAACCTGCTTCAGGTTGGCTGATCCTTAGCCTCATCGAAGAGGCCACATTTTGAGGTGAGACCCAAATGGCAAAGGCAGGGGCCAAGGTGTGGGGCACAGGGGATGCACTCTGGGGCTTGTGGAGGCCAGAGGGGGCCAAGGACAATCAGCGGCTGCGGAGCTCTCATCAGCCCTTGGCAGAGGTCAAGGAGCACCTGCAATTTTCACATCATCCCAAGGGTAGAGAAACCCTCCATTCCTGCTGACCAAGGGGCTCCTTGGTACCTCCTTTACTCCTCCCAAATAGCTGCTGGCTGGAGGGGAAAGGAGGGCTGCGAGCAAGGCCAAGGTCTTAGCCCTTGTTCCAAGAAAAGAACAATCAGAAGGTCTTCCTGGAGGAGCTGGCCAAGGAGCAAAGAGAAGAGTAGGGGAGGGTGAGGAGTGTAGGGGAAGGGGACACAGGACAGGACCACCACCTGTACAGGACTGCCAAAAGACAAACCTCAGAAGTCTCCAAGAAGAAAAGAATTTCCAAAAGAAGTTAAGTCATAAAACTGAGATCATTAAGACAGTAGTATTGGCACAAAAATACACCGCTTGTTGCAACAGAATAATATTTGCCCAGAAACTGACTTAATAGAAGAATCTAATATAAAGTAGGAACATGACTGTCCTCCAACGGAGAAAGATTATTCGTCGATTCCTGGGCTGCGGTATGGGTTTTGTGAGGATTCAAGGAAGAGCACATGGAAATGTGACCAGCCCTGTGTTCCATGCACAGTAGGCTCTGCATACCTGTTTATGAATAGATTAATGATCCACAGTAATAAGTAGCCAGTGGGCGCAAATTGGAAAGGAGGAAGAGCCCAGGGAGAGGGATTTGCCTGGGTTAGAAAACCTTGAAATGTGAGCTGAACAGCCCCAAGCTTGTTCCCGCCCACATGTTGATCCTGGCACCTACAACACACCAAACACACCCAAGGGGTCATCGGTAGAAATTCTATCCCACTGTAGTATTAAGGCTGGACACTTAATTCAACTATGCTGTTTATAGGTGCAGCTTGCAGCTTTGGGAGGAGAGTAGGATTACATAGGTCATCCAGGCAGGACCCCTGATTGAATATTGGTGGCCTTAGAAGAAGAGGGAGAGGAACCAGAATACACACACGCTCCCTGTGCTCTCAGTAGTTATTTACAGCTGTGTTAGTCAGCTTTCTGTCCCTGTGACAAAGTACCTGAGATAATCAACTTAAAAGGAGAAAAGATTTATTCAGACTCAGAGCTTCAGAAGTTTCAATTCACGATCCCTTGGCTCTTTTGCAGGGGCGGCCTGTGTGAAGCAGAACATCACGGCAGCGTGGTGGAGCAAAGCCCTCACTTATTGGTGGCTGGAATGTGATGCCGGGGCAGAGAGAAAGAAGAGAGGGGCTGAGGTCCCCATGTCCCCTTCCAGGGAACCCCCAATGACCTAACTTCCTTCCTCTAGGACCCACATCCTGAAGACTCCACCAAATCCCAACAGTGCTGCAGGCTGGTTACCACCCTTTAGCATGGGGACTTGGGGGGACATTGAGAGCCAAGCCTTCACAGCAGCAGAGGCAAAAGGGGAGCCAGTGGAGAGAACCAAGCCCCCAGCACAGTGTCCGACATACAAGATGATATGCTCAATGCGTGTTTGCAGATGAAATTTCATTTTGCTTTGTTTACTATGGTGAAAGTCTTTATTCTTAGCAGGTTTCAGGACCTCTTGCAACTTCTTGAATTAAGAACGTTTTGATAATACTCCAGAAAACCTCAGTGTATAAACAGACACATGACTCTAGGATCATATGGAAAAAAGACATGAAAATTTATTAGTGTGCAATTAATCAAAAGTCCAGACTGCTGAAGTGACAGTTTGGATTGTTTTGATGGGAGCCACAGACCGTCACATATTAATGTTCTAGGATAAAGTACAGGGCTGGCTTCATGCTTCTGAAGGATGAGGTAACCTCAATATCAATTCAAAACTCTGATCTAATTAAATCCAATAATAGGGAAACTGCCAGGTACTTTGGTCTGGGAAATTGATTTATTCCAGTGATTTTATAATCCAATGGAGAGCATTGTTCAGGTTTCTAAAAGAGGATCTTGAAATGGCATGAAAGACAGAGTATATATACATTGAGTATCATTTGAGGGACTATGTAATCACAACACTCCAGAGTACAAATTCCAGTTAAAGAAAACCTAATAACCTGTATCCTATTGGAAGGAATCTTCTCTGAACCAAAAATCCCTGAGAGCCAGCTGGACCTAGTACCAAGAACAGAGTAGATGACAGTATCAGCAAGGACCAGGCTGGGGACTAGAGTTCAAACAGCAGGGCATCTCTTCTGGTTTTGAGTCCCAGGTTAATATGTGACATCAAAAACTCAGCCACTTGCTTCCTCTCTTCCATTCCTTTATTTTTGTATTAGTCTGTTTTCAGTTGCTATAACAAAACAGGTTGGGGATATATAAAGAAAATAAATTTATTTAGCTCACATTCTTGGAGACTAAAAGTCCAAGATAGGTTAGACTCATCTATTCTGGTGAGGGACCTCTCGGCTAGGTCACATTATGGTAGATGTCATCACAAGGGAAGACTACATGACAAGACAGGAAGCCAGAGAGTGAGGAGGGGCCAGATTTGCTCTTTTAAGAAAACCCTCTAGAGAGAGTCAAGCTGGGTCCCATGAGAGTAACCTTGATCCCTCCTGAGGACAGTGACACTGAGCCTCAGTTTCTGCCTCTGTAAGTCCTTCCAAGGTGCAAGCCTCTCTGATGAGACAATGCTCTGGCGATGGTCATTATGACTACAGTCCAGGGAGCAGGGCCGAGTCTCCGGCTCATGAACATGCAGAATGAGGACCCTGCTGGCCCTCTCATCCCGTTCCCAGATGACATTAAATCATCGTTGCAGACTGTTTTAAATTTTACTTGCATTATTTGTTGCATAAGAAATGCAAAGCTGTGGAGGACTGATGGGATACAAACCTTCAACAAGGCAATGTGATAATATGTCATCCTGTTGTTCAGGAATACCCAGTGCGGTGGCTGCTGGCGACACCACAAGTATGACCTGCAAATGACAGAGACAATGCTGAGTCCTGGGAAGGCTCCTGGCCTGGAGGACAGCAGCCACCTGTGGCAGGTTGGTAACACTGGACCTTCCAGTCATGGGTGGGACTAGAGGACAGACACATGTCCTCCCTACAGAATTATTCCCCCTGCCCATGACCCTCTGCCAACAACATCACCCATGCACTTAGGAGCACCTTCTCACCAACAAAGGATTCCACATAAAACTACGACTGACCAACTATCTTCTCTCCAGAATGTTTGCTCTGTACCTAGATATTAGTCCCCCTCCAAGAGGAACCAGCCACACAAGTCCTTCTTTGTAACCTCACTGGGGAGAGCACCCCCTGCTGGTTTGAAAGCCATCTCTAATTTGGAGTCTAATAAGAACCAGGATAAGAGAAACTATCTGGAAAGGATCCCAAGCCTCCCAGGCAGGTACTTTTTTATTCTGAAAAACCCACTTCATCAGGTCTTCAAATGACTGTCCCCTGACTTCCTGCAGCCTAGCTCCGTCCCCCTTTCCCTGGAGTGTATGTCATTCCCTGTTAGGGCAGAGGAACACATGCTCCCTGCCAGGCGAGAAGCTCCCTGGGAGTGAAGGAGAAGAGGCAACAGGACATCCTTCTTGGTCACTCAGCAGAGCAGGGCTATTAAGGTGTCATACTTAGATAGTCCCAGCTCTGTGAACCTGGACAAGTCACTGGATTAGTCTCCTAGCTTCGTCTCCTCATCTGTGTGATGGGGCGAGTTCCCTTCCCTGGCTGCCTCATGTAGATCTGAGCATCCGTGCTAGGTCCCTGTCGAGGAGCCTTGCAGCGCAGCCTGTGATGCACTGTGCCTGTTTAGCATGATCTCCAAGACATCTGGGCTCAGCATTGCCGAAGGCAGCTGGAGTCAGCCACCATGGGGAAGGAAGACGCTCTGAGCCCACGGACCTTGCCTTTGCTCCAGAGAACAGCCTCTAAAGAACTCCATGCAGATTGTTGTCAAGCAGGAAAAGTGTTCTTTCCCCTGCCTTCAATTGCAGATTTTTACTCTAACCCTTCATTTTGTATGTTTTTAATGTCACTTTTGTCTTTTGTTTTTTCCTTTAAATACTTGTTAGGTAAACTATCAGATCCATCCATTGAGTGAATTCATGCTTTCATCCTGCTAGTGAGCATTTACTGATTGCCTGTTTTCATTCATTGCTCTCCATCTATGGGCAACAGAAGGGGAAAATTAATTCCATATTTAGTTGCAAAGATGAGGTGAACAAATGCAAAACAATTTAGTCTTCTGTGTCATCCTTGCTTTCCAATGACCCGGCTCACAATAGATGCTGATCATCGTCATCTTCATTGTCATTAAGTGCTTACTGTATATACATGGGTCTGGGCCAAGTATTTTATAGATCTCTTATTTAATCATTGTGAAAAAAGTTAGGAGATGAGCATTATGGTTCTGAACTTTACATTAACCATGATGGAAATGATACTTGTGAGGTTCAGTACCCCACCCAAGGTTACACAGCTAAGACATGACAGTCCCAGGATTGGGTTCAGGTTGTCTACCTGCAGTCTATGCTTTTAACCGCAGTTTACTTCCTGAGGATTCCAGGCTGAGTGGAAGTTTCAGCTCAGGCGAAGGCTTGGGTGCAGACAGCGTGGGGTTTGCAGAGCAAGTGGCCAAGAAGGTTGGAGGCGATCATGATGCAGGCAGAGGCCTCTCGGGGCAGGTGTGCTCTTGTGCCAGGCTGTGAGCTTGGGGACCAGGAGCTGCTTAAACAGAGACTGATGTGATCCTGGCTGATTGTAGAAAGGGCTTTGCGATGGCAGAGGACAGGTTGGAGTGGGGGAAACTAAGTCAGTGTGAGCAATTCCAAGGCAAAGTCCATCTGAGAGTCACCGAGGGCCTGAGGAAAGGGGTAGGATCCTGGAGAGGAGGGTTCTGCAGGAGGTATTCAGGGAGGCTGTCAGCAAACATTGGTACCTGAACAAAGGCAGGGATGGGTTAAGGGTCACTTGGCATTTTAGAAGCAGAAGCAAACCCACCCAGGGTCTCAGCCTCCCTGCTTCCCACCTGTGGGCTCATGCTAAGCTGAACTTTTCTCCTCTGGCTCCAGTAATTGGCTCCCTGGGCAGTCTGTTCCCTTCTTTTTACCAAATTAAGCTTCTCCTCCTCGGTCTTGATTGTTAAAACACCCAGTTTGCCCATGCCATTTACATATTCCAATTACCCACTGCCAGTCCCCACTAATGAACGCAGGAACCTGTGCTCATGAGTGTCTGGCTCAGTCTGTTTGTGCAAGAGGGACGAACAGCACCGGCAAAGACTCTCCACGGCATCTGCTCACCAGGAGCATCAGGCGCCTTTTTCTCACCGCCCTCTGTGCCTGCAGGGCTGTCTCTCCAGACAGCAGACCACTGTGCCTCATTACCTGGCCCCACAGATGCCACACCTCTCCCTTACCTTGGTGACAAGAAGGAAAGCACCAGGCCCCCTGAAGCACCCCCGTTCTCACCTTCTCTCACCACTGTGCCCTTAGCCAAGCACGTGTGCAGATCCTATTGAATTCAAGGCCCTTACACCCTTTCAGAATTCTTTGCAGAGGGGAAGCTGGTGCTTAGGTGCTGGGGAGCTGGGAGGGGACTGTGGATAGCTACACAATGACACTGAGCAGAGACAAAGAACTGAGGTTTTGGAGACAACCTGCTCTGGGTAGGAACTCTGTCCCTGAAAAATGCCAAGCGTTTGGCCCTTGTCAGGCTAAATAACCAGACTCAGCCTTACCTGCAGAGTAGGTCCAGTGCCTTGAAGGGATGTGTCAGGATGAGGGAGTCAACATCTATCAAACTTGAACAAATGAAGACTCTTAATACATATTAAATGATGTGAATATTACCATACTAATTACCATGATTACATCCAATTTAGAAGAGAATTTTGTCCGATATTGATCCACCTTTTATGACAGTGGCCCCTATTTCATATCAAAACCCAGTCTGTATACTACAATATACATTTAACTGAAATGACATTTTCTATCCCATATTTTATAAAATGCTCATTCTAAACTAACTTGATTGGTTTGCTAGGTCTGCCATAACAAAATTCCAGAGATGGGCTTAGACAGCACAACTGATCTTCTCACTGTTCCAGAGGCTGGAGGTCTAAGACCACTCGGCAGGGCTGGCTCCTCCTGAGGCCTCTCTCCTGGGCTTGCAGATGGCCGCCTTCTCCTCGCATGCTCACATGCTCCTGCCTCTGAGTGTGCCCCTGGTGTTTCTATATGTGTCCATCTCTCCTCCTCTTGTGAGGACACCAGTCAGACTGGATTAGGGCAGGCTTAGGCTCATTTTGACTCATTTGGCCCTCTCTACAAATACAGAAAAATTCCGAGGTCCTGGGCTTCACAGTTTTACGTATGGATCGGGAGGTTCACAGACCAGCCCACAGCAGGAGCTCACTACAGTGATTTCCGACTCTACGGAGGGGTCTGAAGCCAGCCTGCAAGACTTTAACCTAGTTCCATCTACAGCCACGTCCTCTGGTTTTTGCTTGAAGAGCTCCTGCAGTGGGAGCTCCAAGACTGGGGTGGCCTCCCCCAGTATCCCATTGTCAAATAACCAGTGCACTCACCACTTACTCTGGCCAGGCCTGTGCTAAGCAGCTTTCCTCCTCCACCTCATTTAGTCATCACAACTGTCCAGTGAAGCAGGCGTTACACCACTGTACTTACGGGAAGGTATGTGGTTTGCCCAGAACCCAAGAACAATGGCTGAGCAGTGGTTCAAAGCCAGATTCTCCTCCAATTCCCAGAAGATAATGTATTAACTATTGGAAAATTCTTCATGCTGAGATCAACATTTTTCTCAGGTAACATGAAAATCTCAAAAGATGCTAAAATTCAGTTGTTTCCTGGGAGGCCAGCAAGAGCATAGGTTTTTAGTGTTCAAAGACTTAGGTTGCAACCCTAGTCTTGGAACTTTCTAAGTGGCTCAGGGAGGCTGTGTCCACTCCCACCCACAGTTTCCAGGTCTGCAAAATGAAGGTGAGTGCACCTGCCTCCCGCAGGGTGTGATGAAGTTCACAGTTGTTTATAGAGAGACCTGAGTTCTTATCTTTACATCATAACTCAGTCCTCGGCCACTTCCTTGGGTCTGACCCATGATTGATCTCTGAATTTCATTGTCTGTCATCATTATCTTTGTAATACATGTTATCTCCATAATAATAACTTCTTCAGAAGATTATTGAAAGACAAGATAATTTAACACATATATGATATTGAATTATTCAGAATTGAGTTGTCTTGACTTTTCTTTTGATGCTTCAAATTGATGAAGAAAAAGAAAGATCTTTCTTTCCTCAAGTGAAGAGCAGCAAAGATCCTTTGATCTTTAGTCAGGGCTCCCTTTTAAACAGGTGATAATTTTTAAATTTTCTGAGGCCACCCATATAGGCTTCATGAGTGAAAGAAAAATCCCTGGGCTGGTGTTTTCAAACCTGGTATTTCGGGGGACCAGGGAGGTAACCCACAGGTCAATTTATTCAGAGTGCTATTCACAGCACCCACCACAAGAGGGAGCAGTTCATAAATGGTAGTGGCAGGGATGATGAAGAAAGAGGAAGGGGAAGAACTCCCTGGGCCCCCACATTCTGGGAAGCAGTGTGCCCCTAGTCTGTTCCTCTCACCCAGGCCTCAGTCAGCCCTGCTCTACGAGAACCTCTGTGCCATGGGAGGTGCTCCCTACCCTGGTCCCAAGCTTCCTGTGGGTGATGCCCCAAGTGGTTATTAGCACGTACCAGACCCTCTCATTCCTCCTCTTTGGTTGTTAACCACAGTGTGTTTTTCCTGTTGATTATTTGTGGAAAAAATAAAAATAAAACAACAAATTTAAATAATCCCTTAAAATATTCCAAGTGTGGTCTGCATAAGAACTGCTATCATGGTTATTTTAATTTAAAACTTTTCTCAAATCCTCCTAGTAGAGCCAATGCCCAGGGTGAGCATACTGTCTCTCTATCCTCAAACATAATTCTGCAAACCCAGAGGTCAAGGTGTGCTCTGTTTAAGAAACATTTTTTAACTGACATTTAATGGCCAGCACCCATTATACACTCCAGGTGAGAGTAAAGAAGCCCCATGAAAGTGCCCCCACGCTGGAAGACTCCAGCTTGAAACAAAGCACCAGAGTATGTTCATCACAAACGCGACCTTGGCTGGCCAACCGTATTGGGGTACGTTGTCACAACAGGGTCTCTGCATCAAGATACTCGATTTCAAGAGTCTTGTTCCTCTAGGTTTGCATAGTGATTTTCTGTCTGATTTTTTGCATCTTTAGCACAATCTGACATAAACGGAAAATCAGGAGTATAATGACTGATCAGCAAATATTCAGTCCCCTTTGATCCTCAGGGGACTGACTTTACTTTCCTCTGATATCGGGTTTGTTCTCGTGACTTACTTGGGTCAGTGGAACAAGGGCAGAAGTGAAGATGGGCATCCTGGCCTCAGCAGAGAGAGGATCACAGGTTTGTGCTTGCTTTTCTGGGAGCCCAGACACTCACTAGGAGAAGAGCATGGTCCAGCAGAGAATTGTGGAGCAGAGCTGCCCCTGCCCTACACACCGTGAGCAGAAGAAATGCTTAGGATAGAAAACGATTGAAATTTTTGCCATTTTCCAAGAAAATACTGGAAGTTGGCAGAGACATTATTTGGAGTTCTTTCAGTGGAGTGCCAAAATCCTTCCAGGAACCCTCTGATTCTACAGGTGTATCTGCACCTCCAGCTGACTTCCTAGTGAGGATGCTACTTTAAGACTCTGCGTGGATAAAAGTTAACTCGTGGAAAACTGATAGCTGTGCAAGTGAATTTTGTCCAGGAGAGATATAATTGATTCAAAGAAGATAATGCCAAATATTACATTTTATGGCCTGTCTGCGTCTTTTAGATAATTTACGTAAGCACTCCTGCTTGCTTGCTGTCTGATCTACAAAATCTCCTTTGAATGGTCTTAACACGTTACTGATTCCCTCATTTCTTGGTGACTTGGGGAAAAAAATCCTTGACATATCTTCACTTATGTCTATGACAGCTGGGTTTTAACCTTTAAAATGAGCTTTAGCATTTTCTAGGAAGCAGAGGCTCACACATGGGATTATGGTTCACACTTGGACCTCATTGACTGGGCAACTTGGCACAACTGTAGGTTCACACAGGTTTCAGAGTCTTTGAGTTGGGGGGGAGATACATAGTTTCTGTAGTTAGTTCTGAAGTTGGTCTTCCCAATGTCCTGTGGGTCAGGGAAGCAGAGTGTCATAAACCCATTTTACAGAAGGAGGTAGAGAGTTGAAGATGTGCACAGATTTCCTCAAATCCACAGGCTGCCTCTAAATTAGTTTGCCTGTGCCAGGCTGCACTCCACAGCGACCCCTGGCTGCATGGATGAGAACTTCTCAGGAGCTAAAGCTGAGGCTCTGGCTTGAAGAGCACACTGCATGGAGTCTCACAAAGCGAACTTGAATCCTGGCTTCACTAATCACTGTTTAACCCTGGAGGAATTGCTCCACATCCATTAGCCTCAAGTTCCTGATACATGCTATGGGTATACAAATATTATTATAAAATAAAAATATTATAACATGCCTATAAAGTGACTGGAAATGCACAGCACCCCGTGCAGTATCTGGCACATAGTAGCAGCTCTGTAAACACCACTTTGTCCTCCATCCCTTTCAGCAATATCAGAAGAATATTTTCTTTAGAGTCTAACCAGTCCAAGTTCAAATCCCAGCTCGGTTCCCTTCAGACTGTGACTCTGAGCAGGTCAGAAGGCACTGTGCCTTTGTTCTATCATGTATGACACGGGGTGTTGGGAAGGAGGCTAGTGCACCTCCCGGTGCTGTTCTGAAGATGACAGGACCATGGTGCAGGTGCTAAAGCCGTACTTCTCCCCAGGAGTGGACAATGAGGCAGAGTGAAGGTCAGAGAGGGGACCTACAGGACCTCAGTGTGGAATGGTGATGAGGGCCTGCCTCAAAAGCTGGGACATCGACAACAGGGATTTCCACCAAAGACTTTCCATTTGGGGGAGACACATTATCAGTAGAAAGAAGCAGAATTATGTAATAAAAGAGTTCCTGCTTAATCAAGGAATTATGTGAACCCTAATTTCTAAAAATGTTAATGGGAAGTGTTATGTATTCATACGCAATTCTGAAAGATTTATGCCCGTCTTAATGAGTGGAGATGCCCTTCAAATTTTCCATCTGCCCTGGAATAGGTCTAATGTGATAATAAACAGGAAATTGACTGGGCCCAGGGACATGCAGTTCTGTTTGGTAACATAAAATATAGGAGGCTGCTGACATTGCATATTAATTAGCTGATCCTTTCCTTTCCAAATCAAGAGCTCTGTGTTGTGTTATTTGCACGGATGTAAAGCTTGGCTCTCTTTTGGAATACATAAGATTCCATTCACTAAAATAGTTCTAGAGCACTGATAATTTCTAGGACCTTCTAGGTTTGGCAAGGAGTAGATAAGACCTAAACTACACCACGGAAAATCTCTCCCCATCGAGGAAGATGATGGGGGAGCAGAAGGATAAAGATGGTTGCAAGAAATTGTTCCAGAAACACCCAGGATTTCCCAATGCATCCCCCATGATGGTGTCCTGCAGCCACTCACTGGGAAGCCTGTGGGTCTCATGCTTCCTCTTGGCTTCGGCCAGAAGAGCTGGTTTTACCTGTTTCTTTATTCCCGTGTATGTGTTTAGAAATGCACTTATTTTTTTCATTTAATAATAGTTATTGCACAAATACTATATGCTAGGTACTTTTCTAAATGCCAGAATACAGTTATCAGCAAAACAGGCAAAAATTCCTACATTCAGAAAGCTCACATTCTCTAAGGGAGATCAGTGGTAAACACAACAAAGCAGTAAATATGAATTAAGAGTTTACTTGCTGTCATCTGTTGCCACGGAACCAACCAGGCCAACCCAGTTCTGCAAAGCAACAGCGCTTTTATAATTGGCAGGGAACCTATGGGTCAGGAATTCCCATGGGGCACCAAGGGAATGTCCTGTTCCTCTCTCTGATGTTTGGGCCTCAGGTGGGAAGGCTCAGATGTCTGCCAGCGACTCCCACAGGTGGGGCAGGCCCAGCTGGGGCAGGTGGAGGTACTTCTAGCACAGCTTCTGCTGGAAATGGTTGGAAGCTGGGCTTGGCTGGGACTGGCGGACTGCCTACACATGGCCTCCCCAGCAGGGGCTTGGCAGCACGGGGACTTGTTCCAGGACTGCCGCATATCTGATGGACGACACCCAGCATCATGACAGTGTGCCTGGCTCGTGGAAAGAGGCCACGTTTGCTGAGGGTCCGGAAGACAGGCACAGGTTCAGTGGGAAGCCAGCACGCTGCTTTAGGGTCATCTCTTATTACCCTAAATTATCAAAGTGAAGGACTTTGGATTTAGAGTCCATTAGACCTGGAGGGAACCGTGGCACAGGCAGGTATTCCTTTATTTAGCGAATCGGGTGCCTCTGGGGGTCGGTGGCAGTGCTGGATGCTGGGGCCTCCAGTTGAATAGCCCGCAGCTGCTCAGGGTCCCCAGGTGAGCGGGAAAGAAAATGGTCATGACATCATTTGGTGAGTGCCACAACAGGACATGCAGAGGGCTATGGAACTGCATCGCAGAGGAACTCTGAGTGAACTTGGGCAAATGGTGTAAAATTCCTCTGTGCTCCGTGTGGGAGTGAAGCTGGTGAGACCTACCTTGTAAGCCTGGTCCAAGGACGAGAGGAGATAAGCAAACCCAAGGTGACCAGGCCAGTCTCTCTGCACCTTCCTGTTGGGGCATGAGACCCTCTGCTCCCCGTCTGACTTCTTCCTGCTTCACCGTTCACTTATGTATTGTCTGAACTCCCCAAACCAGGATGTCAGACTCACGGCATGTTATTCTGGCTGGTGTAGAGAAGATGAGCTGTTCTCTCTCTAGGAAACTCTTGCTGCCAGTACCTATGTAGCTCACGCCTTCACCTTGCACAACACAGCTGAGGCCTTGCCTCTGGCTTCTGGCTTCCATTTACCACTTCGTCCTACACCCCAGGACCAGGCCCCTCTTCATCCGGGCTTCCTTTCTGCAGCACTTCCCAGCTGGGCTCACTGCAAGTTTCTCGCTGTCTCAGGCTGCCAGGATGGAGACCCACAACTAGGCCCTGCTGAACACCTGAGTCCAGAGAGGGCAGGGGTGGGGCGGGGGCAGGGGCTGGGCAGGGCCCCGGAGAGCTGGTGAGGAGCAGGCCCTTCCCCAAGCACTGAGATGGGCAGCGTGGGACACTGAGCAGGAGTGTGAGGTGCTCTGACCTGCGCCCTCAACTTAGTTGGTGGCCATACAGAGAAAGGAGGACGAGGGTCAGGGCTGGACAGAGGAGGGGAGCTGGGGCCGCCTCAGGAGCCAGGGAGTGCTGGTAGCTCACACCCGGGTGGCCATTCTGGAGCCCGGGAGACCTGGGCACTCTAGGATTCCCATTGAGGGCAGAGCTGGCAGGACAGACAGACAGGGCTGAACAGGAGGGCAGAGGGAACCCAAGCGACCAGCAGCTTTGAGTTTGAGCGGCCAGGTAGGACGTGAGGCCATTGAATGATGGGAGTAACACGGAGGAGAAGCAGAAAGGCCGTGGGGTGCGTGTGTGTGTGAGTGTGTGTGTGTGTGTGTGTGTGTGCACGCACTTGTGCCCGCAGAGTGGCATAGGGAATTAGGGAACCAAGCTCCCACCTCAGCCTTTCTGGTGTGGGGTCCCTGGGCAGGTTGGGGAGGACCCCTCCTTTGGAACCTGTGCTAAAGGAACATAGAGAAGCACCCCCTCTTCCTGAAAGAGGTTCTTGGGCACCTCTTGGGACTGGAGGTGGGAAGCTGGAGAGAGGCCTGTGGTTTGAAGGGCGGGCAGCCCTTAGGGTGCTGCCAGGAGATGATGACAAGCCCTGAGAGCTCTCCTGGCATTAACAGACACACGTTCATGGCACGGCGTGAATGCATCACTCAGGAAATTCCCACAAATCACACGTGGGAAGCCCACAGACCACAGAAATCCAGACCACAAGAAATCTCAGGGTCCTCACTTCAAACACACGCTCTTCTTGGGAGAAGGACAAGCTGGTGAAGCCTGCAGGCTGGAGAGGGGCGTGGGCCGGGGTGTGAACTTTGATCCTGTTCCTGGGTGGATTTGAACTGAAAGGGACCCATATCCCAGCCCTGGGCTTAGTGCTGCTCCTGGACTGGGGGAACCTGGTGCACCACGGAATGTCTCCTGGCTTGGCTTTTGTGCAGGTAAATAGGACAGATGTCAGTCCCCTGATCCCTCACTTCTCCAGGTGTCCAGGTTGGGAGGCTGCAGACTCCTCTTCAGACGGCGCAGAGCTCCAGTGCAAGGAACCTCGGAGCCTCCCTTCCAGCTCCTGTGCAGAAGGCAGCAGACCTTCCCAAGGTCACCTGGTGCCTCTCTCCATTTCACCCACAGACTTCAGCAGAAGATGCAGAAGCAAACAGAGGAGGGGAAAGTGGCCACCAGAAGAAAAAGTAAAGCTAGCAGGAAAAGAAAATCCATCAGCCGTTGTCTTTAAAAAGTCAACAGCAACTTTGATTGATTTCAAATAAAGAGGTTGCTAGCTGTATTTATGACATACATTCAATAATGCAAAGTCATGTCTTCATCAAACTTCAGTGTCTGTGAAGCAAAACCAGCCTTCTGCAAAAGCTTGGCCTCCTCCTTCTCATCTTGCCTACACTCTTCTGTCTGCGCAAAGCAATTTTCCAACAGTGACAACGTCATCACCGCTCGTGTGCCTGAAGCCTGTGTGCTTGGACCTGTGCAGGGGGCTCCATTTCCCTCCCCATGAAGACTCAAGTCCCAGGCCTGGCCCTACCTGCTCCTGCTTCTTCCCATGCTACTCTCCCCTGCCCTCCTGCCAATGCCCGTCCTACCCAGATCCGTCCTTCATCTCTGCTCATGTTCTCCTTTCATTCTTGAGTGACTTCCTCCACCTGGCACACCAAGAACTCCTTACTCGTCTTTCCCAACTCAGCTGAGCCTGGGTTTCTGTAGGACACCTTTTCTAACCTCTCCCAGGCTAGTGGGACTTGCTGGTTTTTTCCTTTGTAAATGATTACACAGACTGCTACCTCCCCCCACAGAACACTCCACTGAATGCATTTCTTTGCCTCCCAGTCCCCCAACATAGACAAAAACTCCTTGAAAACAGATTTTCTCTCACCTTGGTATCCCCGACGCCTTATAAGATGTAATCAATCAATCACTTGATAAAAAGTGTTTAAATCCTTCTAAGTTTCCTACAAGAAGGCACAGAGGATTCAAAAGATTAGCAGAGACTGCCTAAATCTCTTTCTTTCATAGTGGTAGAGGTTTTTTTTTTTAATTAGGTACATGGGCACCCAATTAAAAATTATATTTGCCAGCTATCTTTGCAGTTATATAGTCATATGAACAAGTTCAAGCAATGGAGTGTGAATAGAAGTGATATGTGTACCTCCTGGGATATCGTTTTAAAGAGGAGGGACACTTTTCCTTTTCTTTTTCCTCTTCCTGCTGGTTTGAATATACACATGATGGCAGGAGCTAGAGTAGCCATTTTGGATCATGAGATAGAAGTTTGAGGTTGAGGATGGCAGACCAAGAAGGTGGGAATAGGCTAATTTCTCTCCACTGTCAAGCCTTCATACCATTTCCTAATGGTCTCTTAACTTCCCTGAGAAAGAGAAATTAATTTTCAGCTCATCAAACTCCAATTCATTTGGAGTTCTCTTTGTTGTAGCAGCCTACACTATACCTTGCTCATATCAATGTTGACTAAAGTAGATATCTGTTTACTGAATGAAGTTGTTTAACATAGACACGTGGCTCAATAAATGAGTAAATTAATAGTCAAGTCTAATAAAGAGCACCTGAACTAACAAAGAAGAAATAATTTAGCCAGTTGCCATGACAGGTCGAAATAGCATCTTAGCTTGTGAGGCTGGAATTGTTGGCAGCCTGCGCTCCAGACAGTGGGGCTGGACCTTCCAGCTTCCCTGCTCCATTTGCTTTTCCCCTCACAAAGCTACTGTGGGATTGTGGCTCCCCGTCTACCTATTGTCCGTGCCTGTTCCCTCCCAGGTGTTCCCCAAACCACAGCTCTCCTTTAGATCTTCGTTACCTGTTACCTGAGCCAGGAGCCTGGTGCGCGAGCTGGCCTCTCCACCTCCAGGCTCCCCCAGAGACGTTGCCATGGCAATCTTCCCCAGGCACCGAGCTGATCAAAACCTTCCAGGGCTCCCCATTGCCTGCAGGTAAAAGGCCAGGCTCCTTAAATTAGCTGCGCGCTTTGACCGGCAGCTTCTCCTGCCTCCTCTCCTCTTTCTTTGCTCCATGCCTACTTCTAAGCTGTTTCTTTCCCTCTAATAACTTCTTCAACTAGCCTCCACTCTTACTCCTGCCTATTAAAATCCTACCCTTTCCTACAAGTTCTTTGTGAGACCTTTTGGTTTTAGACTCAAAAGGAGTCTATCTTTCTGAGGACATTCCCAACTTTCTGATTTCCCAGTATAGACCCTACTTTGATTAGGATCAGATGCATGGCAGAGCGGGAAGGTTATATCAGTGCTGATATGAACAACATCTAGCCACTCTCTGAGGGCTGGCTAGGTGGGTGCCAGGCCCTGTCCTGAGGGTTTTAACGACATTAAAGCTTGCCTGGCCCACAGTGACTCCAGGGGGGCAGCTCCACCTGAGCACTCAAGACATCATTGGCACAGAGAAGTTAAGCAATCTGCCCAGGGTCACCTGCTGGATCCTAACCTTGACCATTCACTAAGCACATGACCCAGGCAAGACACTTCATCTTGCTGAGTCTTAAGTGCTCTCAACTCCCGAGAGATGTACTGAGACCAAGTAAGATGTGATATGCAGGATGTGTCCTGGCCACTTGCATGTATACAGTAGGTGCTCGACACATGCGACCCACCTTCCCACAGGGCCATATCTCCTAGGTGTTACATTTCCTTGGACAGGATGGGAGCTTCCCAAGGTTCGTGGGAAGATGTTGCTGGTGGTAGATGCACAAGTCCCCATCATGCTGTGCACTGCTTCTCAAGGCGAGGCTTGGCGCCTGTGGCCTCGGCACTGGGTGTTGTGCATGCTGTTCGTCAGCTTTTCACCGCTGCCACCAAAACGCCTTGGAGTGACAACTTCCAGGAGGAAATGCTCATTCTGCAGAAAGAGCTTCAGAGGTTTTGGTCCTGGGGGGCTGACCCCATGGCAGCATCGTGGAGGAAGAGCTGGGCAGAGGAAAGCTGCGCAGTTCATGGCCACCAGCAAGTGGAGAGGGAGAGGGAGAGACTGAGTGGGACCAGTGACCAGTTCCCAAGGGCGAGCCCCAAAGAGACCTTCTTTCAACCATGCCCCTTCTGCCTGCAGGGTCCGCACCTCCCATGGGTCAATCCACTGATGATGCCACAGCGTCACTCATTTCCCCAAAGCTCCAGCTCTGCTGCGCTGGGGACCAAGTCTTCCACCTGAGTCTTTTTTTTTTTCTTTTATTTATTTATTCAGCCTAGATGCCCTTCAATAGATGAATGGATAAAAAAAATGTGGCATTTATACACAATGGAGTATTACTCTGCATTAAAAAATGACAAAATCATAGAATTTGGAGGGAAATGGATGGCATTAGAGCAGATTATGCTAAGTGAAGCTAGTCAATCTTTAAAAAACAAATGCCAAATGACTCCTTTGATATAAGGGGAGTAAACAAGGACAGGGTAGGGACGAAGAGCTTGTGAAGAAGATGTACATCCACCTGAGTCTTTAGGGCTCTGGGAGCTCTTCACCTCCCAGCCCTGCCTTCCTTTGCTGTGATACACTTCAAAGCATTTGCAGGCTTCTCCTGCCACTAGACATGACCTCGGTCCTCGGTTCTGTCCATTGCACGTGAGCGGAAGAGAGGGGACACTGTGTCTTCCCTCCCCTTATCCCCTCCTGTCAACCAGGATGAGGCTGTGAAGGTGAATCCTTGTGGACCATGCAGGGAGAGCCACACCCTAACGAGAAGATTGAGGTGACTGGTCCCTGAAAGTCAATACGAAGAGCAATAAATGACAGAAAAGTAGACTTTCGGTTTGTTTAAATCCTGTGTCTGAACCTGTTACAGCAACCAAGCTGTGCCTAACTACTGTTGCCATGTGATCCCAGGTGAGCTCCCTGCCCTTCTTGGTGGCCAAGTGACCTTGAGAGGTTCACCAACCCAGCCTGCCATCTCTGAGCGCAGAAAGCCATGGTGCCCATGCCACAGGGCGGACGTGAAGATAAACAGGGGAACATGCATGCTAAGCGCTCAGTATGTTCCTGTACAATCCTTGTAACCTACTACGTGCTCAGTAGGTTTTAGTGATTGTTTTTATCGCAATCCAGTTGAAACTGCAGCTTTCCAGGTACCTGTCCCTGTATCCAGCTGGTGTTCTGCTCCTGAAATAGCCGAGCTATGATCTCATCCTCCCCTGTTTACAGAAATCGCTGCACAAGTGCGTTCCCCTCCAGGGCCTCCTACTGATGTCATCCTCGCCCTCCCTCCTCGGCCCTGTGCTGAGTGTGGCATGGCCCCTCCTGTTTCAGAAGGAAGCATGGGGATCGAAGGCACTGTCACCACCACACCCGTCTCCCAGGGCTGCTGGCTCTGCAGGGTGCCACAGCTCTGCAAACAGCTGGCGGGAAACCCACCCACTATACTGAGCTTCCCTGGGCCAGGACTCTCTCAGGTACTGGGGCGACCTTCAGTGGGTGGGCAGGGGTAATGACAGGTCTCCTCTGTGGTCTCTGATACCATCACACAGAGGCCAACACAGAGGGTGAGAAATGCTCCCAGGTCACACCGCCTGGCACTGTAGGGCTGGAGAGCAAGGGTCAGGGACGTCTGGTCACACAGACTGGCTCGCCATCTGGGATGAGGGAACACCAGTGAGCAGTGGGCCCCGGGGTCCCTTACTGAAACACACTCTATCTCCACGTTGCCTGTCTGCACTGAAGCCCCGCGAGGTCCCGCTTCCCTGGGACCCACCTCGAGGCTCCACAGGTAAAGGGGCCACAGGGTCAGTGACTGTTACCCAGGGCATGGCTGGGTGTCCCCAGGTTACACTGGGGAGTGTCAGAGGTGTCAGTCTCTGGAGGGCTGACTCTGCTGCTCGGGGCCTGAGGGGAGGCAGACTCTCCTTACCTCCTGACCTCTCTGGACTCTGTCTCCCTGTTTGCAAAATGGAAAAACCAAGTCTCCATCTCGAGGATTGTTCGGAAAGTTGAGAAAACAGTTGTCGGTTATCAACATCCCACTGATTCCTTCATTAATGAATGAGCTGAACAAAAACCTTTTACACATCACCAACTTACTCTGAATAGGAATCAAGTCTTTAACTTTGGAAAATCATGATTTATATATAAAATTAATGATTACACAGGAATATAAAAGCCCACACTACACACACTGTGGGTGAATCTCAAAGCCATTAGGTTGTTTAAAGTCACTAAACATCAAAGAGCACCTACTGTGTGATTCCATCTATGTGAAGAACAAGAATGGGCCAAACTGATGTATGGATTTGGAGGTCAGAGCAGGGGTGACTTGCAGTGGGTGGGCAGGGATGATGACTGGGACGGTGGACATATTTCATCCTATGACGATATTGCTGATGGTTACATGGGGACAGACCTCTGTTAAAAAAAAAAAAAATCAAGATGTACATTTAAGCTGTGTTCACTTTTCTCTATGAAAGTTATACCTCAATTAAAAGAAAAAACACTTTTTAAAATAGTAAAGGGTGATCTGTTATCCTCCCAGCAATGGCCTGAACACTACAAGGTCCCCAGGGCTTGTACCCCAGAGCTGGGTGCAGGGAGGTGAGGGAAACGGACACCCCCAAGGCTGGTACCTCAGGGCAGGTGCTGAAGGTGCTCCCTGGCCATAGTCTCCAGGGCCGTGGTGGATACCACACTTTGTCACTATAACAATGTCATCAAAGTGGCTGAGGGCAAAAATAACCCTGTGTCCAGACAGCTGGGAGCAGATGGAAGCTTCTCATTTTAAAGCGCAGCAAAATGTGTTTTAAAGAAGCCCTGAAGAGCTGTACAAGGGAAGTCTGTCAAAAGTCATCGCGGGCATCCGTCTCTGAAATGGCCGTATCAGCAACATCTTTTGTACAAAATCAAATCAAAACAGAATCATCTTAGGAGTCCTTCACGTTGGCAGGCATCCACCCTCGACTGCCCTGGAACATCTGAACTGTGGGTATCCAGCCTCTCTTCCCAACAACAAAGCTCCTCGTCTCTCAATATTTACAAGGATGCTTTCCTAGACAATGGACCACACATACGATGGAGGGGGGCACAAAATTATAATATGGCCTAAGTGATGTTGTAGCTGTCCTGGTTTGTGTCGGTCTGCTATGATGCTTGAATGAGGAGGAAATCGTCTTCACTGAACATTTCTTGGAATGTATCTCCACCTTTAAGCAATGCAGGACTCTAACTGGAGTTTACGGGTCTTCCTCCTCACAGCCACCCAGGGAGGGAGCACTCTTACTGCCCCATTTCACAGATGAGGAGGCTGAGGCTTAGAACTCACAGCTGGTGAGGGGAAAGCCAGCCTTCCAATTCAGTTAAGCTTCTGCGAGACCACGGAGAGGCAACCCCACCCTGGACAGTTCCAATTCTTAGGGACATGGTCCTCACAAGGAGCACGTCTGCCTTTTATGTCCCACCTCTGCCAACGTGTTCTGCTTTGACTCCTTGGAACCACACAGAGCATTTATTTTTCTCTGACATGTAAGAACCTTCCAGCTATTTGAAAGAGCTCTCTACATCCCTCTGATTCTTACCTTTTACATAGAAAACATGGATAGCTTTTCAAGTGACCCACTGTCGAGATTTGCCAGGGACTGAGGGATTTTCTGAAGGGCTTCTAGTGCTAAAAAAGGGGACAGTCCCAGAAAACTGAATGAGCTAGCCACCCTCCTTTTCATTGTGTGCTAGTGATGTTACTTGATGTGTAGATTTTTCTCTTCTTACGAGACTTGCTCTGCTCAAAGGCCATATGAGTCAAAACTTATTTTGCTAGTGTAGAAACTACCTCAACTGGCTTAAGATAAAGGGGAATTTGCTGGGTGCACTGGTGCACACCTGTAAATCCAGTGGCTCAGGAGGCTGAGACAGGAAGATGGAGAGTTCAAAGCCAGCCTCAGCAAAAGCGAGGTGCTTTCCAAGAAATGTTCAGTGAGACCCTGTCTCTAAATAAAACACAAAATAGGGCTGGGGATGTGGCTCAGTGGTAGAGTGTCCCTGAGTTCAGTCCCCAGTAGATACATACACACAGACAGACAGACAGACACACACACACAAAGAGAGAGAAAGAGAGAGAGAGAGAGAGAGAGAGAGAGAGAGAGAGAGAGAGAGGAAGAGAAGAAAAAGGGAATTCAAGGGCTCATGGAATAAAGCATCCGAGAGTGCCCTCACATGGCATGCCATGTCTCACCATCCATCTTTGTTTATGCCACCCCTCCAATATGCTTGGAGGAAACCTCCCAGGTTTCAAAGGCCACTCCCTGCAAAAGACATATCCGCCAAACCCCAGGCTGACAATGCTTCTCTTCATGTCACTCATCACCGTGATATAGACTCTCATGAGGAGAGCGGGCACGCTCCAATAGTCACTCGTTACATAACCATCTCGCCATCAGACTAGGCGTCTCTGAGAGTGGGGTCCCCATCTCTGGTAATCTTCTCTTCCTTCTCCTTTCGTCTCATCCCTCGCAGAGTTCTTGGCGTTTGTGGAACCAACAGCAGTTTTCTTATTTTCTCACTGCCACCCAATCCCCTCCGCTCCTCTTTTTCTCAGCGACAGAAGTTCAATTTTATTCAGCGTGGCAGCGCACCCAGCTAGAAAGCAACATCCCCGGCTTCTCGTACAGTTGGGTAAAGCCAGAGACTAACTCTTGGCAGAGGAGCTCGAAGGAGAGGTGTCATGGGGAACTTCTTGGAAAGTTGTTTCAAGGAGCTGAGGCAGGAGGGAGGAAGAGCAGACCCCCTGCTGCTGCCTGCTAGGAATGGGGACTTGGTGCTGGACCTCCACACCCTTCCTGAATTATGACTCATCCTGAGGATGGAAACCTTTCCCTGGAGACAGCTGTTCAGCTAGACAAGGAGTTGGCTCCTGGAAGGAAGTGTGGGTTGTATTTTTTCTGTTGTGTGCACTACATACAGCTGATTCAGTGGAAGCTTCCTGGTTCACCTGCTGTAACTACAGCTCATTCAGGTTCCTACTGAGTAATGAAGGATTAATACATCTTTAAAATCTAAAAGACAAACCACAAGTGGGTGTCTATCGTACGTCTTCTAATTTAAAGAGTATTAGAAAACTGAGAGAGAAATGGGTGGCGGGTTCCAGGGAAGGTCAGTGGCAGCTCTGACTCATCACAACCCGAGGGAAGACCTGTGCTTCTTCAGTGGGAGGCCTCTGGTCTCTTGGACTCCTTGGCTAGGGCTGAAGTTAAAAATGGACCCTAGTCACAGTCTGAAGGCAGTGAAGAGGAGACATCCCGAGGAAAGCTGGTGACCGCTTCAGAGGCCGCTTCTCAGGGGAGGTCCTCGGACTAGCTCCCTGTAGAAGGGGACAGAGACTTCTCTGTCACCCAGGAGAAGAGGACATAGGGAAACTGGAGAGCTCAAAATTCTCAAGTTCACCCACCCAAATGCCCCCAGCCCAGGTCTCTGAACCACTCTCTTTACCTGTCCTTAGCCCAGACTTCAATGGGAGAAACCTGTCAAGATGACACATAGCTTCCTTTGAAACTCTGTTTTTTTTTTTAAATAATCAGATTCTAGGTCTGATACCCAGCAGTCTTCCCCATGACGGTAGTCGATCATATTCTCCTTTAAAACTGCCCTGGAGACAGTCTGGTTTAATAGCAGCATTACATTGGCAATTACCATCTTCTCTTTCTCACCGCTAAAGCCTTATATGTCATCAGAAGTGGCTACTTCATACCGTAGTCCTCACAATTGTCACCACTTCCACACTTGTCAGGTGTGGCCGCCAGGCCTTGCATTCATCTGTTCCACATTACGGTTAAACGGAGGTGAGGTTTTAGCAATAGTAGTTCCATTTTGTCTGTGTGTAGAGTATAGCAATGGTATTTAGAGTAATGAGTAGAGTTTGCCTTGCCTCTAGACTTCCGAGAAACTCAACTCAAAACCTTAACTTGAGGTTCCATTTTCTTGAATTACTTCTCAAACCAATTGTTTTAGCCTGGGTTTCCTAGAACCCGGGGAGACACCAGCAGGAGACCAGATTGAGGGAAAGACTGAGGCTAAGTTTAATTGGATGTACATTATCCCAGGAAAGGAAGAGAGGCAGGGAAGAAAATAAAGCAAATACAAGCTAGCTATATCTTCTCAAGAACATACGGTTGGTGGCTTGGTCATGAGGGAGACGTTTGGAAAGGTTATATGGAATTGCTGCATGAGGGGAGAAAGAACAAGGAATTTTTATTTTTTTTAGACTTCTCATCTCATGCCTCCAAATCCAACCCACGCTGGACCTAACACACTTTGCTATCCACTCTTAGGTATCCACTAGGGAAGGGAGAGTCGGGTGGTGTGCTTGCCTTGGGGTTGGTTGGTAGAGGAGTTTCAGCTTATTCGAGGAGAGATCTGATTGCATGAGAGAAGACTGAGATAATGACAGTGTGAAGACATGACACTGTGACCTCAGGGGCCTTAAACCGTAGAAATGGCATGAGCTGGGAGCATCTTGGAAAGAGTCCCAGGGACCCTCGAGAAGTGCATAAGCGAGGCCGGTGTGCCTGTGTGTTCATCGTCCTCCATTGGCTTCTGCACACACCACACACACATTTGCCTTTTTTCCTCCCCTCTGTGCCTGAGAGGCTGTCCCCAGGACTCTGTTAACTTGTGTCTCTCCTGTTGTTTCTGGTTGGATTCAGCTGGTGAGGACACCAGCAGGAGATCAGAAAATGGAGAAAGAGTCACCAGAAGATTTCTTCCCTCACTCCCTTCCTGGCTGCACTGCGACTCCAGCATGGGCCACATCTTTCTGTGCCTGCTGGACGGCACTTCTTCCAGATCCCACTCACACTGGCTCTCCTTCCTACCTGTACAGACCGAGGCTGGCCATGGCTTCCTCCTGTCACAGTACTTGGACATCCCTTGATGGTACCGTGTCCCAGAACAGACCTCTGTAAATAGGCCCTTCATTGCATGCCCTCAGAGTCCCAGCTGGGTGCCCTCTTGTTTTCCTACCAAGGCTACATTTTCCTTGTTCATTTTTTAAATTTTTTAAACATTTTTAAAATATTTTTTTATTTGTTTTAATTAGTTACACACGACAGTACAATGACCTTGACATTTCATTCATTTGAATCACATGGGATTCAATATCTAATTTTTCTGAGTATACAGGTTGCAGAATCACATTGGTCATGCATTCACATATATACGCACAGTAATGATAGTGTCTGTTTCATTCTACTATCCTTGTTCATTTCATTCTGTTGTTTTTTCAATTCTTTTTTGAGTAATTTTAAGAAGCATTCTTATTAAGCTATGACATTTACTTCTCTTCTGTAAGTAATTCTTTTTAGCAGAGTGGGATCTTTGACTCCTGCATGCTTTTTGAACTTCACAACTGCACTTTTTTGTACCCTGTCTGCTTAGTGATGGCGTCATGTCTTCCCATCTGGCCCTGGCCCAAGCTGCTCTCTGCAGATGTTCTATTTCTCCTGCCACCAAGGGGCTGCTTTATTGAATCTGCTCTCATGGCATCGGAATCCAGTTAAGTTTCTTCTTAAGGTAACTGTAAAAGAATGTACGTTTAGTCATGTGTCCATTTTTCAAAAGCAGAAAGAATGCCTGAGATGTATACATATCTATGTATACATGCACACGCACACACACACGTACACACACCACACACACACACACACACACACACACACACACACACAGAGGCACATACACAAACACACTGTAGAGGGTGCCATAATTGCTGGTTGGCTGTCATTGAACCTGAGGTTTTCTGTCTGTCTTTGATATTTTGTTGTTGCTCCACCTGTTTAGGGCACACATTCTAAGGCTTTGAAGAGGTACTCTTGGATTTCAAATTTCTCTCCAAATCACAAATGTGGAAGCATTTACAAATTATTCAACTTATATTCTTGCAAGGACCCTTGAAGCTATGCTTGCTTGCTTATTTATTTATTTATTTATGGCGGTATTAGTTTTTGATTGCTGCTATAACAAAATACTACAAATATAGTGGCTTAAAACAACAGAAATTTATCATCTTGCTGTTCTGGGAATCTAAAAATATAGGGCTACATTTCTCTGGAAGCTCTGGAAGACTGAAAAAATTCAAATAGCATCCCCTCTCCCAAATTCTTTTCCATCCAGTACCTCAAAATATGGCCTTATTTGGAAACAGGGAATTGAAGATATACTTAGTTGAAAGTTGAACTGAGATGAAGTCATACTGGGTTGGCCTTAGAAGATACAGATACATAAACAAAAGAGAAGATACTTATGTGAAGTTGAAGGCAGAAATTGGAGTGATGCAGCTGCAGAATGAGGAAGGCCAAGGATTGCTGCAACAGAAGAACCCAGGAAAAGGCCAGGGGAGATCATCCTCTAGATCCCTTAGAGGGAGCATGGCCCCAGTGACACCCAGACTTCTAGGCCCCAAATTGTGAGAAAATAAATTTCTGTGTGAAACTGCCTGCTTCCTGGTACTTTGTTGGGGTATCCATAGTAAATAAATAGAGGGGCAAGCCATTTCGTTACCCTTTCTAGCTTCTGGAGGCTGCCCACACTCCTGGGCTTGTGGCCTCACATTACTCCAGTCTCTACCCCTTTGTCATCTCTGATTGCAACGGTCTAATGACCTTTCATAAGGACCTTTGTGATTATGTTGGGCCCACCCTGATGATCTTGCTGACACCAGATCTTCAATTTAATGACATCTGATGTGTCCTTTTTATATAAGGCAACATACTCATAGGTTTCGAGATTAGGACATGGACATTTGGTGGGAGGGGGGAGATGAGAGGGAATTATTCTGCCTACCAAAGCTGGTTGGATCCTAGAAGCTTGAGCTATGCCAACAGCCTCTAGTTCATCAATAGCAAATTTTTAAAAAATCCCTGGCCTTACAATAAGGAAAGTATCAGAGGCTTACAGAAATGGGGGTGTTAACTGCATAAGCCTTGAGAACCTACCACTGACCATGTGTCCTGAAGGGGTTCAGAGGACACCTTCTTTATGAAGGAAGCAGGGACAAGGCATCTCCATGGTAGCTGCTCCTCTGCAGGGTATGGTTGACAGCTGGAGATGCCATTGCAGACCTGGGTTTGCTAACATCAACCGGGATGATGGGTTCCCTGAAGCAGTGACCACGAGGCAGCACTTAACCTTTGCAGGAAAGATGAACTTAATTGCTTATTTACTCTAGTGGCAGGGCGGGTGATCAGAGAGCCTTGACCCACAATATGTGTTGTCCCTGGCTAAGAGAGGATGGTGGTTTTATGGGCAAGAGATATATATTGCTTGCTATGTATAATAATAAATAGCACACCAGAAATATCACTTACTATTTATAATAATAAATAATTGAGAGCTGGAAAGCAGAAGGCTGAGGTCAGCCACCTTGATGGAAACCTGAGGTCCCTATTATGTTTCTAAACTTAGTTACAGATAGAGCCTAATTGATCAAAGAGGAAACCAGGCTCCTTTGAGGGAGGACCCTGAAAAGTCAACATAAGTATATAGTATAAATATGCTCCCAATACTTCCTCAGAGGATTGTGTACTGGGGTAAGGAGAATGCCCAGATCATTGGGAGATTGCTGCATACAAAGCCTAAGCAGATCCTGATAATTCGAGGCTCCTGCATCACTACAATTAAAATGTCACTCTGGCCCACCCACTGTCAGGGTGGGTGTGCATGGAAGATAGGGTGTAAGCAGATCCTGGATTAGATCCATTTCACCATGGGCCCAGTGGATCTTACCACGGTAATGCGACCAGTGCTTGAGGTCCCAGCAGTTACGAATATTCTTGGAAATGAGAAGACATGTAGCTTTCTCAACCTATGAGAAAGAGAAAAAGAAAGAATCGTGGTAGAAATGACCAAGAAACTTGGGGTGTTTCCTTCCTGTGTACCAACCATGCAAATTCACACTCTCTCATCTGTTTATCTCATCCCTTGCAAATCTCTCTATTCTCTCCATGTGTTCTGAGAGTTTGCTAATAGTAATTGTTTGGATAGATAGAGATTAGCAGATACTGAAGATGCTCTCATTTCAACAGCCATTTCAGTGCCCCATCTCTTGTCTTATACTACTCTAGATTCTGGGAAAAGCTCACACTCAGAGAGGACTTGCCATATGATCCAGCTCTGACCAGGGACAAGAAGACAGAAGGCCCTGGGTAGAACCTGCCTCTCCTAGAGAAGCTCTTATGTCCTTGTCTCCCTTCTTCCTGCCTGAAACCAAGACACCATACTAGAGATACAGCAGTCACTGTGAGCCCATGAAAAGGAGAGCCACAAATTAAAGAAGGCAGAACAGTCACAGAGAAGGAACCTGGTACCTGGATGGCATTTTTGAGCCCTTGTACCTATTCTTGGACTTTGCAGAAGGTGAGTTGCATGTAGGACTAGCCATTATCACAGCTGAACACAGTCCTAACAGCAACTGGGATTGTCTGTGACTGCTCCAAATTCTTCCCTTTCAAGCCTCAGGGGTCTCTTTTCTTTTCTACTGAGTAGGGAAAAGTTTAATGAGCAAATCCATATTCTGTCCTACAAAGCACAACCATGTCCAAGATATTAAAAAAATGTTACTCCTTCCTTAACTCCATTTTTAACTTTTCTCTAGATATGGAGAAAGACTGAGGGCTTATATATTTAAGGGGAAAGAATAAAAACTTAGTAGTTGCTTTTCTCAGAGTACATGATTAACTCAGCAGCAGAGTTAGCTCATCAACATGTATTGGTGGAAACATTTTATATACTAGCCTAGTTGTTCGATTTATTTATTTTTGCAGTAGTGGGGATGGAACCCCAGCCCACTAGCCACCTAATCTTGAATACACCATATAATCCTCTGGTTCCCAGTTTCATCTCCTGTAATTTAGGAAGCAAACATGGATGAGCAATTTGCCAGGTGGGTAGGAGGACTAAATTGAAAGAGTAAACCCTCAGGAAAGGGCCCTAGCATCCTTAAGTCTCCTGAGGAAGAGCCTTGTGGTCTCACTTCTTCCAGATCTATTTCCTCTAGGTTAGGGACCTGGTCTCAGTCTGGCTCCTCCCCAGTGTCACCTTGACCAGCATAGGATCCAGGCCAGAGCCATTTTGGGGCTTGATGACTGGATGATCAAAAGGATCACCAAATAAACTGGCAGAAAGAAAGACCACAAGACTACAGGTGACTTGCCACAAGTGAGCATATTCCACGTTGGTCCCCGGCCCCGAGGAAAAGGCTTTCATGCCTTAGAAGCCTCAGACTCCCCTTTCTCAGAATCACTTTTCTTTAAATATGGCTGCTAGGGAAATGCACAGGAAACCAGGAACTTAACATCAAAAGGGCTCTAGGCAGGACTCAGGCCTCACAGCCTCTCTCCACCAAGACCTGCAGGGAGGCTATTTTACAGCAGATCATGGAGCACAGGGAGGGCAATGGGCCCAGGCTTACTGGCACTTCACCTCGGCCTTCAGACCTTTGAAGATAAATGAAGAGAACTGGATGTCTCAGAACTGGATGTCAGCAGAAAGCAGAAGCCCTCTCAGCCTGGGACCAGTCGTGAGCATGGTGTGGTGCATACCTGTGTCTATGCGCACATTGGGCTCCTGTGCATGCTGGGTACAGCGCAGTGTGCCAGCATCTCATGTGCATTGAGAAGTATCCTTCTGGTGGTCCTTTTCTGAGCCCTGCTTTGTGACTGGCTTCCTGCATCACCTCAGTAACCTCTTCAATTGGATGCAGGGGTTTAACCACCTTTTTTGTTTACAGGCAAACTGAGGAGGCCCGAGGATCCCAGGTTTCCAGAGGCTGGACACAGAGTTGCAAACCAGCCACTCAAGCTCAGCCCCCAGCCAGGAGAAGGGACTGCAGGCAGGAAGGCCGGGTCCTCGCCAAGGCCCGACTCGCATTTGTTGGGTGCAGGTTGTAAGGAGCCCCTGCGTCAGTGGTCCTCCTTCGTGGTCTCCTCCTTAGGGCACTCCGGTTGGACCAGGATCATCATCCTACTTTAGAATCCGGAAATCATAGTTCGGAGATGCCCCATATCCCATCCCAAGTCCACAGACAGAATTGAGCCCAGGCCAGTTTGATGATTGTGTTCTTCCCCTCAGTTGGGGTGCCAGGCATAGGTTCCACATGGGACCCCACCTGTGAGGAGCCATCTCTTCAGTATCAGAAGTAACTTACACCCTCCCCCAACCCTGAGGAGCACTAAGAAGACCTAATTGGATCCCGAAAGGGAAACTAGGATAAAACCAAGCCATCAGTCCCTCGATGAAATGGATCCATCACTCCAGGACCAATGCCAAGGCCACTGCGGGTCCTGACTTCACACCCCAGGGCCAAGAAAGAGCTGCATACTAAGCCCCAGGTGTGCCCATGTTACGACAGGGTGAATTTTCCCTGCCATGGGCTTGAATAAGCAGATGGAGCCTGTGTTTTGGAACAGGGCTCTTATTCCACCAGGGACTTGAAGAGGTGACTCAGCAGTAAACTGCTGGGAAAGGCAAAGTCAGGGCAGATGAGGAGACACGGCAGCTGTGCCTCTGAGTTTAGGGTGCTGTGCTATCTGAGACAAGTCCCTGCCCTCTCTGGACCTCAGTACCTCCTCATCTACCCCAGAAATGTCTGAGCTGCTTCAGCTGGGACAATCTAGGACTGCCAGGAATAGACTAGCATCTGGCCATGGGGAACAAATCAGTGTAAAGGGAAACCCAGTTGTGCAGCAATAGTGTAAAAGAACGCACAGTGTTCTCAGATGTGGAGAGAGTCAACCCGCCCAAATTGTTATAACATGGGTCTGAACCTTGAGCACCACCTAGATTTTGCCTCCATCATGGTCTGAATTATTTCCAGAATCCCCTTGCAGAACAGAGCTGAACATGGCTGTGTGCATTACTAGACATGGAACTGGAGTGGCTTCAGATAGACCATGTCCTTGCTGGCATGTACAGGCAGGTCTGTGCCCTCCTTTGTCTTGGCTCTGGATGACAATTGGGCATTTGAGTGTGGTCTCTAAATCAGACTCTCAATTTCTTTTGCAGAACGCTTACCCACGCCTGCGCTCCCTCCTGTCCCTCCTGGCCAGGCAGGCAAGCCCAGGGGAGGCAGTAATTTGTGGGCTGTCCTTTCATTGCAGCAGGAGCCACAGGGACGCCTGCGTCCTCCCTGTCCCTGGCGGCTACGCCCAGCAGCTGGGCTGCCCGGCCCCGAGGCCAGCGGAGCTAGCGGTATCCTCTCCCATGCATTATTCACGCCAGTGCTTCCCTTTCTATTTTTAATGTTCAGCGCGTAGCGGTTCCCTCCGCCTGCTATTTTTAGCATCATTGCTGCCAGCTGACAGCAGAGACAAAGGCTCAGAGGCACCTTGAGAATGACAAATGGCGATTTCAACGACGAAAATAGAAAGGCTATTTTTCTTTTTGGAATGAAAGGGAAGAAAATGTCTATAGTTGCAAAGTTGCTGGGGCTCGAACAGAATTTATAATTTAGAACACACAGACTGCTACACATACAGGATTTCCTTACACTTACACACTTACACACACACACACACACACACACACACACACACACACACACACACACCCTTTATGGCAATCAAACGTGCTCTCCTTTGTGACATTTTCTCAGATGCTCCCCCTCCCCCTGATGAGCCCTCCCCTGTCTGGACTTAGCAGCTTCGTTATCTATTCCCACGTGGCACTGTAAATGCCTGCTGCCCTCCAGTCTGTGAACTCCGGAGCACAAGGACCTATTGTTAGATCTCCATTCAGAAGCAAGCAGCCCCCGGGATCCTGGGTGCTCACAGCTGGGTGGCATCATTCTCCTGTCAGACCTGGGCAGTCCCCCAGAATGTGAATCTCAGATAAAGCTGCTGTGGGTCCACGAGAAAGTGATAAGGAAAGTTCACTCTGATTATTTGTATTAGAAAAAAATAAAAGATTTCTGTGAATCCCCCAAATGATCAAATACCCTCCTTTTCTGGCTAGAATGACAGACAGGGACGTCTGAACCAATCACAGAGAACTGACTGGTAGAGAAACCCATGGAACTAAAGGGTCCAGATGTGAGTGAAGAATAAGATGAGAAGCCAATGGCATGAGTAAGGCACCCCGATGTGACGCAAAGGCTTGGCCACCTCACTCGATGCACCCGACTGCCAGCCCTGGGGGCAGCTGACTAGAGCAAATCTGCGTGGTCCCTGTATTGGATATCTAGCTCCATCTTGCAGGAGTCTGTGAGGTTGGTGGTATTATTTCCATAAATTTTTGAGAAGTTAAGTAATACCCCAGATCACCCAGGTCTTGAGGGGTAGAGAAGGAACTGCCCCAGGTCTGGCTGTGTTCCATACTGCATGTATGTTGTGTGTGTGAGTGCATGTGTGTGTGAGTGCACGTGCGCACAGGTGGAAAATGGGTGCGTAAATTGACACTCTAAAGTAGTCTTTAAACTCCTCTTAGAAATTTGAAGTTTAGGACTCCACCTGACGGAAAGGTGCCGAGAAGAATCCTGCCATGTAAAACTGTATGTAACGCGGTCACTGCTGGTGGCCCTGTATCAGACCATTCCAGCTCTTTGTACGTGTCCTCCCTACCAGTGCCTCATTCTGGAACAAATACTTGACCTGATTCTAGGAACAGAGACATGGGACGGAAGCCATTCGTGGGGCCTCTGGGACACGGTTTCCTCTCCCCCACCCCTGGAAGAGCTGCTCTTCCTCCTCTCCCTGTCACCTTGATGAGAAGTGACCAGTGCTGTTGAAGCCCTAGGATGAGGGTAGCCCTGAGCATGGCAGAACCCACTTCCTGTTATAGGAGACGAGGCTTCTGCGCCGACTAGGCCAGTGGAGACGGGAGCTCCTCTCCTTGCCTGTAACTCCGCTTCTCTTACTCATGCCCCTGCTGCTTGGAGGCTTCCTCAGACGATCTTAGCTAAAAATGGCATTCACACTGTTTCCTTTCTTCTGATTCTGTAATATTCCACACGGCACTATTCGCAACCTGAAATCGCATTACTCATTGAATCACTTAGATTTCATTGTCTGTTTCCATCACAGAAAGGGTTTAGTCAATTTTTTGTCACCGTGACCAAAATACCTGGCATGAACCAGTTGGAAGAGGGAAGGTTTATTTTGGATCATGGTTTCTCAGTTTTCACCCACAGTCAGCCAGCTCCATTGCTCTGGACCTAAGATGAGGCCGAACAACTTGGTGGAAGGGTGTGGAGAAGGAAAACTGTTCTTCTCATGGCATTTAGGAAGCAGAGAGAGAGAGGGAAGGGCTAGGGGGAGGACGAATCTTTCCAGGGTGAGCCTTCAGGCACGTACTTCCCCAATGAGGCTCTACCGCCCCATAGTCCACTCAGCCACTAGTGGATTAGTCCACCAAAGAGGTCAGAGCGGTCATCATCCAATCCCTACCCTCAAACCCCACCTCTGAACACATGAGACTTTGGAGAACATTCTGGATATGAACCATAATAGAAGGAAGGCTTCATTAGGTCAGGGAAAATCTGCCTGGTTCATCAGGCCATCATCACCATCCTGAACAGGGAGGGCCTGGCACAGAGAAGACACTTGAAAGAACATTTGTGGGATAGTTGAATATATATAAGGGTGTTTGAACAGGAGAAAGCCAGAGGAGTCTACTCACAAGCCTCCACCCAAATTCAGCCTCTACAGTCTCTGTTCTTCAGGTGCATATTTGTGGGTGTGGAGAGATGGGATGACCTTTGTAGTCATCCCAGGTGTCAAGGTCAAGTAGTTCTGAATCCAAGGTCCTCGGTCTTAGCTAGTGGGGTGAACTTCCTGTGTGAGGTGGGGCATTGTTGGCCCCTGAGCAGTGTGTGGTTTGTGTCCTGTACATGAGCTACTAGAATGATGGGGAGACACTGATGGATGGTCCCATATGCCCTGCATGGTCCCCAGCAAACGTGGATTCATGGGGGACTGGGTTTAGTTTGACCAAGGGGAATGGGTTTCGTTAGAATAGAGAAACCTGGAAGAAGACAGGTCTGAAAACTTCCCAGGAACTAGTGAATGGGGAGTCTGGGGGCTCAGAGGAAGAGTAGAGGAAGGAAGGGTATTTCCAGGGCAGGATGTGTTCCCTTTGATTGTCCACTCACAGCTCCAGGAGTCACAAGCCAGACACTAGGCATGTGCAATTTTATACAAATGGAATCCTCTGAGTGAGCACAGGAAGAGCTGGAGACTGTGTGAGAGGCCACCTATGGCAGATTTCCTCCAGGTCTGGGGGTTTCTTTGTCATTACTTTCTCCAGCCACACTGAGATGTTAGTTCAAGGGTTTACTGGCATCTGCCTTGGCCCTGGGTAATGCATTCTGCACTGTCACCATCTCATAGACCTTGGGGTTCCTGGGACCTGATCAGCTCTGGGGTTGCCATCTCTGCTCCTCAATGTCTTGGGCTCCTGACTCCTCCACCCCCCACTCCCAATGGTGACTGTCTGGCTCTCCCAGAGATGGATTCAGAGCAAAACCCTTTTGAGCTCCTGGGGTGTTAAGCTCCCACATTTCCCTCATTGCAGCCCCTCCGGCACCTGCTTTAGTCTGGCCCTCAGTGGGGGTGGACTATATGAATGTCACCTTGTGGGGGACTGCCAGATGAAAGGGGGTTTTGATTATCCTCGGGGGGATCCTGGGGTGGAAACCTAGAGATTTCAGAGAGCTGGATTCCAGCTCAATATTACGAAGAAACTTGAATTTAGAAAGAGCAGCTCAAAGCACAGTGGGCTGCTGTGTGGAGCAGTGAGCCGCCCGACACGGGGAATATACAAGCAGAAACCAGAACCACTCAGCAGCTGTCAGCCAGAAGCAAGGGTTGTTAAAGAAATTGCCATCTTCAAACCTGGCAGGCTCCGCCCTCCCCCACCCCTCTCACAGAACATATTGTCAAATGTACATAAATGCTGTTGTGATTCATAAGACAGAAGATTAGTCAAAAAGATTGAAAACTAATGTTACTACAAATTTGCAATCAATGGATACTAAAAATACAACTAACGTTATATGGGGATTTGTAAAATTTTGTGAACTAAAATGGATTTCTCATTCTTGAAAAAATTGAGAGCTGTAGTTTTTACAATTTACAAAAGTAAGCCTTCCCGCCATGATCTGAGAATTTGCACCTCCACCTCCAATTCAGTGAGTGAAACTTACCCCTCAAGGTGATTGAGGTCATGAGGGCAGAGACCCCAAGAGTAAGGTGAGTGCCCTTACAAAAGAGGCCCCAGATGGCCATCTTGACACAGTGAGAAGGTGTCATCCATAGCTCAGAAAATGAAGTGGGCCCTTGGCAGGCATTGCATTCAAGGGTTCCTGGATCTTAGACTTCCCAGTCTCCAGAACCATGAGAAATAAATGTCTATGGTTTACAAGCCACCCCAGTTTCTGGAATTTTGTTATTTCAGCTCAAATAGACTAAGACTCTTCTGGAACCATTCTTGATTGGTTGATCTGAAATATAACATTGTTCCACAAAAGAGAAAAGGGAAATAAATAAGATACTAATTACAATGAAATTTGTGCGTGCAATTCATCACTAAGAAATAGGTTGTTAAAAATATGTAAAAAGCATGGTCCCTGAAAAGAAGGAAATTGTGTCTAGCAGGTCCATTGTCGCATATCTGTCCCTGACATTAAGACTTTCTTTTTCAATCCCTTTGGACAGGCCACTCCACTCGAGAGTCACTTGTCGTGTCCTGAACTTTAGACGTTGGCTATAGTGAAGCACGTCCCATGGCCGAGCAGCCTGCAGGAGGAGAAAACATGAAAACAGCAACTCGGCCCTTCAACTCCTCTGAAGAGCCGGAAGGAGCAGGCAGCAGCTCAGACTTGCAGCAGAAGTTCTAGAATCATGTTGGAGACATGGACAGCAATGGCATGTGGGAAAAGAGCACACTAATGTCACAGGGCTTTTAATCATATTTTTAAGGGTGAAATTATATCACTTGCCTCTTCAGGTGGCAGAAGGATCCTTGGGCTGCAAATGCAGGTGACCTGTACTGTGACTCCATTTGTGTACATCAGAGACCAAGTCCTGGCCTCAAGTCCCCGGTGCACTGTTTTAACCATCTAACCTGGGGTGAGGGATGGTGAGGCCAGTGCAGCTCAAGAGAGAAAAACAGAAAAGAATATCCCAGTATTTTTAAAGATACTCAGTTCTTGGGAGAATGCATCCTGCTCTGCAGGGCCCCATGGGGAAGCGTGTGGGGTGGGTGTGAGGCAGAGAGGAGGAGAGAGAAACTGGGCGGGAGCCCAAGCATGGTTTCCTAGGTAAGGAGCAGGCGAGGCAGGGCGGGCAGGCTCGGGATTGGCAAGTTCAGATAATGCCTGCAGGCCCTGGGGCATCAGGGCTGCCCTGGCTCTCCAGCACCTGGCCCTGGGGTGACGGGGACCCGTCATCACAGCTCCAAGTGGGAGAGGCTGTAAAGAAGATGGCTGGGGATATGGACTCAATGGGCCCCTAGTAAGGGGAGTTGACTGGCCTTTAGTAGTGGCCTCGAGACTGGTTAAGACTGCACTCATAAACTGTCACGCAGACCTTGAACTCTCGCAGGCCTCAGCCTCCTGGTGTCTTCCATGGGAGGATGAATGAGAAGGGCCTCACATTACCTTCAATTCTGAAGTCACTCACTTTCTGAGGTGATTCGCAGCATTTCCAACACACACACTGCTTTCCAGCCGGGCACACTGGACTCTCATTTAACGGTAATAGTAATTTTCGAAATATTGCCAGCATTGTCTTGGATGCAAACACACCGTGGAACAGACGGGCAGTGCAAATTTCACTTCACACTGAAGTTGAAGCCCTGGTGGACTCAGCTTCCATCTCCACACTGTTCCCCCATAAAGTGCAGATTATAGCTCCAAAAACAGTGCCTGGGGCTTGCCTGGACCCTTCTCCCTTCAGCTCAGCCATGCTCCCTCCTCTGTGGAATGCACCGTCATCTTCCAGGTGGGGAATCCCACGGTACAGTCATCCGTCCCTTCAGTTCACCTCCCACCCTTCAGCAGACATCACCTGACTTGGAACTTTAGTTTACCAGGCACCAGGGAAGCCCTGAGCTATGAAATCGAGAAGCCACTTCCTGCACCCTGGGGGATTCTTCTTCAGGTCAGGGAGCTACTTGTTCCATCAGACGCGTTATGGAAAATGAGAGAGGAAGAGAAACTCAAATACATCATGATCACAATTGTCAACACGGCCTATAAGAATGACACACAAATTGCCCTGAAAATAAAAATTGGTCAGAAAGGTTTGGCCTTCTCTTAAAACCCTGTGAAGGCTGTGATGTGTGGCTCTTTCTGAGCCTGGTCCTTTCTTCAGGCTGCTGCAGCCCATGGGATCATGCTGCTTAGACGTGCCTTTCCCAGGAAGGCCTCTTCTCTGAACTCCCTGCATTTCCTCCTGCCACCGATATATTACCAAACCCATATTCATCAGCAAAGTCATGTTGGGGGAACAACAACTTAATTAAATTAAATTCTCAGACCTTAATCTTCACCCTAGTCTTTATTACTCCAGTCTTCTTTTTAAAGTTCTTAAATTACAAAGTGTGTGTGTGTATACATTTGTTGCAATAATCGAAATAATAGATCACAAGTATTTACAAAGGCAAAGGTAATCATCTTTCCTGTCTCCCATCCCCAACCTTTCTCTTGAGGGACCAATACTATTAGCACATCTTTCTCATAATTCACACAAATTATATATAAAAATGTAGAAGGTTTGTCTTTTATTTTTTAGAAAATTGGAATCTATCATACCTATTGCTCTACAATTTACTTTTTTCACTTTAAAATGTGTCATGAAAATCTCTGCACACCCTTGGAAGGAACTTATCTACTTATCATCTTTATACATGTGCACATACAAAACACACATTGACACCCACCACACACACACACACACACACACACACACACACACACTCATTATCTATCTAGGGTTGCATTTGGCTGCACATAGTGAGCAGGATACTTGTATAAGCAATACTAAAGTTCATTAACTTTCACTTCAATGAGTTCCAAAGGTGGGCTGCTCAGTGGTGGGCTGTCCAGGGCTTGTGGGGCAAATCCATGATTACCTGAGAACTAAGTTCCTTTTGTCCTGCTGCCTGCCATTATTGTTATGCTGCCCCATGGTTCATGGTGGCTGCCCAAGCACTACCGTATGTCCATTTTCTAACAGAAGAGAGGCAAAGGAAGCACATTCCCTTTCTTTAGTGCTCATTCTTCAGTGTTGTATATGGCATTTCTGGTTATGTCTCATAGACCAACATGTAGTCAACTAGTGAAGGACAAGTCCTGGCATCTTTCTATTCCCCCAAAACAGTCATGTGCCAGGTAAAAATTATTGGGAGCCAAACCTGAGCACATGTGTCTGTCAGTTGCTGTGTCAGCAATTTAATATAAACAGGCTCCTAGGAGCACGGACATTGACAAGAGCACCTTGGGGTTGCATGTGGAATCCTCGGTAATGGGTTCTTTTGGAGTCTGGTGGTTTTCACATCAGTGTTTTTTCACCACATTGAAATGTGATGAACTCGAGGGTCTCTCAGACTCACCTTTAGCCACACTTGACCACTCAGTTAAGACAACGCCTCATCAGAGCCCTGTTGAGTGAGCTTTGATTCCTGGGCCCCACTCAGCTCTGGGATCTCCCTCTGCCATGGCATGGTGGGCACTGGCCTGAGTCAGGACCCTTGAGTCTCGGCTCAGCCTTGAGCTGGCTGCATGGGCTTGGAGAAAGCCTGTCCCCTGCTCCCATGGTTGGCATTCCCCACTCCAGGGTTTAGCTGATGTTTCCCTACTCATGTGACAGAGTACAGCTAGGAGAAGTACCATGTGTTGCCTGCTGAGCAGAGTGCCTGCCACTCTCTGGACGCTCGCTGCTGGTTCTCATCCTCCTGAAGCCTTTGTGAACGCTTTAGCTTCCTAAACAGCTCTTGCTGTCCCTGTCTGGACACTCAGTGACAACAGTGCCAGCAACACTAAGAACAAGAGTTGTTATTAGTGAAGCGCTATTTGGTAATGCTAATCTCAAGAGCTGACTTATTCTAGAATTAATAATTAGATTTAGTTTGTAGGATTGAAATACACTACGTCAATGCATTCCAGGGATTAGGAATAGGCTGCTAATGTCCCATGGGCAGAGAAAGGGGGGAGAGGTCCTGCAGTCACAAGAGTGACAGGCTGCCATTGATGCCTGGTAAACATTAGTTCTCATTCCCAGGAGGAGACTCGGAGTTGGCCCCTGTGGAGTGGAGGGTCCTCTTGAGACTAAGTGCCATGCTGTCTTGGCTGGCAGGACCTATCCTCCTGTTAACACAGTGAGCCACAAGGAAGGTGACCTCCAGAAAGCAGAGGCAGAGGAATGTGAGGCTTAGTGGACTCCAGGGGAGGCCTCTGGGATGGGCTTCTCTTGCAGACAAAGCAGGACAAGGAGGATGGGCTAAGGTGGTCTCTAAGGTGAATTGTGCTTGGGAAGCTCCAGTGTCCTTATCTCAGGACAGTCCACCTCCGTCTGAGGTCTGAGTCACATCCACAAGCACACCATTTTTGGAGCACTGTCACTTCTCCCACCTGGCCCTTCTCCCACCTGGTGCCTTGCAAGAAGCCCAGAGTTGTCGGCTGGGTAAGCAGTGACGTACACCAGGCACATCCTGTGTGCAGAGCCTGGTGCCGGGCAACCCCGGAGATGGCCTCACTGATCATCACTGCAGCCCTGGGAGGTAAGCACTGAGGTTTTGGAGATGTGCAAGACGAGACTCAGAGGAGAAAATTATAAGATATGCAGACACACCAGTGAAAAGGCTAGGACTAAAGAGAATACATTGGTGCAACGGGAGGAAGCTATTCTGAAGGAATGGATCTCCACTGTCCAAAGGGGTCAGAAGTCACAGGAAAGAATGCACTTGGGCGATTCGGTGTTTGGTTTGGTTTCTGGCTGGTATTTCTTTTCCTGTGCTGCTGCCTCTGTGTTTCCCTTCCCTTGGGTTTTCTGATTTCCTACTTGAACAGTTTTGTAGCCCAGATACATACACTTAGCACCTGAGCTTCACACACGGTGTCTGAGGCTGGAGCTCCCCTCTCCATGTCACCGTGGCAAGGATTCCCACCTGGCTGTCCCCAAGCATAGCATGATCACACCCGAGCTCACCTTTGTCCCACCCCCTCCCCCTTGCTTCTGGGTTCACCTGTGCACTGTCTCCCAGGCCCTGAGTGCAGGGCCATCCTCAGCCTCCCTTCCCTGCCCCCTCCCCATCCCCTGCACAGTCAGGCACCCAGTTCTGTGGGTTCTGTGAGTATTTCTGTGCCTTCCCTCCTCCTCTGCAACCTTCCGGCCCTGCTCTGCTCAAGTCCCCACCTGCCACCACCTGGACCTCCACAGTCACCTCCTCTGGCCTCCCTCTAAGCACTAGGAGTCCACTTAGTGAGAAAAACCTTTCTCACTGGACAAGTTCAGCTTGGAAGCAGGTACTGAAACAGACCTTTGAGTTCCTGTTTCAGGGGAACCTGGTAAGGGAGCAAAGGAAGCAGACAGGGAAGGAACCAGGCAGACTGCAGTTCCAGGCTGACTCAAGCCCCGTCCTGCAGGAAACTCTGGATATGACGGAAGGCCTGGAGAGTTTGCCCCACCTCAGCTGAGGAAGCTGAGTTTTCAAACTCCTGCATCTGTGCTTGCCTAAGACCCACCTGGGGACACCGACCAGCCCCCTGCTTCCTGCTGTTCCGCTCCAGCTACCCAAGAGCAGAGGGCTGCACATGCCTGTCAATAAGAGCAAAAGCACAAAGCACCTGAAATCAGAGGGTGGGGGGTGCTCCTAGAAATAGGACTGTGGGCCCCAGGGGGTCTGGGTGAGCACCAGAAGATCTGCTCTAGAATGTTTCCAGTTTAAAAGATTTCTATCTTCTTCTGAGAACTGATACTTTTTGGAGCACCTTCTATATTCACAACCACTCTGCCAGTGGGTGTTATTGTCCTTATATTATTGGAATGGGACAAAAATAGTGTCAACTTAGAATTTCTCAGATAGGAGGAATATCCTTTAATTAGGTAATATACTAAGCACTTAGCTCTCCAAAGAACAAAAAGAGGTTACTGAAGTCACTATGGAAAATAAGCCAAATGTGCTTATTTATTCATGAGAGGGGGAACAGAAACACAGGAAGAATGGAGAGGGAATCCAGGCCACGGGGAAGGTGCCAGTGCACAGTCCCCAGTGATGGGACAACCCAGAGACTTGACCCAGAAAAGTCAGCCCTGCTAATGATCACACAAGAAGGGACCTGGCAAAGCTGGGGAAACAGGGATGGAGCCAACAGAAATCCAGGTTTCCCTAAGGTCAGCTGCAGCTCAGAACCACTGGTGACCCTTCCTTTTGAGGGACTGCTACGTTGTGACAATGACTTTTCCAGCACTTTCCTTCTCACTCCTGAACAGAGGTGATGCGATGCCTGGGTGCTCAACTCTCCTGCTCCCCCAGTCCATCGCCAATCCCTGATTTTCTCTGTCCCCCTTGCAATTTCTCAGCACAAGCCAAACCCTATGCAAGGGGGACCAAACCACCTCTCCCCCAGGAGGTGCCCATAGCTGCCCTGATGTGGGGTCTCCCTCGTCACAGTGAATAAACTTTGTTTAACTTTGGGTTCGCTTCTGACAGCCTGTGTCTGAGGGTCTCCTTAGACTTCCCACAGCAGCACTGTCAGGGGCTCACAGTGTCACACATACAGTGACCAAACCTCTGTTGTGAAGTGTCCTCCCTCCCTCCTAGCCACTTCCTGTCTTTGTGTCAGTGGGGTTTGTGGAGGGAGGAGTCTCACCCCACAACCTGCATGACATGGTAGAACTCATGACAGAGAGTGGGTCCCAGAGATCATGGTGACAAGGGACAGAGCTGCTCTGGGAAACCCCGTGCTTGTAGTGTGGATTTGCCCTTCCACGGAACGCGTGGCTATGGACGGGGTGGGAGTCCACCGATCTTACTGCAGAGACCCTGCTACTTGTCTCCCAATGTTCATGTCTTCATCCTCTTTCGGCCCCCTCCCTGGGTTTTATTGGATCCACGGCCAATTGGTACGTTCTCAGTCTTCCTTGTGCCTGAGGAGGGTCCTGCCTGATCCTGGGAGCAGGTGCTGTCATTCCCTGTGGAAGGTGTCAAAGTGGAGTCTCAGAGAGATTGTAAGGAAACCTGGGCGCAGGAGGGTCAGATAATTCCCTAGGACCCCCCTGGGTAGGTGGCCATCTGACTCAGGAGGCCACGTTTCTGCCCCCAGCGTACACGCTGAAGCACATCTTCTTCGTTCTCCTTCGTGGGCAGCTGTCACTGCCCCGTTGGACCCTGAGGACATGGGCAGCAGAGCCGCCTGGCAGGTGCTCTCCCAGGTACCAATGTCAAATAGGGACTGCAGCCCTGCCCTTCCCCAAGCACTCCTCTGTCATGATCACATGGGTTGAAGCACAAAGATGCAGGTACTGGTGTCCCCAACTAGCAGAGGAGCTCGGGGTACAGAGAGGCCAAGTGATTTTCCATAGATCCCAGAGCCAGATGGTGGTAAAGGCACGATGCCACCCCAAACTTCTGACTGCATCCTCAGACATGGTCATGGCCCAAGGGACAACGCTGTGGGCAACAAAATCCCATGCTGATAAAGGTTGGGGATGGGCATGTCCCTTCATGGTTGCCATGAAACACCTTCTGGATCAAGGAAGTGTCTCTGGCTAAGCAAGTACCAATTCCCAGAAGTGGGAATGGGCTGCCATTGTGTGTAGGTGCTGCCATTGTGTATGTGTGCATGTGTGTGGAGAGGGGTGTGCCTTTGAGAGACAAGGGGCATGTAGAGTAGGGGAGGGCAGAGACATGTAGAGGAGAGAGATGACAGAGATGACCAGCCTGTCAACATGGGCTCAGGGCAGAGCTGGAGACATCAACCTCACGGGCTGCAGCATATGTATATGTGTGTGTGTGTGTGTGTGTGTGTGTGTGTGTGTGCACGCACATGTGTGTATGTCTGTGAGTACGGTTTGGGGCCAGAAGGAGTAGAGGGGAGTTTATGCTCAAGTCTCACTAGACTTCTAGGCACTGGAGTGAAATGCATTCATGCCTGAGAACCATGATGTGTTTCCTTATTTCACTGACCCTGGCCAGAGACGGCGCTGTGTGAATGCAGCCTGTGTGTCAACCTTTGGAGCATTTACTCTCCCAGACACATTCACATTTAAGGAAAGGAAAATCTGAAAGATGTACTAATTTCAAAAACAGCTTCGAATAATATCAATCTTTTTGCATCTGAAAAAAAACCTACAGCTGGATCAATCATGGAGAAAATTTGCTAAAATATATGTAATAAAACTGAGTACCGGGGTTGGGGTGGAGGCTCAGTGGCAGAGCCCTTGCCTAGCATGTGTGAGGCACTGGGCTCGATTCTCAGCACCACATATCAATAAATAAAATAAAGTCCCATTGACAACTAAAAAATATACATATTAGAAAAAGCCAAACTGAGTGCTGATGGGACATGACAAGTAGGTCCCTGGATGGGCAAAGGAGGAAGGAGGCCTATCCTGAGGACAGGGGAGGCCTCTGCCCTGCACCTTGGTGTTCTTCTGCCTGAAGGGTTCCAAGAGCCCACATTCGGTCTCCACAGGTTTGACCCAAGCCACCTTGAACACAGCTTTCACTCCCCTTGGACCAAAGGTCTATGTGTGGAAGAGTAGAAATCGGTGCTCCCTCCTCCTCCTGGGCATCCCACCTGTGAGAAAACCCATGGGCAGCCCATCACGTCCAGCTCCTTCGTGTCCATCACGGGCCCAACTTCTCCTGCAGCCTCATCCTATGCTGATTCCTCTCACGTGAACCTCTGCTCTTTTGTAAGTCAGCTATCCACATGGCATCAGGGCTTGCGAAGACTGGGATGTGAAACGAGAACACAGCCCGTCACCCAGCCCCAGCGCTATGTGTATTCCATGAGAAACACGGTGTGGGTGTCGCCTGAGAGTACAAGGTAATTTTTAAATCTCTGTATTCACAGACCTGGGTACTTAGTCTCACCTCTGAAATTAGCTGCTAAGTGTGATAGAAGCTAGCTAGCTAGTTTTGCAGCATAAGGGCTGAGATCTTACCTTATTATGTCAATCATTAGGTAATTTTAGTAGATACATTAACAACAGTTAAACAGAAATTTGGGGTAATTAATGGATAAATGAGAAATAACCTATGGGAAAAAAAAGTTTCCATTTTCGGAGCTTTCTTTTCCTAAACACCTTCAGTTCTCTTTAACAATTAATATTCAGAGTTTCCTCTAGCCCCCCCCCGACAGACATTTATGCTGATTTACTATTTATATTCAATAAAATATATCCCCTTGAAAACCTGGCAAATAAAATGGCACCATCTTCCTTTTATTCATTCCCTCACTCCATTCATCCAACAGATGCTTAATGAACACCTAATATGTCCAGGGTTCTGTGCTGAGTCCTTGGGGAAATGCAGAAGTAATGATCCTACTTTCATAAAGCTTGAAATTTGGAGAAGGACAGAAATTAAGACCTGCACACAAATAGCAACAATCTAAAATTAAAGGTGACCCAGAGAGATACCGAAAAGGAATATGATAATTCAGAAGAGGGAGCAATTTCTTCCATGTGAGTCATCCAATTACGCTTAATCTCCTTTGGATTTCTCTGCACTTAACCCACTCTGGGCCAGAGCTGTGTTTGGTTCTGTGGATCCATAAGGAAAAAAGCCAAGGATAAGGGAGAGGAGGCCTCTGGCTGCCCCCACTGCCTGCTCTTGCTTAGAGCGGCCCCTCCTACTAGCCCCACCCCAGAGCCTGTTCCACTGCTCAGCTGGTGGCCACTGGTACAGGACTGGCTGCCTTCTCCATGAAGCTGTCTTTGCAGGTTTCTCCTGGTTCAATCTGCACGGCTTTCTGAGTTGCATGGGTTTTAACTTGGCTGGAGTCAGACCTCCAGGGAGGGGAAAGCTTCCTTGCCTCTCAGAAGAAACAGCTCTCCAAGATTCACAAAATACCGCCTCATCCATGGCGCCTCTCATTTCCTTAGTTTGTCATACACTAAATATAGTCAAACGAGCCTGGGAGAACCCATGAGGCATGGATGGCTCCTTTATAATGAAAACACGTGATCTAGACCTAGCCATGATTTCCCCTCTGCTGCTGGGAGTAGCCATCCGAGTGGACTCCAAGGATGCTCGATCAGGGGACAGAACCCAAAGCAGGGCCATTTATTGACTCACGTGCACTTTCTTGAGATACAGATTTTAACATCTTGCCAAGACCCCAGGAGATGGAGTGAACTTGTGATCCGAGAAGCACAGATCCAACGATGCTTCACGCAGGGCGAAGCTGAAATGCTGGCATGGCCAGGGTGAGTGGAGGAGGGAGGGAGGAGGGGGAGGCCTCAGAGAGTGGGCATGGTGGAATCCACGTACCACATTCTCTGTAGGTCAGGACTGACGTAGGTAGGAGAGGTCCTTAAAAACTCTGCAGAGAGCAGTGGAGATGATAGGATCCTTCAACGATAGAGATCTAGAGGCTGCACGGAGCCCCCAGAAACAGGGTTGCTACTGTCAGGCCAGAGGACCTGGCCTACTGGGGCTGTGGGATGGCTAATGGAGTCTAATTCCTTAAGGCAAAGCAAATGGGCCAGAGGTAGGGGGAATACTCGGCTTACCTGAGCAGAAGAAATCTAGGTTGAGGGACCACAAGGTAGAAGCTGAAATGACTCCTTTATCTGACCAACTTCCCTGTCCTAGTTTCCCCATCAGAAAAGAAGCCCAGCAGAGCCCTGGGGATTGAGCATCCTCAGCTGCATAGACAGGTAGGTCCATGCAGGGCGGGCTGTTGACACACTGCCCAGATCCTATTCCCAGGAGGAACTGTGGCTCCCCCGTAGCGTTCCCACATCTTTATCCTTCTTGCTAACTAACCCTTCATCATCCTCATTTGAGAGTTCTTTGACTCCTATTGATATGATAATGACCAAGACCAGACCCCGGTCAGGACACCTGTACATAGATGATGTGGGGAGGCCCATTTCAAGGTTCTGTTTTATGTAGCAGTAAAGGACAAAAGCCCCATAAAACCCAGGTGACAAATATAAACACAGGCTTGTTATCTGTACTCTGCTCTGAGTTTCCTGGAACATTTTCCCTGTAATCTCATCAGCTCCTACATGGGCATTTTTATTCTCCTCCCAAGGGTCCGGCTGCCCGTCTTTGATGTCACCCACCAAATATGGCACTGACTGGCCACCATCAATCATCCTGGAGTGGATCTCTTTTCAACACTGTGGATCTTGCCAGTCTCAAGAAAGCATTTGTTCTCTGGGGGCTTCCAAAAATATTGACAGTTCTTGGATGAGATTCAACACTAATTTGGGGGACTTTCTCTTTTTCTTTTCCATGGTGACAGCTTTCCTGACAGCATGAGGCTGAGCATTTCTGCTGTTTAAATGGTGATTTTTCTTTTCCTTTTTTTTTTTTTTTAAGAGGACGATGATCTCATCTCTGAAGCACTGTCTGGGTGGCACTAGAGTCACAGGCAGCTCACATGCCATGCTGCATAATGAGCTCTCCAGAGGACGATGGCCCTCAGATTGCTAGCACAACGGTGGTCTTGGGGTCAGACTCCTTGGCCAGCCACAGCATCTGCGTTCTTGCACGTGGGGCACCTTTGATTCTAAAAACGGCACTTCTGGCATTTTCTTTGCCAGCTGGCCTTCAGAAGTTCCTCTCCACGGAGATTATGTTCATGGCAGATGCATGCTTCTCGAGGTCCATTAAACATGCCACTCCTCAGACGTGCCCTCCACTGCGCTGTCTTGACCTCTGCTGTTCCCTCCTCTTGGAACGCCTGCTCCCCATTGCACATGCTCACTTTCTGCTTATCTTACCACTGCCATTGTCCCCATGAAGTCTTTCCTTAGTCTCTCATGCTGGAGTTACTGTTTCCCCTACCTGAACATCTATAACATTGTGCTTCTATGATAACTCAGAAACAATACTTGTGTAGCATTTCACGGCTTTCAAAGCACTTTGCACACACATTATTTAATCCTTAAAACTTACGATATTACCCTCCTAGTTGGTTGCAAGGATCAGCTGCTGTGCATCACTGGTAATACCCACTCAACATTCCCAATTCTCTTGGCACATGATAGTGTCACATTTCCTTGCCCCTGTAGATATGGGTGCAGCTATGTGACTGATATATCATTTTCAGGTTAAAGCTCTAAGAGCCAGTGTGCAGCTGGCCTCTGATTTTCTTCCATAAGGACCGATTACAGGATTGTGGCTGCTTTGGCAACTTGGATCCTTGCTAGGTGGTGGGTAAGAGCTGCTCTTGCCTGGAGGTATTTGCAGGCTACTGCAGGATTGCTAGTACCTGGGCCAGTGCATTACTAGTACTAGGTACACTACTGGGATGAAATGAAACAATTACTGTATTGGAAATATTTTGAAAATAATGTAGGTATGTGGGGAAAAGACCATGGATTTGCCTGGAAAGTCTCATGGAAGTATTTACCTTGGAATGGATAGATAAAGGATGAATATGTGTTGGCCAGGCCAAGAAGGTAGGGCTGGGTTGTTTAGAGAGAGGGAAGGCCGTGTGAAAGGTCTTCCCAGAGTTAGAGTGTGAGATGACGAGATAGTGCCAATGAATGACCTCCCAGAGGGACCCAATGAAGGATGACACTGCTATCATTGTAAAAGTTTGTCTTTATTATCCCATGGCACAGAGTGGATTCTGAGAAAATGATTGCTCTATCCTTCCTCCAACATGGAGCTCTGTATGGTTTTAGAGGAAAAGGATGAAGACCATTTCGCACTCTCCATAAATATTGTTCAAGAAGACTTGGCCTTCTTTCTCCTCCTCTCTTAAAAGTGGTGGTATCCGGATCCTTAAATAGTAGCCTGAGTTAATAATGTCCGTGGATCCTTGCTACTTGAGGAGGTTCAAGCTCCCACGGAGACCTTCAAGGTCATTCACCATCTGTCCCCAGGTTGACTTTCCAACATTAGGGCTGTACTCTATTCATACAGAACCACTTGTCCCATGCTTTCAGTCCTCAGATCCTCTGCCTATCATTTTCTCTACTTTGAAGCCTTTTGTTTCCCTTTGGTACCAAGAAAATTCAGATCCATAGTTCAGGACTAATTATCTCCTACGGGAGGTCAAATCTTCCCCAGCTCCCCACCCTTTCTTTCAAAAAGCAGACCCTGCTTTATTGTTTTCTATATTTGTATTAAAGTTCGGTTTTCTCCCTTTGGTTTTTGGTAGTTTTAATATATGTGCTTAACTATAATTTTTTTTTCTCAATTATCCCACCTGAGAGTGTGGAGATTCTCAAATCCTTAATATTTTTTCTTAGACATAAAGAATTCCCAAACATTATCTCTTTTAATATCATTTGTGCCCTATTCTTGACCTCCTAATCTTGTGAGGTTTCACTAGCCTCTCTTCTGTGTTTACCTGGATTTTTTTTCTCCTCTTGCCTTGTTCTTGATATCTTTAAATTTACAAATTCCTCTTTCAGCTTGGCTTATTTCACTGTTAAAAAAAATCCATTGTGTTTTTAAATTTAGTTACCGTATTTTTCAGTTCTAAAATTCAACTCTTCAATGGTTTCTGATTCACTGACAAAATTCTGAATCCTTTATCTTTCAGAATATATTGTGCATATTTATTTTAAAATCTGAAATTAGCAACTCTTTTTCATATTTTCCGTGTTTTGGTTTCAGTTGCCTGTTTTGCTTTCCATTTATATCAACTCATCTTTTCGTATGTCTGTATTACAGTTTAGACATGACATGTTCCCCAAAGGCTCATGTGGGAGACAAAGCAAGAAAGTTTAAAGGTAAAATGATTGGTAATTAAAACCTGAACCTAATGAGTGCATTCATCTGGTTGAATGGATTAGCTGGGTGGTAACTGTTGGCAAGTACTTTGTGGCTGGAGGAGGTAGGTCATCGGGGGCATGTCTTTTGGGTTTATATTTTGTCCGGGGTGTGTCTGTGTCTGTCTGTCTCTCCTCTCTCCTCTCTCCTCTCTCCTCTCTCCTCTCTCCTCTCTCCCCTCTCCCCTCTCCCCTCTCCCCTCTCCCCTCTCCCCTCTCTTCTCTCTTCTCTCTTCTCTCTTCTCTCTCTCTCTCTCTCTCTCTCTCTCTTTCCTGGTGCCATGTCCTGACTTACTTTTCTCCATCAGCGATGTCCTTCCTTGTCTCCGGCCCTGCAGAATGCAGTTTTCACCTGTGGTTTGAGAACTCTGAAACAATGAGCCTCAGGTAAACTTTTCCCCTTCTAATTGTTCTTGTCAGGTCCTTTGGTCACAGCCTCAAAAAAGCTGATTAAAACAGAAATTTGTACCAGGAAGTGGGGTCCTTGCTGTGACTAACCTGAGCAGGTAGTTCAGAAGCTTTGGGAGCTTTTTCGAGTATGTGGGAAGAATTTTGGAAAGGTTAGCAAGGCAAGCCGAAAAAGCTTCAGATTTTTGTAAATGGATCTTAATGGGCCATTCTGGTGGGAGCTCAGAGGACCAGAATGCCATTAGGACTGAGAAGAGTAAACAATGGAGTCATGAAGAGTCAGAGGAGGAGGAGGAGGACTCTATTGGAAACTGGACTAGAGGCCATTCATGTTATGTTCTAAGAAGTTGTTGACATTTTTCCCAGGTCATAAGACTTTCTGTAAGGCTGAATTTAAAGTTGATGAACTTCTTAATCTGCCAGAAGAAATTTCTAGGCAGCATAGTATTCAGGAAGTGCCATGGATATTGCTGGCAGCTTTTAGCCAAGTTTATTGTGATAATCAGGAGCAGAAAGCAGAGCTAAAATATTTGAAAACCTCGAAGCTTGTTTGGAAATCTGAGCATGACTTGGGCTAAGGAAGGTGTGGTTATTGAAAATACTTCAGCTACTAAGGATATGCTAAAGACTTTGCCTAGAAACAAAAAGAAAAATGGCTTGAGGGCATCTCAGGAATTGGCAAGACCATACCCATCTCTGGCTTAAAGGAGAAAAAGTAAGAATTCCTTTGAGGAGAGACTGGTGTGGTACCCTGTTGTGCAGGGCAGTTCAAGATGGTGGCAAGCCTTGGCAGCAACCACGTGGTGCTGGCTCTGCAGGATGCTGGAGATAGGTGGTCATGCAGGCTTCCACCGAGATCTCAAAAGAAGGCCAGGGAGTCCAGGGAAGGTGCACCAGTGTCAGAGTACCTACTGGCTGTTCCTGATTCATAGGGCAAATGTGAGGAGGAAGGTAAAACTGTACTATAGACCCTCAAGATGAAGAAATGCCAAAAATGTGTGATATCTGCTGAGAGAAGCTGTAGGGATTGAGCAGATACAAGCTGAGAGAGGCCAGGGGGGTGGAAAACAGCAAGCCCATAGGAGTGGAGCCACACAAGCCCTTTGGAGAGTTGTCACAGTGCCATGTGCTCCAGATGCCAAACAGGTCACTATGGGACTTGTTTGCCCAGCTGGATGTCAGCATTACTTTGTCCCCATCCCTTATTTCTATGCCCCTATATATTCCCTTTGGAATGGAAATATTTACTCTGTGCCTTTATATATGGGTTACTTGTAAACTGCTCTTGACTTTAACAGGAGCTCACACTGAGAATTTGCCTTGAGTCTCAGAAGAGACTTTGGACTTGGACTTTTGGGCAATGCCTGAACTGTTGAGGCAATGGGGACTCTTAGAAAAGAACTAAATTCATTTTGCTTAGTGAGGTGGACATGAGTTACTTTTAGGGGGCAGGGGTGGGATGTTATGGTTTCAGACCTGAGGTGTCCCCCAAAGGCTCATGTTCTGGCACACAGGCAAGAGAGCAGTTTCTACAGGGAACACTCACCTGCCCTTGTTGCCACGTAGATGAGACAGAGAGAGCCAGAAAGCTTAGAGGTGAAGTGATGGTGATTGAAAGTTCAATCAGTGCATTAATCCCCCAGCAGGGGTTAACTGGTGGTGACCATAGGCAGGTAGGTGTGGCTGGAGGAGGTGGGTCACTGGAGGGTTGATTTGGGGTTATATTTTGTCCATGGTGAGGGCAGCCCTGTCTGTTTCCTGGTGCCCTGTTCTGACCAGCTTTCCTCTGCCATACTCTTTGGCCTTGCTGTCCTTCCTGACCTCAGACTCAGAGAAATGGAGTCATCCACTTATGGACTGATACCTCTGATACCGTGACCCCCCAAATAAGCTTCTTGTGCTCTGATTTTTCTTGTCAGGTGTTTTGGTCACATCAGAGTAAATGCTGACTAAAACAGCCGGGTTGTTTGATGTATGAAAAGCAGGCAGAGTGGACAATAGGCATTGCATAACCATGATCCCTGAGAGAGAAGAGACACTGGATAAGCCTCATGATTGTTCCAGTTTTCTGCCTAAAGGATATTTTTAAAAACTGGTTGAGAGAGAAGAAGTCCAAACAGAGCAACGTTCTGGTGAGTTGATGAGAGCCAGAGGTCAAAGGTAGGAGCTGCTGGAGGCTGAAGTGTGTGAGGCTGGATACAAGAGAGAAGGGAGTGCGCTACAGATTCAGGAGCTGCTCAGGTATGCATGGGGCACTGTTTGAATCAGCATTTTTTGTTGCTGTGACCAAGAATTATTAGAGGAGAAAAAAGTTTATTTGGGGCTCATGGTTTCAGAGTTCTCAGTCCATAGAGAGCTGGTTCCATTCCTCGGGCTTTGAGGTGAGGCGAACATCATGGCTGATGAGTGTGGTGGAGGGAAACAGCTGAAGACTTTACACCAGAAAGCAAGAGAGAAGTCTGCTCAACAAAGGTGAAATACATCCCCGTGCCCTATCTGCCTACAGTTACCATTTAGTTAATCTCCATCAGAGGAGTAATTCACTGATCAAGTTAAACATCATAGCCCATCATTTCACCTCTGAACCTTCTTGCCTTGTCTCAAACATGAGCTTTTGGGAATTCATATCTAAGCCATAACAGGTACTCTTAAATATTTGAGGAAATATTAATATGAGCATGCAAAGAAAGAGCAGAAACTAACTACAGAGGAGCTGTGACCTAGGGAGATTCTGGAGGCTGCTCAGTTCTGGGGACCTAGGAGTTCCAACACGCTGGTGGAACTTTGAGGAACCACTGCATTACTCATCTGACACCCCAAGGCCCTTTTGGAATCGAACTCTCTACTGTGATTATTTCATGCTTGTGTCACCTTTGCCGGTTGGGGTTGAGGAAAAGTTAACCGTATCTTTGGCTCTGGGGTCTTCATCTTGGGAAGGAGGCAAGACAGTAAAACATCATGTCCTAAGACACTCCCTTTCTATTTCCAAGAACCTTACCATGTTATCTTGAAGGACACTATCTTGACGGACACCGACGCTCTCTGTCTCATCTACATGGCAACAGGGGCAGGCGAGTGTTACCAGTAGAAACTGCTCTCTTGCCTGTGTGCCAGAACAACCACCCTTTGAAATGCTCATCACCCAGGGAACAAGGCAAACTAATGAAGTTGCTGGGTCTATAACCTAATTTATAAAACCTCTCCCTGAGGTCACTGGTATGGAAGTGAATACACTGTGGAGAGAATAATTACTGCTCATCCAGCTAGATGCCACTGGACAGGTATCATGAGGGACAGAGGTGCTAAAACTTGGAGGGACAAAGGTGCTATATGTGTAGCCAATGTCACTGGTCTTTCTGGAGTAGCACTATGAAGGGTGGAGGACTATGTGGTGAAAGACCAAGGGATAGAAATGTTATCTGTCCAGCCTAGTGCCACTGGACCATTTCTATAAGCACTTTTCAACAAGATTTATGTATTGCATGTGGTCTCTGGGTATTTTCTTTAGTCTTGAAGCAACCTATACCACTGCCCAAGCACACCTGCGCTGTGGTCCTGGTATATGATCAAGGATCCCATTGAGCCTTATCTGCAGCACCAGAGCTAGTTCAGATGACAAGGATCTGAACTCCAAGCTGAGGTTGTCACACTGTGGGATTTGGGGGACTTGGGAAAGGATGGCCATATTTCGCATGTGAAGAGATAATTTATAAGAAGATGATGAACTCTGGCGAAGGTGACCACACATTCTTTGATATTCCTCCCATTGAATGGTGGCACGAACCGCCTCCCCTTGACAACTGAGCTCAGCTCTCAGGCAAGTGGGCACATGCAGGCTGTAGCCTATGTCTGTCTTGGGAATCTCCAGTTCATAAGGCCCTTTCTGAGCTTGGCATTTTCCTACCATGTGGTTTCTCGTGGCCTACTATCTCTTCTCCAGAGGTCTAAGGACAGCCAACACATACAGTGGCCTACAGAATCCCACTGAGGGGTCGGTTTCTCCTTCTTGCTGACTGGCACAAGTCTTTATGAACAATTCTTCTGTTCCTCCTTTCCTTGGGCTTCAAGGGGGAGAAAATTCTGTACATCCTCCATTCTGTGGCTGATGGATGTGGATGGGAATGGAGGAACAGGTCTTCTGTGCTTCTTTCCTGTATTTCCAGAGACAGTGTTAGCCTGCTGTCTTGTGTGGGTTGCAGAGTGCTGCTGGACGTGGGGCACAGGGGTGGTAGTAGAAGGAACAGTTTTACTGAAATGACAGCTTAACTCAGAAAGTCCATGGGAAGTGGTAAGTTAGAATGAATGGCCACCTCCTACCATCTTCTGTATTCAATTGTCCTCTTAGTTTTCCATTCTAGAAAAAAATAAAAAAAGGAGGTCCCATCTAATCCCTAACAGCACCCTTTTACTTATATAACATTTTCTCAGTATGCTATTAGTTACTAATTTTTGGTTGTTGATTAGTGCATTATAATTGCTTTAGAACAGTTTTAGAGAAGGAAAAGTTTATTTTGGGCTCCTGGTTTCAGAGGCTTCAGTTCGTACATGGCTGACTCCATTCCCCAGGGCCTGAGGTGAGGCACAACACCATGGTAGAAGAGTGTGGTGGAGGGAAGCAACGGGGCTCATGGTACCAGGAAGCAGACAGAGAAACCGGACTCAGATCATAGATCATTCACCCCAGAGGCACCCCCCACCAATGAGCCACCTCCTTCAGCCATAGCCTGCTGGCTGACAGTCACCACTCAGTGAACCCCTACTGGGTAATTAAGTTATTAATTGTCATACGTGAGCTTTTGGGGGACACCTCACAGCAAACTATAACAATGATTATAAGCTATAGTGGGGTTCATTGTGACATATTTGTGTACACACATAACAATTTGGTCCAAAATTGATTCCCCAGTTCTTCTCCTTTCCCTCCCCTCCTCCTTTCTCTGCTTTAGGGACATAATGCATTTCAATGTTTACAGCAGCACAATTCACAATAGCCAAGTTGTGGAACCAGCCCAGGTGCCCATTGACAGGTGAATGGATAAAGATAATGAGATATATATACACAATGGAGTTCTACTAAGCCACAAAGAAGAATTAAATGATGTCATTTGCTGGTAAATGGATGGAACTGAAGAGCATCATGTGAAGTTAGGTAACCCAACCTCAGAAAGTCAAGGGTTGAATGTTTTCTCTCATATTTAGAAGCTAGAGAGAAAAAAAAATTGAAAATTAAACAAAATGTGGGGGGATCTCATGCAAATAGAAAGCAGATCAGTAAGGTTGGGAATCAAGAGGGAGGGAAGAATACGGGAATAACATCGACCAAATTATGTTGTATGTATACATGAATATACCACAATGAATTCCACTTTTATGTATATTATAATGCACCAATAAATATATATGTAAATAAACAGAAGGAAGACCAACATATTTTTTTTAAATCACTGCAAGGTAATGACTATACAAAAAATACAATGTTGCATCCTGACTTTGAAGTCTAACATTTTAACAGAACTCTTTTATGTAACATTAAATGTTAAAAGTAATTCTTGATGTCTATAATTTATTTAATCATTCCTCCACTGGATATTAGATGATTAAGAAGATTTCAGTATTATAAATAGGACACATAAGACATTTTTATGTGATTATTTATTAAGGTTAGAACTTAGAATTTTGAGATCATAGCACATAAACAAACTCAATATTCTCCCTGCAGCTTTAAAAATACTCTTTCCAAAAATGTTGCCTCAGTTCAGACTTCAGCCAGCAACAGGTATGAAGAGCCCAGAGAAGATGGATTTTGAAGGGGAAATCAAAGGCACATGGGGCTTTCCCTGTCCTCAGAGAATGACATCATTTCTTGATGTCCCTGCCAAAAACAAGTCTCTGTTGGGTGGACTGTGAAGCGTGACTGCTTTTTAAGCCAAGGAAAGGCTGTCTGAAAATGGGATTTTACATTTTTTTTTCAAGTGAGTGGGAGGCCAGCTGGCTCCAGATCTGAGCTCAGAGAAAAATTTGAACTGAGCTACAATTTTATTTTTTAAAATGGGAGATTCACATGAGGATTTTCTTTTTACATTTAAAACCTTCAGCAGTGGAATTGGAATGCATTTAAGCACTCGAAGACAGTTTCCAAACTGGGAATAGATCTTGACTCATTAGCTGGGTGATCCTGAAAGTTGCACTTAACCTCTGTAATTGAGTTTCCTTCATGCACAAGGAGGTTAATAACACCCTCCTCTGAGTGTGGGGAAGGATTTGAAATAGTATTTCTCACCCAGTCCTGAATTCCAGGCTCCACCTGCAAACACCTCTCCTTGGAGATCCCAGAAGCATCTGAAACACACCTGAGACCAAATTCCTCACCTTCCACTACCCAAGACCAGGAGGCCCACCCACCTCCAAGACCTCCAAACTTGCTCTTCTGGCTTCTCAACACTTCAACCCACTCTTGATTTCTCTCTCTCTCTCTCTCTCTCTCTCTCTCTCTCTCACACACACACACACACACACACACACACACACACTGCATCTGCAAATCCTGAGTGTCTCTCCTCAAAGTACATCCCAAATCCAGTCCCTTCTCCTGTCTTTGCCACATCCTGCCCCTCTCCACACCCCCAGGCCAAGCCAGCATTACTTCTGCTTTGCTACCACAACTTCTGGCCTTTCCTTTGCTGATGGAGAAGCTCAAGGGAACCTTCCAAAATCACCTTATGTATGCCTTCCAACCCTTCCATCCTCCAGGGTCCTCCCCTTTAGCCCCTGTTCCACTTGGGATGAAGGCAAAGAGCTGGCAATTCTCCACAAGTGCCGCCGTCTGGCCCAGTAGCCCTCTCTCTAGCCACTGCTCACCTTCCAAGAGACTGCGTTCACTCTCACTGCAGGCCCTTGGCGATCATTCCTCAATCTACAGTCTCCTTGGAACCCTCGTCCCTGAGAAACCCATTCTCTGCGTAAATGCCACCTTCTAAGGGCAGGATCCACAGCCACAGGGTTTATTGTTGCCCCATGTTTTAGTCAGCTTTTCCACTGCTGTGACTAAAGGTCTCAACCAGAACAATTGTAGGGAAGAAAACTTGAATTGAGGGCTCACGGTTTTGGAGGTCTCAGTCCTTAGAAGGCCGGTTCTGTTCTCTGGGGTTCGAGGTGAGGCAGAACAACATGGTGGAAGAGTGTGCAGAGGGAAGCACCTCACATGGTGATCAGGAAGCGGAGAGAGAAAGACTCCACTCTCCAGATACAAAATATATACCCCAGAGCCACGCCCCCAATGAACCGCCTCCTCCAGCCACAACCCACCTGCCTCCAGTTACCACTCAGTTAATCCCACCAGGAATTACTTCACAGGTTAGGTTAAGGCTATAACCAAATTATTTCTCCTCTAAACCTTCTTAAATTGTATCACATGTGATCTTTTGGGGGATGCCTCACATCCAAACCCCATTATTCTATTGTCCTCTCTTTCTCATTGTAACTTAGACCTCATACATCATATGGTTGGTTTGTTTATCCTGTTCTTTGTTCATTTATTTTCTGTCTCATTAGAATGCAAACTCCCTAAGAACAGGGATTTTTGCCCTTTTTGTTTATTGCTCTGTCCTCACCCTCCAATGCAGTGAGTGCTCAATCAGTATTTGCTTGAGCAAAAGGAGGAAACACAGTAAGTGCTTAATAAATGCTGGTATTATCAGTTCTGCAGTATTAGGTTGGCCTCTCGTGACCAGATGTGGCATGGAAGGATGTGCTGGTGAGCTTTAGTTTTCTAGTTTGTTTTGAATTGTCACTGACGATGAAATAATACTTTTTACATTGTATTTTTAACAATAAATCTCAAAAAGGAGATGAAAGTGACTTGTCCTTGTTTACTTAACACCATCAGCTCACACGATGGCCTGCATCGGGGTAACTAACGAAGTGAGGTGTTCTGTAGGCCCTGGCCAGCAACACCTCCTGAACCTTCTCTCTGGAACTCCTAGAAAGTCATATGGAGGATGGAGCCAGGCCAGCCCCGCTCATCAGCTTCTGAGAAGCCTAACCTCCATTAGGTGTGGGCAGAACCTGGGCATCTTCATGGCTGCATTGCAACTCTGAGGGTCTCTCTACCTGTCCTCTTGAATGGCCTGGACACTGTGGAGGTTCACATTTTGCTCCATTCACTGGGTGATCACGGACCAATGATATAACTCTGCAATTTGTTCATCTATAAAATGGGGACTGCAGTGGCTGGTGGACAGCTCTGCCGGTTAAAAATGAGGTCTGAGTGCTGCTGGCCCAATGCTGAGTGCCCAGCTGGCCTTCAAGAGACACAAGTCACCTTTCCCCTGCAGAGGTGGTCACAGACACCTGGTCCAGGTGAATGCTATGTTCATCCTCTGTGCTGACAGATTCTGACCAATGGAGCTGTGCACAAAGATCACCTGCCACATGCATCTGAGGAAGAAGAATGAACTGTAGATATTTCTGCACATCTCTGCAAATCCTCTGCCTCCAGAGCAGGCCATCTGGGAACAGACAGTGTCCTGAATCTAGACTCTGGGATGAGGAATTTGGTGGAGGCTGGAGGGATACAAGTGTTTTGCAGCACAGATCTGGAAGCCATCCACTCCTGGATGTGGGAAAGTGCAGGCTGCCGTGTGGACTCAGCCTGGGACAGAGAGAAGATGGCTTTCCTGCAAGTGCATCCTACACTTTGTCCAGGGGCTCTCCACATGAGAACAAGAACAGATTTCACTGGATGGAGGGCGGGAACTAAAAGAGAAATTAGCTGCCCTTATTCATGCTTTGAAAGCATCCTTATCTTGTTAACTACCAATTGTGCCTCAAGGGTGGCCTGCTCAGTGAGTGGGAGTCACCTCTTGGGAATGAGGTGGCTCTGTTCTAGGAGGCTTTCTGTGTTGCCTTTCACATTTAGTTCTAGGAGCCACATTTTGGGTGTGGATTTTTGTGCACGGTAGGAGTCAAGTTTCATTTTTCTCTATTCAGAGATGCACTAGACCAGCAGCATTTATGGAAGCATACACTTGCACATGCAAACACACATGCATGCACACATGTGCATGCACACACACGCACACACAGAGGCTCGCTCCTCCCCTATTGCTTTCTAGTCCTTCCTTTGTAATAGATCGAGTGCCCTACTGGGCGCCCCTGCTTCTGGACTCCATTCACCACGCTAGTTAAATTAGCAAATGGCTGCTGGAGTCTCTGGGTCCGGTCCAGGAGGGCCCAGGTCTCCCAAGACTTTGCATTCCACCGTGGTGCCTCCCTCAGCCATAGCCTCCCTTCAAATCTGAGTACCCCCCTTCCCCGCCATCTTTGGTCCAGAGAAGGCTGTTTCCAAGTCATGAGAATGTGAGATCCTGGCTTGAGTTTGCTCCACTTTGTAAACAGCTGGATGAATAAATTTCATGTCAGATGGGATTTTTATACCCATGTGAAACAGGTAAAGACCAGACACTGGCTGCTTTGGGCATCACTGAGGTTAATGCTGGGAAGTGATCCACAGCACAGACCAGGTCAGCGCAGCTGGGCTGTAGGAAGCCCTACTTGGAACAAGCACCCGCGGGAGGCTCCTTCTGTACTCCCCTTTACCTGCTACCAGCTCCTCTGCTGTCAGAGGAGCTCCTGAAGATTGTACCCAGTGCTGCAGGCAGGTGGTGTTTCCATGGGGCCAGGAACTCGCTCAGGTCATGTCCTGTTAGCTCACCCCCCGTCAATTTGCCTCCTTACCTAACATGTCATGGATTCTATCTAAAGGGCAGCCAGAGATAGAAAAGTCCAAAAGTCCAACCTAAAATGCAAGCCTGGGAGCCCTGGGCTCTGGGAGCTGGGGGCTGAGCTGCAGAGGGTAGCACCACCGGGGGAGCAGAGAATGGGAAGGACACTGTCGGGCAGCGAGGGCTTGGCCTTCTCTGACCCTGGGATTTGCTGAAGCCTGCAGCAGACCCACTGGCATTTCTGCTGAGTGTCCACTCGTGTCTGCAGTCAGCAGCTGAGGGTGCTAAGTGCACCCTGCTAACACTCCAGGAGGTAATTGCACACCCTGCCTCAGTGCTGATGAGGCACTATTAATTTGGGGACACTTTAACACCACTTCACTGTGCCAGCTTAGCAACCTGGCTAATTAATGGGGAAAAAATAGTAAAGAGTTTATTTAAAGAGACATTGCAATAAAAAATAAAAGTCACTGCAATGTTTTGATACAAGGAGGGAGTCTAGATTTTATATATGTCCATGGAGGTAAGGCTATGATCTTGTCTCTGAAAATAGATGGAATTTTGTGTTTTTCTTATAAACCTGTATGCTGAGTATGTATAAAAGAAACACATTGGGTTATTTGTTATTTTGGTGTTTAGCTTTTTGAGTTCTTTATATACCTTAGAGATTAGTGTTCTATCTGATGTGCAAGTGGCAAAAATTTGCTTCCAAGCTGTAGGCTCTCTATTCACCTCACAGATTGTTTCTTTTGCTGAGAAGCTTTTTAGTTTGAAATCATCCAATTTATTAATTCTTGATTTTAATTCTTGTGCTATAGGAGACTTATTATGGAAGTAGGGGTCTAATCTGTTATGATGGAGATTGGGGGGCCTACTTTTTCTTCTATTAGATGCAGGGTCTCTGGTTTAATTCCTAGGTCTTTGATCCACTTTGAGTTGAGTTTTGTGCATGGTGACAGATAGGGGTTTAATTTCGTTTTGTTGCATATGGATTTCCAGTTTTCCCAGCTCCATTTATTAAAGAGGCTATCTTTTCTTCAATGCATGTTTTTAGCACCTCTATCTAATATAATTGTAATTATGTGGGTTAGTCTCTGTGTCCTCTATTCTGTACCATTGGTCTACCAGTATATTTTGGTGCCAATACCATGCTGTTTTTATTCCTATTGCTCTGTAGTATAGTTTAAGGTCTGGTATAGTGATGTCTCCTGCTTCTCTCTTCTTGCTAAGGATTGCTTTGGCTATTCTAGGTCTCTTATTTTTCTGGATGAATTTCATGACTACTTTTTCTATTTCTATGAGGAATGTCATTGGAATTTTGACTGGAATTGCATTAAATTTGTATAGTGCTTTTAGGTAATATGGTCATTTTGACAACATTAATTCTTCCAATCTAAGAACAAGAGAGATCTTTCCATCTTCTAAGGTCTTCTTTAATTTCTTTACTTAGTGTTCTGTAGTTTTCGTTGTAGAGATTTTTCACCACTTTTGTTAGGTTGATTCCCAAGGTTTTTGTTTTGTTTTGTTTTGTTTTTATAAATGGGGTAGTTTTCCTTGTTTCCCTTTCAGAGAGTTTGTCACTGATGTACAGAAATGTCTTTGATTTATGGGTATTGATTTTATATCCTGCTACTTTGATGAATTTATTTACTAGTTCTAGAAGTTTTCTGGTGGCCAAGGAACTGAATAGACCCTTCTAAGAAGGTGATATACAATCAATCAACAAATATATGAAAAAATGTTCAACATCTCTAGCTCTTAGAGAAATGTAAATGTAGAGAAATGTAAATCAAAACTACTTTAAGATTTCATCTGTCAGAATGACAGCTATTAAGAATACAAACAGCAATAAGTGTTGGCAATGTTGTGGGGGAAAAGTCACACTCACACATTCCTGGTGCAGCCAATATGGAAAGCAGTATGGAGATTCCTTGAAAAACTTGGAAGGGAACCACCATTTGACCCAGCTATCCACTCCTCCATCTATACCCAAAGAACTTAAAAACACCATACTACAGGGACACAGCCACATCAATGTTTATTGCAGCATAATTCACAACAGCTAAACTGTGGAACCAACCTAGATACCTGTCAGTAGATGAATGGATAGGGAAACTTTGGTATATATATACAATGGAACATTACTCAGCATTAAAAAAGAATAAAATCATGGCATTTGTAGGTAAATGGATGGAGTTGGAGAATACAATGCTAATATGATGCCAATACCCCCAAAAGCAAATGCAAAATGTTTTCTCTGATGTAAGGAGGCTGATTCAGGGTGGGGTTGGGGGTGAGGAAGCATGTGAAGATTAGATGAACTCTAGATAGGGCAAAGAAGAGGGAGGGGGCAGAGGGTGTAAAAAAGATGGTGGAATGAGATGGACATCATTTCCCTAAGTACAAGTATGAAGGCAAAAATGGTGTAAATATACTTTGTATACCACCAGAGATATGAAAAAATGTGCTCTATATGTGTAATATGAATTATAATGCATTCTGCTGTCAAACATAACAAATTAGAATAAAAAAATTAAAAAAGAAACATTTTAGTGAGAAGCTCATGGTTTTGAATAAGTATTAGACCTGAGTTTAAATCTAGACTGTTTTTATTTAAATCAATTTGGAGAAATCATTCAATCTCAACGAACCCTAAGTTTCCCATCTATAAAATAAATGAGGCCATATTCCCAGCATTGCAGGTTACCTTGGGATTGGAGATTCTATGTGTGATGTGCTTGGCATTACGTTGGCCACCAGTACACATGTAATAAATGAGAGTCAAGTAGGAGAATTTTCCTGACTAGAAAAGGGATGATTGAGATGGAGTCTATGAATCTATAATTTTTTGGTCATCAAAGTCTTGATACATTCCTGTGCAGGGAATTGGCTGACCTCCAGTCCAAGGACCTGCTGGGTGAGGGCTGTGTCTGGTGCAGGCCCAGCTGGCCATGCCGGACATAGAGCCACATCAGCAAAGCCATGCATTAGAGCCCCTGGAGGTCCAGGCCCCTTGCAGGCCTCCTGCAGTGGTGGCTAATGGGACACAGCATTGGCCACTGCGGGGGGCCTGGTGTGCTGTCAGTAAGCCACCTTGGCTGTTTGTGCTTTCCTGACTTGTCCTGCTGTCCGGAATCCCCACCTGATGCTTGAAGGACCAGCAGCCATTTCCTTACAGTGAAGTTAGAGGTGGGTGCTGAAGATGAGAGGCTAGGAGGATGGAAAGATCCAGGGTTCTCATCACCAGTCCAGCCCTGGCCTGCCTGACCGAGGCCCCATAAACCTCTCCCTCACTGAACTGTGGTTTGCTGAGTTTTCAGTCACTTGGAGCCATGTATACTCCCAATCGGTAGAGTCTTGAAATTTCAGATTACACTAAAGGCTGGCATAGACTTTTACTGTCTTGCTCTCGGGGCATGATGAAGAAGAGGTGATATGCCCTGAAAGACACAGGGCCACCAGGGGCGGCGCTGGGTGACCCAGTGCTTCACCTGGAGAGGACAGTGGCAGAAACGAACTTCAAAATCACAGATTGTTACAAATGTCTAACGAATGATCTGATGAGAAAACAGAATATTGGAAATACCCTGGGATCAGAGAGGACGAAGCCTGTGAGGACGGTCATGCCCTTGAGGGATGCAGCGTGGATGAGGTGGTGGGAAGCCAGGAGAACCCCAGCACAGATCCCAGCCTGCCGCTCGCTTCTGTGCACACCAGTGAGCTGTGCAACTGCTCGAGGACTCGGTTTCCTTCTCTGTAGAATGGGGCCATGAATCTACCTGGGGGGAAAGCCCATGTCCTGGTGCAGGACAACTCAACTGCTGGACCTGGGGCAGCCACTTCTGTCCAACCAGACTCGGCAGCCCTGCCTGAGAACGTGGCTGAGCTGGAGTGGCTCTGTGCTGTGGGTACTGACTTGTTGGACCCTCACCACCCCTGTGTGAACAGGAAGGTTACACTCGTCTATAAAGGAGGAAACCAGAGAAGTCAGTGACTGACCCAAGGTCACACACTGGAACAAGACAGCAGAGAAATCTCGGGCGTGATCCACCGTGGTTTCATGTGCGCTCCAGTGGTCTGCCGGGTGTGGTGGGGATGGCCAGCCTTGGCTTTGTGGCTTGGTTTTAGCTGGGCTGATTGCCATGCAGAACAGACTCCAACTCCATGCCCCCGTCTGTCCTGGAATTCAGAGCTGCTGTGTAGCTAAGTTTCAGCCAATTAGCAGAGAAGGAAGTCAAAGTGTGAGGGATCCAAGCAGGCTCCTGGAAGACAGCCAATAGGAAATTATGAATATGCACTTTTTTCCTTTGTCTAAATTGACTGTGACTGTGATGGTTGGCATTCCAGCAGCTCTATCAGGCCCTGAGTTAATGCTCAACAGAGAAACCATTTACAGGAGCAGAAAATTAGAAGGCTGTTCCCTAATGACACCATGGAATCTCCATAAGAGCCCTGGATTCCCCACTTCCAGATTCTGGTTCTATGAGGGAAAAATAGATGTTATTCTCTTTTTTATTCATTTATTTTAATTTTATGTTACATGCAGCTAAATGAATCCAAACTAACATGACATAAGTCCTTACTAGTTACCTACTGGGCTTGTTGGTGCTGTTGGTTTCCAAGCTCAGCCGGAGGCAGGGTCGGTCAAGTCCCAGGGGTAGCTGAAGGGTGGGGCAAGGCACACACAGGGTTATCTCCGCATTCTCAAGTTGGACAGGCCACTGTGGCACCCAGGGAAGAGACCTGGGTTGGATTCAGGTCTAAATGCCATTGAGGGCCAACTTCCCAGCAGTGTGGCCCTGGGCTGTGTCCAGGGCTCCCTGAGCCTCAGCTCCCTCATCTGTAAAGCAGATGTTATCTGTTATTATCTCTGTTGTTATCTGTTATTATCTTTGCCTTGTCAGTGCTCCTACCAGGAGCAGCCAGAGGCTGAGTGGGAATGGACACAGCAGAGTTTGACAGTCTAAGAGGTGTGGGATCCAGCACTGCTGAATCTAAATCTGGAGAGAAGCTCACACGTTTTCCGGCCTCTCCCCTCAGAGTCCCTCCTCCCTTCTTAGCACTTCTAAACAGAATGAATTACTTTCCTCCCTGCTCCACCATCAGGCTTCACGTACCAGGGACATGCTCATCACCTCCAGTTGTTGATGGTGGTCTCAGAATGTGACGCTTGGCATCCACCCTGTGGTCCAGTGCTCAGCGGTGCCCGGCACCCTTCAGTGACTTCAGGAGCTTTGGTTCCTGTGCCCTGATGGGGTTGGGTGCCTGTGGGAGGGAGCTGTATCTACCTCATGCCTCTTGTGAGCGTAGCTCCTGAAATAACCAGAGCCGGAGCAGAGGCCCCTGGCCAGCGCGTGGCTGCAGCACAGGTCCACAGAAGTAAGAGAGTGGCTCTGGGGTGGGAGGGGCCTGAGGACGTGGCCTGTCTTCTCTGTGTCTCTGAGCTCTCACCCATGACATGACCTAAGTCACACAGGCAGAAGGGGTGACTGCCTGAGAGTCAGGTGGGAGGATGCAGAGGCACATTCCTGTCCCCAGGCTGCCCTCAAGTTGCCACCAGTGCCACACAGGAGATAGACTTGGAAGCAGCCAAGATGGACGAACTGGGGATGTGAGGTGACCCTGTGGGGTCACACTGGCCTTCACACAGGTGACACACCATCTTGTCAAGGGCCCTGGCAGCCACAGAGCTCCACAGCATGGACCAAAATAGATAAACAAGGGCATGAAAACTAGAGAGAGGAACTCCAACCTAAATCCACCATGAGCAGAGATGGTATCCTCTCCTGTACATTTCAGGAGTTTCAAAATTGTGTGTGCTTTTGAGGGGAGACAAGAGGACTTTCTTCCAACTCAATGAACAAATATTTTCCACTGTGCAGAGTGCTGGGGACACTGTAATGGCCTAATCCCAGGCCAAGCACAGCATGGGGGCGGAAGGCAGAGGAACCCAGGAAGGGTGAGAGACAGGTTGGCAGCAGATAAGATAAGCTCTTCCTGTCTCTGTCCTCTCCATCCTGCTGAGCAAACTTGTAGAGCGTCAACTGAGAAAGTGGAGAGGAAGGTTGCTGCAGTCTGGCTGGGCACAAAATAACTGAGCCACCACTAAAACTTGGAGATTCCAACAGCAACTCTTTATTCCCGAACTGTCACCCGGCACACTACACGCTGGTTCTGGGGAAAATCCACCGGCACTCTACACACACGTTCTGGGGAAAATACACTACCTCCACCGGGATCTGCATACCAAAATACCCTCTGAATCCAGCAAGAACTCAACGGGAACTCAAGGAGCAGGCGCCTGAGGCAGCAGGATACGCCCTATTCCCAGCAGGATCCACCTTAAACCTGGAACCGCCCTATTCCCAGGAGGATCCACTCCCTAAACCTGGAACCACCCTAAACCCCTAAACCCGGATCCGCCCTGGTCCTTGAGCAGGGTCACCTTTCTCAAACATTCATGCAATGTCACTGCAAATGACCTGGGTCCAAGGCAAGCCCATTTCCACAATGGAGAGTCCTCCCTCTAAGCAACATAGGGTAGGCTGACAAGGAAATTGCCATGTGTCATTCCTACTTGGCTTTGGCTCTCAGCAGAAGGTAGAGTAGGTGAATCTCTGGTTTCCTGCTGGAGCAAAGCCCAGCTTCACCCCAGGTGGTGCTGACCTGGGCACACAGTCAGAGCTGCTCACCCTGAGGTCTGTGCCCCCGGGATACGGGGTGCTGGAGGTCACCGAGGCTTTAGCTGGGGATGGGTGGACAACTGGCAGCAGCCTTTTGATGTTGGGTTCCCAGGAAGCGACTTGAGAGGTGATTTTGTAGCCCATGAACCCGTAAAGAAATTCCCTACTTTTAAGGCCTTCGGTTGGACAGTCCTCAATGAGAAACTGCTCTCCAGTCCACCTGTCAAACCACTTCTCTGTAAAGGGTCAGATACCAAATGTCTCAGGATTTGTGGGCCACGAGGCATCTGTCCTCAGGATTGAACTCTGCTGCCTGCCAGGGACACACCCACAGGTCTCCACTGTAACTGTAGACAGGGCATTTGGAATTCCAAATATTCTTTTGATGTTTTCTCCAACCATTTAAAACACAAACCCATTCTATTATGTGCTGTATACAGGTGGTGGGAGGGCTTGGCCCTTTCTGCTCTAGTCAGAAAGTGTCCTAAGAAGTCAGTGCATCACCAGTGTGACCTCTCAGTGTGACTTGCAACGAAGCCAGAGCATGAACTTTGACAGATATGACATAGGTGCATTTACTAGGAATAAATGTAGCTCTGTGTCATGGGGTGAGTAATGTCATCTCATTGACATTCATATTCAGGGTGGTCTTTGCCACTGGTTCCATTTATTAAATTTATAATTAAATAAAGTGATTTCCCGAGTGTATGCTATACACCTTTCCCTTTAAATGAGTTCACAGGCAGGAGGAGTTTGGGCAGGGTACTTACCCATGTGCTGTCTGGGATGAGTGACTTTCCAAAGTCACATGGCTCACCTGCCTCTCTCGCCCCCTCCCTCCGTTCCCGTCCTTCAAGGACTATTTCAAGTGTTCTATGAATCAGGCACTGAAGGGTGTATTTTTTTTCAGCAACGTATGAATGTACCATTTTCCCCCCACATCCTTGCCAGCATTTATTGTTGCTTGTAATCTTGATAATTGTCACTTTGACTAGAATGAGAGGAAATCTCGGTGCAACCTTTTTGGTTTTTTTATTTGTTCTATTTGGTCCTTCATGACAGTAGAATGCATTAGACACATCATACATAAATGGAGTCTAACTTTTCATTCTTCTGGTTGTACACTTTGAGTGTCCTTGTTTATCTTCTAACTACCTGGGCTGAGTTCTAAGTTTGTTTCTGTATTTGATATTTAAAAAAAAAATAAATGCATTTAAAGTGTCAAGAAAAGTTGTGAGAGGCTTTGAAATGGGCCACCCTGGATTACTGGGTGGCCTGCGGGACACTGCTGGGGTATCATCTCCACCTTCCTTTGTTTATTTCACAACTGAGGAAGTTGTGGAAAATTGGTAACCATGCAAATTACCTCAGGGACGTGCAACTCATCACTGCCTCTGGCCAGGCTGGTTTGGTATCTATAAATGTAAATTCATTTCAGCAATATTGTCGCCTACGTGCTAATGATTCCCGTACTGTCTTTTGACCGAGTTGTAATATCCTATTGGTTCACTTATTGATATGTTAAAGTATTTGGTATTTATTTATTTGTAAGAGAGCTGTAAGTTCATCTTTTTTCAATTTTTGACATGAACGTATTGATTGTTATTTAAACTCAGTAATTTCCTTTATTTCATTTTTAACCCAAGGATCACTTAGTAGTCTACTTTTTAGATGCAAAAATATAGTGTTATTAACTTCTACCTTGCACATGATAAAATAGCCTTTATCTATCTATCTATCTATCTATCTATCTATCTATCTATATACCATTTCATTCCACAGAATTTTGAGGTATATAGTAATGCAGGTAAACTCTAATGAAACAGGAAAATAGAAATAAAAATTAGGTTGGGGAGTATGCATTCTGGCATACATACAGGCTGGGTCCACCTCAGCTCTATTCATTGCTGTTGGCCAGGAGTATTGGGGTTGGTCTGGCAGCTGGTAGAATGGCAGAAGGAAGACTTATGGGGCAGGGAGGGGGAGAGAATTTGATGGAGGAGTGGGTTAGGGACCCACAGGACCTTCTCTGGATCTGGTGATTTGCTAAGAGGACTCAAGGGCTCAGCAACAGGATGCATGACAAAATCAGTGAGGATGCTTCTAGATGAGTCCAACCTCCAGGCTTCAATTTACCCTGGCTTCTGGGTCTTCCAGGCTGAAGCTCAGGACATAAAAAACTCCTTTATGTACAGGACGAGCTGTCCCCATTGTTCCTGCCACTATTTCTGACCTATAGAAACTGTGAGCATAATAATCTTGCTTTTTTTTTTTTTTGTCACTGAGTACAAAATGGTCTATTGGTAGCAACAGTAAGAAGAACAGGCTTTCAAAGTCTTTCCTTTGATGTGGAAGGGAGCAGTGAGGGACATGATTCTCTAAAACCCTGGTGCTGCAGGGGTTGCCTGTGGGTCCCTGTGGTCAGTGATTTCTGCCCTTGAAGCACTGTGAACTGGTACACTTTCCCAGAGCAGCTGACACAAGGTAATGGCCCCTGTTGGACTTCATTTCTCTCTGAAGAGGACTCCACTTGTTGATCATGATTCCAACAACCCATGCTTTTGTCGAGGAATAGGTGCCTGTGTGTTTGTCCTGCCTCCCATCCACCTGCGGGAATCTTCTCTCTGGACCCTGGCAACCCGACCTTCCTCCCGTCCAACTCTGAGGGGCGCTCAGCTGGACCTCCAGAGCCCACACACCACCCACCTCAGTTCGGCATGTCCCTGACAAGTCAACGGACACAACCCGCCCTGGGTCTCCGAGATGGTGTGGTGGGCCCCTCAGGGGTCAGGCCTGGTGTCCTCAGACCCATTCCCTAGGTGACAGTCAAAGGGGGTGTTTATATGGAAGAGGGAAAGGAGCAGGCAGCACGGGGGCACTGAGTGGGGATGGCAGAGACGACTGGAGGGAGCAGGGGATGTTCTGTTTGAGGCAGGATTGGCCGGACTTTGTGGCCACTGAATGTTGGACATAGCTGCAGTGATGGTGGCTTCTGGGTGACTGGAAAGCTACTTCACAGAACAAAAGCAAGACAAGAGTCAGGGAAGGTAAGGTGGCAGGAAACAGTGGGAAGAAGACTCCCACGTGACCAATGACCATCTGTAGGGTGTTCAGGAGACGAGACGGGGATGTGGACACGAGCCCAGACCTGAAGCAGAGCCTCCAGAGGCATCAGTGTCCTGCTGGTAGAGCCTCCAGGAGCAGGGACCCGGGGTTCAGGGAGAGCACACGGTGAGAAGACCAAGAAGCAGAGGAGGGATGTGGCCAGGGGCCTTTGGACACAAAGGAGTCCTTGGCAGAAAAACAAACCGCGAGAGTGAGCGCTCCGTGGAGAAGCCCTCGTGCACCGAGATGCTCCTTGCACCTGGTAGGTGCTCAGAACCTATGTGCTGAGTGGGGAGGCCCCGCAGACGGGCAAGCAGAAGCTGTCCCTGTGACAAGGAAGCACAGGACAAAGGTGAGGAAGAACAATTAAGGGGCAGACGTGTGAAGGAGCAGCTCACTTTAGCTAAGATCTGCTACAGAGCAGCAGACCCACTGGCCTGGCGAACAGAACAGGAGAAGAGCAGCGAGTTCCATCCTAAGGTGTCAGGCAGGCTGTGACAGACTGCAGATGGTGACAGACACACGCTGCATGGTGCAGCCCCAGCTGTTAAGCGGAGGGCAGCCTTCCCGTGAGTGAACGGCACCCCCGCGCTCAGGCCTGGAGTCTTGAGCCCCATCAAGCCTCCTCCAGTGGTCACTGTCAATTGTCTCCTCTTGACCTTTGGAGACCACTCACATAGAGGGGTCCTGCTGCCAGCAGGCTTGTCATGGTAGCTGAGAGCAGAATGCAGAGCTGTGAACAGCTGTGCTGGGGACAATGGGGATGTGATGGACAGTGACAAAGACAGGCCAGCCCAGGAAGAGCCTGGAAGAAAACAGAGGGAAGGCGCGCGGGCTGGAGCGGGTCTGGCCATCACACCTGGTGAGGTTTTCTTTTTCCTGGGCACAGGTAGGAGGACTGAAGTCCCCTCCTGTGCCTTGTGGTGCTGATGTGGGAGGCACCAGCAGAGGAGCCTTCTGGAAATAAGAAACTGAGTAACCAGCAGAGGGAAAGAGGCAGGAGGGTACACAGGAAGAACTTGGAAAGAGCAGAGAGAAACCCAGATTCAAGAGTTACGGTCCCAGTCTGCACACTCTCCCCTAAGGCTGAACACTCTTCGAGGTCCTTCTCTGGCCTTCCAGACTAATTTTCCTGGCATGAGTCAAGCACCAGCCTGTGAGTCACCAACTTCAGGAAACATTCTTCAGAATGCCCTAGGGGACCCTTTGAAGAGCCTCTCACTGAATTTGGGTTACAAAGTAAGAATGTCCAAAAACGGAGGTGGGCCTCAGAAAAGTAACACCTCTCCCTTTGGACATCCAAGCGTGTGAGCCTCCTCCAGGTCTTTCCAGCGTGGCCATTCCTTGGTCCCAAGCCTGGGTCACTGGTCTCAAGCTTGTCCTAGGTAAGCACTCCACTCCCACCTCCCAAACCTGCTCTTGTTGCCATTCTTCAAAAGAAATTGCTCCCAAATTTGGAAGACTGATGTAAATCTTGCATTCTGCTCACTGTTTGTAGGTTAGATTTTGGGAAACCTCAGCAGTTTTTTCTTGGAGTCACTTCCGTTGTAGTCAAATACAGGTCAGGATGCAGTGGTCGGAAGGCTTGACCGGCCTGGATGTGGACGATGGCTGAAAGTTGGTGCTGTCAGTAGGAGCACTGCAGGGCCATTGACTGAAATCCCTGTTCCTGCAACTCTGGGCCCTGCTGGTGTGGGGGCGTTGGTTCCAGAGGGAAGAGTGCACAACAGAGAACATGACAGCGGCCTTCTAGCTGCAAGTTCCAACATCAGGCTCCTTTGGAGTCATGTCCAGTGAGCCATCAGGATAAGAAGGCAGTGTACTGGCTGGGCAGCTGGGCTGTCACAGGAAATGGAAAGGCTGCTGCCCACAGAGGGTGGGGGGAGCACAGGAGGAATACAGTGAGATTCAGGTGGTTCCTGGGGCATTTCTTAGTACTTACAAGTGACCCTACGTGGACAACTAAGTAACCCAATGTAGGTGGGATTGACAGTGGCCTAGAAACTGCAGGAATGAAGGTTGGTGCCCACCTGGCCAGAACGATCACCAGCTAAAGTACTTGGGGAGAGAAATAACGGAGAAGGTAGTGAAAGAAAGAAACCATGCACCAGTCCCCAGCTGCAGTCACGTGACCAGCTGCCCAAGGAGAGCTCTGCTGATCCCCAGCCCAACCCGGGGAGTGTGGCCAGGCATCCCACAGGCAGCAGCCAAACCCAGGCAAGTTTTAGCGGAGGGAGTAGTTTCCACGGATCTTCCTGAAGTCCCTGGACACCGTCCTGCTTCAGCAGCTCAGGTTCTGCAAGCTCCGATTGTCACCTACACTAGGTTTCTTCCCCCAGTTCTCCACTCACTCCCAGCTTGACTGGAGCAATTTCCCCTGTGGTATATGATGAACGTTGCATCCATAGTGTTCTCAACAGAGAAGAAGAAAGGATATCCAATCAGAAGGAAGTAGAGCAGGAAGGGATGATGGGGAGGAAGAAGGTGAAGAAAAAGGAAAAAGGGAGAAAAGCCATCAAGCAAGCAGGGGAGGAGGGGGCAGGAGGAGGGGCAGGAGGAGGAGCAGGGCCCCGAGCACGGGAGGCGCTGCACTAGGTGCTGATCTTGAGACACCCGACGGGACGAGGATCACCACCACTGGTCACAGATGAAGCCACTAGGCTGGGGGATGGGAGAACTTGTTGAAAGTCTTTACAGAGTGACTCAGCTGGAACCCCGATACAGGGCATCTAATGTCAGAACTCACATTCCTGCCCTGTCAGCGAGCCACCAGAGAAAGCAGACATGTCAGGAGAAGAGATACTGAAACACTGTTTAAAACTGCTTTAAAGCATTCTAATTGAGTCTGGAATTACAGCTCTAACTTCTGAGCTTGGCCGGTTTGGTGAATCTAATAATCTAATAATCAGTCCTTCCACCTATGACTATTGTATAAGCAGGTACTTGGTGACCTATTATCAACATTTTATGTAAAAATCCTATCTTTTCACTTAATTTTTCACTAGAAAGTCCCTTATTATAGACAAAGAATGAGTTACAGCATATTTAAGATATTCATTTTAATTTTAAACTTGCTTAAGAATACTACAAAGTAGGAGTTGAAACACAGGAGTGGCAAAATGAAAGGTAGTTCTGTGTTTACCCATAAATGACGGCCATTGACTCTCTGCCCTGAGCAAAGGGGGCCTGGCATGTCATAGCCAATGACCGTGCAGCCTGATGTTTCACATCAGCGGAGGCACTTCAGGGTTATCTTCAAAGTATGCGTCTTCCTCACTTGGCACGCCTTTGTGTTCAGATGCCAGTCTTCTGGGCCTGTGGCTTTTCTCTTGAACTATGGTAGTCACATCAGGGTAGGAATGCTTGCTAGGATCTACTTCTAGTTTCTCAGCTTGCTTGCTTCTACAACAAAAAAGGCAAAGGGAAATTAATATCACACCATTTATAATCAAGTTTTGAATAGAGTCAACTTGTTTTTCAGCAAACATTAGCAAGTCGTATCTATGTAGCACAGGGATGAAAACAAGATACTGTCCTCGGCTTCGAGTAGCAGAGGGCCTTGTGGAAGCGCAGTTCTGGCCCATGAGAAAATAAAGTGCTCAGAGGCATTGCAGAGCTGTGCTGGTGCACAGGTATCTGAAGGAGGGGTCACCTGGGAGGCTCTGCTGGCCTAAAGATTTGTGATAGTTGAAGTGAGAGACCTGGCAGAGTCCCACAGCCAGGATCCAACAGGTCTCACTCCTAAATGCAGCCAGTCAGGTTGCCAGAGCTTGCTGCCTTTCACAATCCAGCCTGTCGGGCTTCAGCAGGGGCATTTGGACTGAGGTTCAGTTGCACAGCAAATAGTCCACTAACCTCCTCTCCCATGAGAACCTGCTCCTGCTGTGTCCACCCAGTTCTCTCAGCAACAGCACAAATGAATCAGAACCAGGAAGAACCTGCACTGCCCAGTGATTCCCAAAGTCTTTGTCATACAGGAAACTGAGACATGTCCTGGGTCACTTTCCTGGCAACTGTTAGTCAATAGGCCTAGAGTTGGGCCCAGTGATAAGTATTTTTATAAAGTCTCCCTAGTGGTTTTTGATACTCAGCCAAATTATTTTGGAATCACTAGCCCATTCATTTATTCATCCAACAGGTATATGTTAAGCACCACTATGGCAGGCACCAGGGAATCCAGTCTGTGCAGAGAGACAAGGTCCCTGGTAGTACCTCATTTTGCTCTAACACAGAATTTGCTGTAGAATCACATTACTGTCTCGTGATGGCCTGCCTTTGAGCAAGGTTTTCTCTTGTTCATCTTGTATCCCTAACATACAGGTGCATTATGTCAGTACGTGCCGAGTAATCGAAACTGTTACTGTTCTATTGGAGGAATAATGAATCAGGTAATAAATGCTCTCTGAACTGAAGAAAGTAACAGTCAGTCCTATGTGAGAGCTCCACACTCGTGCTCCCAGACTCAATCCACCCAGCAGAAGCCTTCTGTTGGGAAGAAGAAGGTCAGGTTCACCTTTCACCCCTCCCCCTCATGCTCGTGCTCTGCTCAGCACTTTCAGGCATCTGAGTTTTTAATCCCTTTAAGTATATTTACAAACACATGTGGATCTGCTGAGGAAAGTACAAAGTAGTCAAAGTATATAAACTAGTGTCTTTTACACCCTCCAATTGCACACTATACACCATTGTTCCACAGGAGAAGGGAGAAGTCACAAATGGGCTGTGTGTTCTCTGAGGAGGTGGGAGGGGTGGGATCCGAAGGGGCCGTGAAAGATGCCCAAGGATGCAGCCCAGCAGCAAAGGGGAATGGCTGCTCCACCTACGTGGCTGGAGCACGGGCAGCCCCTGGACGCAGCTTCTTCCCAGATGCCTGTGTGCTGTGGTATTCGGTGGCTTCTTCAATAGGTTGCCAGTCAGCCATGAATGGGTGAGCAGAGAAAAGACAGTGAAAGGGATTGAGAACCCAGGGAGCCCCATAGGACAGGTGAGCACCTGGAAGACGGGTCCCCCAGTCAGAGCTGCATCCCTCATGTCGCACACTACCCGGTGGCCTGGACCCTCCCCAGCACTGAAACTGTGTCACAACTCCCAATCACCCTGGCAACTAAAACATCAAGACCCTAACAGATAAACTTACTGGAGGTTATTCAAAGGGTGATAAACTGATTGAAGGGGCAGGAAATTGAAGCAAAACCAGGGGGACTCAATTTCTTAAAATTCCCAATTCTGTGACCACCACCCCGTCCTCTCCTGGAGGCAGTCCATGCAGTACCTTTGCTCAGTCAGAGGTCAAAACATGGATCTGGGCGGGACTCTCTGAGAACTACACCGGGCCCCTGCCCACCCCCCATAAAACTGGGAGGGCAGGAGGGGGTGCCAGCAGCCCTGTCCTCTCTGAGAGGACCCACCCTCTCCCTTGGGACTGTCCTCTTCTCCCCTTTCCTATCTCTTCTAATACACTCCATCTTGTTATTCTGAACAACATGTCTGAAATCTTTATGGCGTGATCACAAGAATCGGGATTTGAAGAGGGAGTCTTCATGCTGCCTCCGTTGTGTGGAGGTCTCTGACCTGTGGGAATTGCAGCTATGAAACTGCTCAGAAAACTAGGGTGCCAATAGGACTGTCCACAGTGGAGTGTCAGAGGAGGAGGAGGACACCGTTGGAGATGGAATAGAGGCGATTCATGTCATATTCCGGCGAAGAACTTGTCTGCATTTTGCCCATGTTCTGAGACTTTCTATGAGGCTGAATTTACAGGTAATGGGCTAATTTATCTTGTGAAGAAAATTTCAAGGCAGCAACATGCTATCAGGTGGTAGCATGGATATTGCTGGGGGCTCTTTGTTAAGTTTATTATGATAATCAGGAGCAGAAAGCAGAGCAGAAATTTTGAAAAACTTGCAATTTGGCCAAAAAATTGCATGTAAACCTGTGGCTAAGGAAGATGTGGTTGTTGAAGAGATTACAGAAAGGAAAGAAAGGCTAAGTGCTTTTCACAAAAACAATAGGAAAGATGGCTTTGATGGCATCTCAGGTTCCAGGTTGTAAAAGTGAAAATAGCTTTGAGAAGAGACCAAGGGGGCATACTGCTTCAATAGCAAGGCCACACCGTGGTGACCGTCTCCTTGGGCACTCAGAGGCTGCAGCCACGGTCCCAAGAGGCTTAGCTACTGCTGGAGATGGGGGCAAGCTTTGGCATCAACCATGAGGGGCTGGTTCTTCAGGAACACAGAATGCCGGAGTTGGGGATTCATGGAGGCTTCCACTGAGACTTCAAAGTGAAGTGTGGGAGGCCAGGCAAAGCACACAGACTCAGAGCCCCTGAAGGCTGCCTCCTTAAAAGTGTCCTTGTCAGGTCTTTTAGCCACAGCAGTGGAAAAGCTGACTAAAATACCCCCCACTCCCCCCCCCCCCAATACCAGTGCTTGGGGATGCATATCTGCTGACAAGGAGCCTGTCCTGATCCTCTCGGTACAGACTGCACACACAGACTGAATATCACAGTGCCCTCACAAAAGTATACAATTACTAAGATGTGTTAATTAAAAAGGAAAGTAAAATTTAACTGATTGTCTTTTATTAAAAAAAAAGTTGAAAAATTTTAAAAAGGAATATGTATCATGTAAAAATCAAATGAAATTCTAGTGCCCAAAAAATTTTGTTGGAACACATATACAAAGAAACTACCACAACTCATAGGCTTAAAACAATATGCATGTATTTTCTTAGTCACGTAGGTCAGAAGTCTGACATGGGTCTCCCTGGGCTAAAGTCAAGGTTCTAGGATGGCCTTCTTTGTGGAGGTTCTAGGGCTCAACTGCTTCCTGAACCTTTCCAGCTTCTAGAGGCCACCCACCTTCCCTGGCTTGGGACCCCTTCCATCTTCAAAGCAGCAGTGCACATAAAAAGTCAAGTCTGCCTCACGCTGCATCTCTCTGGCTCTGGCTCTCCTGCCTCCCCTCTTTCACTGATAAGGGACCTGTGGTTACACTGGGCCTACTGCATCCTCCAGGGCACTCTCCCTATTGTCAGGTCATCTGGTAGTATCTGCCACCTGAATTTCCCCTGGACACATAAGATTTCCTATTCACAGGCTCTGGGTATTAGGACAGGTCCATCTTGAAGGCCCACAACTTTGCCTACCATGCATCCCCCGGGCACCTGCCCCTGGAGGTTGCTGATGAGAGGATTTGCCACTGAAGCTGCAGGATTCCCCTGCAGCCTGAGAGGAAAGGCTAAACTGGGTGGGCCTTGATTGCCCAGCGACTGGACCACCCACAAGACCACCTACTTCCACAGGAGATGTTATTTGGGGTAATTAAACATCTTAAATTTTAAAATCCATCTTACATATTCCATTACCTGTAGCCACAACAACCTAACTAAGTCAAGTCAGGAAAAAAAGATGGGTTGGTTGGAGGCTTCCCAGAGAACTACTATCCTGAATGGGACAACTCATAGCAAAAAATAATCTCAGGGCAAAGGGCACTTTGCATGAGAAGAAGGAGAAGAAACAAGAATGGAAATAGAAAAACACAAAACCTTCTGATACTAGCAAATGAAAGCATGGATCATAAAACCACTTTTGCTAACTTTCAACTATATTAGACTTAGTAATATAATGACAAAAACTCCCCTCAGGAACTGGCAGTAAGACTAAGGTGCTGGAAATAAGTTTTCTATTTAACATTATTATGGGGTCTTTCCCTATGTGATAAGGCACGAAAAATAAAAGGGAACATGATTGGGAAGGAAGAAAGGGATCATCTTCATGGGTATATAGAAAATCTAAAAGAACCCTCACATGAATTAATGAAATAGTAAGAGAGATAAGTTATTGGATACTAAATCAAACATAAAATTGAATTACATAGTGCTGATGACCACACAAAATTTTGACCAAAATAAATATAATTGAATTTATATTTTCAGTGGTTTTTAAAACAGTCAGTTTGATGTTGTGTGTATTTTATCATATAATAAACAAAGCAATAAAGAAATAAAATTATGAGTCTACATACTAGCAACATGCAATAAATAAAATAAAATGTATTTATACCAGTATCAAAAATATCATACACCACCAGGTGCAGTGGGGCATGCCTATAATCCCAATGGCTTGGAAGGCTGAGGCAGGAGGATTGTGAGTTCAAAGCCAACCTCAGCAATAGCAAGGCACTAAGCAATGCAGTGAGACCTTGTCTCTAAATAGAATTCAATCCCTGGTTACCCTGGCAAAAAAAAAAAAAAAAAAAAAAAAAAAAAATCACACATCTAAAAATTAATAAAACATGGGTACCCTTATAAAAAATTATAAAATTTTAGAGTGACATCAAATACAAATTAGAAAAAGACAGATACTAATATTATAAAATTTTTCACCCTAAATTGATCTATGCCTCCAATTCAAAATAAATCCCTATACATGTGTATGAGGGAGTGAGTGTGCATGTGGTATGCTCTGGATGTGGTTTGTCCCCTCACCTGTCACAGGCTGGTTGGGAGTCTGGTTTCAGTGTGGCTCTGTGGGAGCTTAAGGAACCTAGGGGAGGTCCTTAGGTGACGAGGGCATGCTGCACACAGACTGGAATGCGGGTCTTCCAGTGCAGAAATGGTCTTAAAAGCCCGAATCTGAGGTCTGATTCTCTCTGGCTTCCTGTGTGGGAATGTGGTTCTTCCTCACACATGTGCCTACCTCACGATGTGGCACAGCCAGGAGGGTTCTTGCCAGAGCAGAGCCGATGCCAGCATCGTGACCTTAAGTCTTTAAAACCATGAACTAAATACAGTGTGTAAAGTTATCTTGCTTCAGTTTTCTCATTGTAGTAATGCAAAATAGACAACGTAATTCATGTGTGAAACTCGGCAAGTTGATTCTAAAATTTCTGTGGAAGTGCAAAGGGCCAAGAATAGCCAACTTGCTCTTGAAGAATAAAGGAAGAAGATGTTTCTCACCATTTACACAGACTTATTATAAAGCTGTGGAATTTAAGGAAGTGGAATAGAGAGAGAACAATCAGACCAACCCACACATGAATGCTAGATCTTTGACACAGATAGCCTTGGTGACCAGTACAGAGGGATAAATTTTAACAAGAAACAATGAGACAGGAAGGTGTCCATACTGGAAAAAGTAAGAGGACATACTTTAAGCAAAAATGAGTTCTTGACAGATCATACATAAACATGAAAGGCAAAACCACAAGGCCTTACAACACAAGGAACCATCTTTTTGACCTCAAGGAGGGGCAGGACTTCTACAAGAAGACAAAGTACCAATCATGAAAATGTTAAAATTTTGATTACTCTAGAATAAAGATCTTCTTGTTCACCAAAAGATGCCATGTTGAGAATAAGTGGGCAGCCCAAGTCTCACGTCCTGGTCCTGCCATTCTCCAACTGCATGATCTTGGGCAAGTTCGCCCTCCCTGAACCTCACTAATTATGTACTAGCATTGCTATTTTGAAGATCAAAGACAATGAGACGATGTGTAGCACCAGGTAACACAGCGTCACCACTCAATAGATACCTGAAGTTTTGTGGAGTTGCATCTGTTCCCTGGCATTAAAGTGACATGGGACCACAAGAGTTCTCTAGAAGTCACCCTCCAGTTTTGACGAGCAGAACCCTGCCCCATGGGTCCTTTCCACCCACTCTACCTCCACAGCTGGAAACAGGCCACTCCAGTAGGAGAAGGTCAAGGCCTCTTGCGGCCCCCTCTGCACCTGCATACAGGCTTCACAGGCAGCCGTTTGGTTAATGGCGATGCCCAGCCAGACATGATGGGCACAACACAGTGAAAAGGTGCACAAAGAAGCTGGGAGCAGTGGTGCACGCCTGTAATCCCAGCACCTCGGGAGGCTGAAGCAGGAGCATCGCGAGTTCAAAGCCAGCCTTAGCAACAGTGAGGCACTAAGCAACTCAGTGAAACCCTGTCTCTAAAGAAATAAAATACAAAATAGGGTCAGGGATGTGGCTCAGTGGTTGAGTGCCCTTGAGTTCAATCCCCAGTACCAAGGGAAAAAAAAAGTGCAACAAGATTGTGCAACGTTTAGGGAGTCCCACAAACAACCTTCACAGAGATGTTTTATGTATGGTTATGAGGGAAGCACTCCTCAGTAATGAAAATGAAAAAGAAAGACTCTGCAAATATTCAACCATATACAACTGTGCTAAGATACCTCCAACCCTCAAGTGTAATCACGGTAATGATAGTTTTCCTGGGGTCTGAAAACCAGCTCCAAACTGTTTGCAATGATTTGGCTTCCCATCCCTGTGATTCCTCACAAATTAGATTCAGACTCTTTACATGTGTCAAGGGTGCTGGGGGTTAATTGCCACTGTGAATATTCATAATAGCCATGATACCCTGGAATCTTGTATCTGCAATGGAAATCACTAAGTTGGGAAATATGAGTGATTCCCGTGGTTAAAAACAGCAACCCACTTTTCAGTAGGAATTCAATTCCATACCTGTCGTTCAAATAAATCCCATGTTTAAAAATCTCTACAACAGTTCAACTTCAACAGTTGTCTTTGAATATACAAGTGTCTAATTTATTATGCAAAACATAAATATAGCTCTTGTTCAGGTATTTTTATGATGGTAGTTCTAGCATATACATTTGTGTCACAAAGATAGTTTGCCTTGGTTCAAAATAGATTTTACCATCTGGATGGGAAGAGTCTGAAAATCCCAAGAATAGGAGAGCTGGAAGAGCAGGGACCTCTTTCTAAAGGAGAACTGAGAAACGGGAGAGCCGTGCGTGAGATGCTTTGCAGGCTGCCATGTTCCAGGGAGGTTGGCATTGCTCTCGAGTGTTCCGGGAGGCAGAGCCAGGATCCCCACTTAGGAATCCAAGGGAGGCAGAGAGGCTTTCTAACTCTGGGGAACACTAAGGATGTAGAATATTCTCAAGAGAGAGGGAGAATCCAGCTGGGAGATGAGTTGAAGCCCAGGCCAAAGATGACCTACAGCGGGGAGATGGACAGGAGGGTGGTCACGGGGACTGTATACCACGCAGTCCTCAGAGTCATGAAGTCTCAGGTGACAAGTGGATCATAAAAGAGAGGCAGTGGGAGCAGCAGTACCAGCAGGGGTCCTGAGAGTCGCCTCAGTCGGTCATGGCTACATGACCCCAGGGTGCTGGTGATTTCTCTCTCCCTCAGCTTCCCCTCCGTACAGCAAAGGTAAAGCCTGTGAGTTAAATGTGTTGATGTGGGGAGTGCACCCAGAAAAGTGCCTGGCCCAGAGCTGTGTCCAGTCAATGCCCGCAGTCTTGGGTTTTTAGGGTTCACAAGCCCAACAAATCCAGAGTGTAAGGACTTGGGGACAAACATGAGCATTCATGGTATGAATTGTTTTTAAACTTTAAATAATTGTATCACCTTAGGAGCTGCATTTTAACCAACAAATGACAATGAAGAATGCCACATAATAACACTAGGGACGGCCAGGGAAGTGGTACCTTTCCTTGGTTTGCTCTCTGGGGCTGTTCGAGGTGGCTTTCACAGGCTTGGATGTTCGTCCTCTGATTACTTCTTCTACCTAAAATAAAAGCACAACACGTAACAAGTGATGAGTTACTCCCTGGTGTACCTTCAAAAATATATATTTATTTTTTTAAAAAGATGCTAAAAGCTTCTCATTCTTTTTTACATATCCCACATTAAAGCCTTTATACAAAGTCTAGAGAGGATCACATCACAAATTGGATGTGTTCACCACAGCCACACAGCCATAAGCTAGCCAACTATTGCCAAAGCCAAGAATGGGATTTGGTGAATTAGCTTAATAAACATTATCTGGGAGCCAACAGCATGCTACCACTTGAGAGTCTTGGGGACACTGAGGTACCTGGATGCTGCCCACACAGTGCCCCCAGGGAAGAGTGCTGCAGCGTGGGAAGCCCCTTAACAGGAAGCTGGACTCCCCATCGTCCTGGCTCCCTGGACCTGGTCTCTGGTAAAATGATGAGGGAATTTTTGTGGTCTCAAAGGTCCCTTCTGGGTCTAAAAATGTCTGTACTTCAACTGCTTCTTTTAAACTAAATAAGTTCAGTGCTAAGCACCTGGAGCCCTCAATAGTAAAAGTGATTGATTCCATTCAGCTAACACCCCACCCACATTACTCAGAACCAGGCTGCTCCCCAAGAAACCCATCAGATACCCGAGTGTGGACGGGGAGAGAATCTGCTAGTACTTATCAGACATGCTAGGCACACGCCTCCAACACTAGGTACACTATGTGTCTTATTTACACACACACACAGCCCTGCTGATCTCCCAGAAACACTCCTGAAAGATCTTCTATCTCAAGGGCAGACAGAAGAAATTTTAAAACCGTCTTCTCATGTTGCCTGGATCCAGCAACCAAGATAAGGGCTTTTTCCTTGTCCAAGGAGAGTGACCTGATTCCTCTTTGCAAGGGAAGGACTCACTCACTGGCCATATCTCCCTGGCACATGAAGGCGGAGGCCACCTGCCATCCTTTCTCTGCTCTGCCCGTCTTGGAGTAGCACACACTGGTGGTCTAGGTCCATGCCACTGGCTAAGGGAGAGCACCAGGCTGGACTTGGGGGACCTCTCACCACCTGCTCCATCTGCTGCCTGAGGCATGCTGGACTCAGCAGTCTGCCTGTGGGGTGGGAGTGGTTAGCCCTGGTCTAGCCTCAACCCCAAGCCTATCTTAGCTGGGCTCTGCATCAAATTAACACACAGGATAATTTGCTTCTCATTTGAAGGACTTTTGGTTTTGTTCCTCTAGTCAGTGCCCCAGTAAGCTTAGCCCATGCCTTGTCATGTGTATGCTTCAATAAATGAATGGACGAGAAAACCAAGGAATGAATCATGGTCTGGGGACCGCAGCACAAACTTGTGGACCGAGGGCTCCTGCGAATACCTGCTAGGGATGGCATCCTTCTCCTGTGTCGCCCCCCACCCCGGGTGGGGCAAGAACCAGACTTTTACAGAGTGCATTTGTCTAGTCTCTAACATGTTGTATAAAAAGGCAACAGGTGCATGTACGTGTGATTTAGTTCAGCTCCCTTACCCAGGAGACCACGGATGTCTTTCTCTCTCCAAAGGCCGTGCTGGAGGGAAGATCTGCTTGAGCTCCACCTTTCAATCTAGGCCTTGAACACCCAACAGGGGATGAACACTGCCCACAGCTTCACAGGGGGTTTGTGTGACAGCCAGGGACAGCCTGCTGAGACCCCCAGGAAGAAAAATCAATGGGTCCTACCAGGGGCATGGATTTCAAGCCTGGGAGAGCTTTGGGAGCACTGTAAGAGTCCCAGTCTGCATGAAAGACACTCGTAGGAGACTGGGTGTGGGGGAATCAGTGACTCAAGCCACCAGAGCAACGTGCACTGAACACTTACTGCAGGTGACACACGGGAAGACCACCCCACTGAGCAGGGTTTTATGATCAAACACGAGTGGCTTGGGAGTCGGCTAATTCTAAAATGTTTCATTTGCTCTACTTCACAATATAAGCAAAGTACATACGCACACTGTCATAATTTGTATCATTTTCCATTTGGGGGGAGGGGTGCTAATGTGGCGGGGTAGATATATTGACACTATTTCAATATAAAAACAACTAAATATCTTCCATATCTTCAACGAGTGGAATGAATGAATACAAATACTTCCTCATCTCCTGACCCATCCTTAAGAAAATGGAAATGCTTTTCAGTTGCTCTAGATGCCATTTATGGTTTACTAAACCATATTAATAACATTTGTAGATGAAAATGAAAACAGAATTAAGGAGAAAGAGCAGAAGGCGAGTCCCCTCCATTTCAGGGGAGGAGGGTGTGGCCCCTGGGGATGAACAGCTGGGGCAGGCACCTGCCAGCAGCCTCAGGGGAGGCCACACGCCACGTGGGACAGCAGAGAATGTGACAAAACTTTTTGCTATTCTTTTTTATTCCAATATTTCCTGATATTCCAATATTTCTGATCAAGATGTCCCGTGCCATGCAGCTCAACAACGGTCACTGGTGGCTGCTGAGCCTCTGAAATGTGAGAAACTCAAGTTACAATTTTGTGGAATTTTAATGCATTTCCACTTGCATTCACCTAGCCAGAGAGACACATGCTTAGAGTGAGCCCCAGACCTACGTGTGCTGACCGTCGGATGGACTCTCCGAGTCTCCTTCAGGCCTCAGGACAATGTCTGTGTCTCCCCTCACTCATCTGTGGAGGGACCACAGAGTCCTTTCAGTTCCGGAACTCCTGCTCCTCCTTCCTTGTCACACCTGGACCTGGAACTCCCATGTGAGAGTGAGAACCTGAAGCCCACTGGAGCCTCTCTGACGGAGGCGGGAGAACACGCACACGAGCAACTCCCAGGATCTGTGTCAGCCGTGGAGCTCAGGAGGGCTGCCCGGCCTGTGGCCTGCGCTGGCTTCCCCCCCTTGCCAGAGCTTGATCTCTGGGCACTCCTCAATATTTCGCATACTCATTTCCATCTCAGAAGCTGCTTCCCAGGGTGCAGTGACATGTTTTTTACCTCTTAATACTTTACTTTAAACAAGGTCAGTGTTGGTTAAAATTCATTAAAATATCAGTTTGGGGGAAAAAAGCTCTTGGAACCCCAATTACAAGTTTTATATTGTCTCACATTGTAAGTAAATGCACCGGTAAGAATGGGAGCGCATGCATAATTAGAGTCTTAAAACACCCCATTTCTAACACTGTTATTTGTCACATCATAAGCACAGACAAAGATTCTCTGTGTTTATGGAAATGCAAATAGAGTCACAAATTTGGAACTTTTCTTCACAGGGAATTTGCTGTGCACCAGAATCTAAATGTGTTTCTTATTTTTAAAAGATATTTTCAGCACATTTAGTTTCAAGGATTCTTTTAAGTTGAAAAGTTAGAGAATTAAAGAATCAGCAATAAGAAAAAATACGAACATTGACAATCATATTAACACTGAAATACTTCGTAACACCAACACTCACGTGACCCACAGGTAAAACTCTCCTGACGTCATCGGAGGACTGCGCTCGGAGCCCCTGCCATTAGGTTCCCCACCATCCTGCAGTCCTGGGATGCTCTTTCTCTAGGAAGCGATGCTCATTCACATCAAACCATGCCTTATTCATCTGTGCTAAATGTATTTAGGGATGACTAATGGGAAAGTTGTAAGGACCAAAATATGTCCAATAAATTAGATAATGTGAGTCTAATGGTTTCCTGAACCCACAGAGAGAAATATAATCAACTACTTGAAAATTCAATTGTGGGATAGGCACAAAGGTACATATTAACATTTTAATGATGTTTCATGATTTTAACTTTGAAAGAGTCATGCAGTGGGAAGTTAGGAGTGAACAGGGAGGCAGTGATAGAGTTCACTTTGCTCCAGAATGCAAAAGCCTCAGGTTCTTCTGCCAGCAGACTCCCAGCCTTTGCTTGCATTGTGCCCTGGGCTGAGGTCTCATTACCTCCAGAGAAATCAAGCTGCACTCAGATAATCATAGTGTCTTTAATAAAATGCACATGCTGTGTTTTCAACTATCAAAGTTGCTCACATCAAGAAATGCAGACTGTGTGAGCTGTGTAGCAGATGTCAGGGCAAGACTTGGCTCTTAATCATTATTTTTTAGATTGAATCACAGACATTGCCAATATATGACCATTTTTGACCCTGAAAGAATGAACTCATATAATTGAACTTAACAGTTAATAATATGAAGTTAAATAAGAATGACAAGAATCACCCCCTGATTAGGTTAAGACTTGTTGTTACTTGTGAAGTAGAAGAATGAATGGATGAGGAAAATGGAATAAAATCAGAGATATTTTCTGAGAAAAAAATATAAAACAACCAACTTTTTAAACTTATCGGTGAATTTAGTCTGCTTCTTAAATAACAATATTCATGAAAATCATATACATTTCTCTTTCTCTAGGAGATTTCACTTTCTCTCATAATTTTAACTATTACCCCATTTAAATCTGCTCAATGAAATATTTTCTGAGCACCTATCAGGTGCCAAGCATAGCACTAAGGGATAGGCATGCAAAGGTAGATTGCAAAATTATCCATGACCATCTCATGAGGAAGAAAAATATATAAACAATTAAAATACCCTGAAGCCCATGAAGTTGAGGGATGTACACCCAGAGGTCTAAGCCCAGGGAAGGGGATGGGGAGCAGGATTAAAGCATCAAAGGAGGCTGAGGTGTGGTAAACATTTAAATTCCAGAAGATGGAGGCCAGGTAGGGGGTAGAGAGTGTTCTGGGGAGGGAGAGAAAAACACCTGCACAAAGATAGGAAAATAAATGAGCACAAAAACTAGCACAGGATGTTAGGCAGAGAACAGCGGGGCTGGGCCACAGTCGGATCTGCAGAGCCTCCCTGGGTGCTTAGAGCTGCCACGCGAGGGGCAGGGACCTTAGTGACATCGTTGCTCATCTCAGCTCAAGAGTAATGCTTTAATCTCACTCCTTATTTTCCTTAGGCAAGGTATGTGATGTTCACAAAAATACCAAGTCCCATGGAGTGACAGCTTTGAAATAAGTGTCCTCTTTTCTCACTAGATAAAAATATACTTTTTTCTTTTTATGTGACTCTACTCATGTTTCTGCCCCCACCCCACCCCACTCTGAAAATACCGAGGATGTACAATCCTGTTGCAAAACTGTTGCTAACTGTGAGTGCTGGCCTTCGCACTGCAGCTAAGAATATTCGCATTTGCATTGCTGGCTAATCATGCTGCTCTGTTGGGCCTCATCCTGCCTGAAGATAATGTCCCGATTTCTTAGCTGACCACTGTCTCACACAAGGTAGGTTCTGGACTCTGCATTCAAGTCCACTTAGAGCTCATACATCCTTTAAAGGGTGAAATACAGTTGGTTACCCACAATTGTCCCAGAGTGGAGGAATGTGGAAGTTAATATGAATTTAAATGCATACTTTTCTTAAAATAATATGACATTAATCGTTTCACCCTCTTCAGTCTAGACCTCTGCAGTATTTTCATGAGGATGTGAAGTGATGCCCCAACTCACAACACGGGTACCAAGCCTGTTAGCGTCTACTCTTGCCCTGTTTTTGCTCTGCTCTGTATCCCAGGGAGATGAAACCTGGAACCCTGCAGACTTCATTATCCTGCTCCCCGGGACATCTGGCTTCTGGCTGGGCCTGGCCTCTGGCAGCACTGAAGGAGGGGGAGAGTCAGCTCCAGGAGTTTTGCCCACAACCCCTGTCTGCTTGAGCAATTTCTCCAGCCGTAGGGGAGTCTCCCTGTGGCTCCAGACCCTGCTCAAGATGGCTGTGGATGTTATGATTTCTTCCAGGTGACTCTAGGGCCTGGTTTCTGCCAATACCATCTCCCCTCTCTGTCCCAGAAGTGGTGGTGGCCTCTGGCTATTACAAATTGTCTACCTCCTGGGTTTCCCAGACTCCCTGTCACTTGTCTAATATCTTCCCTTGGTTATTATTCCTGCATATTAAAAAAAATTCCTCTAGAAATCCTATATACTTTCTAATATTCAAGTAGGTCCTGATTTTTCATTAAATGCTTACTGATTGCCTCTGGCTCTCAAACCTTGAGGTATTTGATAAAACACAGACTTTCACATCTTCTCATTAAAATCTGCAGAGAGTGGCCAGAAAGTCTTGTATCTTCATAAGTTCTGAGTGGTTCTTAGGATCAGGCAAGTTTTGAAATTGGTCCTGGCTGACCCCACAGCTTCTTGTTTGTTTGGTTTTGGTTTTGCCGGGCTAGGGATCAAACCTGGAGTTCTGTGCATGCCTAGGGATCAAACCTGGAGTTCTGTGCATGCCTAGAGATCAAACCTGGAGTTCTGTGCATGCCGGGCAAGAACACTATCACTGAGCAGCATCCCCAGCCCCAGGCTTCTCTGGATGCAATTCATTTATAGAACATACTTATGGGATGTCTGCAGAGTCCCAGAATTGCTCTAGGAACTGGGATGCTTTGGTGAACCTGAATAACATGGTCACTGCATTGATGAAATATTTTACATTGACATTCAGGATTGTATCCTTCAAGCTCTCCTAGTGAGAGATAATTGCATAATACCTTGTTTTATGTGCATACCATTCTGTAAGGGATGCATTTTTGGATATTTAAGTTGTTTCCAATTTCTCATAATTATACCATGGTGTCTATCTATACACATAGATTTGTCTTGTTTATTTATTTCCTTTGAAAAGAGTACAAAATTAAGTCATAATATATATTTTATATATTTTAAGGCTTGGTATATTTTGATATTTTTTTCCAAAAAGATTTAATTTTTTTCTCCAACAGTTTATGAGAGTACTATTTCATTGTACTCTCACTAGTACTGAATTTTTAAAAATGTTTTTGATAGAAAATTGGCAGAAGTGTTTGCTTCTAGAAAGAGTAAGATGGTTGAGGAATTGGAATGGAAGGGGAGTCTGCCATGCCCTGTAAACTGCTTAATAGTTCTGAATTTTGTTTTAGAAACACATATTATCTATGTGTTTCTAAAACAAAGCAGGAAATAAGAAGCAGGGTAGAGTTTTGAATGTTTGATGTTCTGATGAACCAATATACATTTTATTGTAAAACAGAAATATTTCTCATGTCTTCTATGTTTCTTTTGTAATAATTTCCTATTTTTTTAGGATTTTAGTAGTTCTCTGAAGAGGTAATTTATACATAATAGTATCTCTTATTTGGTTACGTGTGTGTGTGTGTGTTTCTTACAGTGGCCCATATCAAAATGCTTGATATACTGTATATACTGTATATCAACTTCTTTATTTGTTCATGATCTGTTTTTCCTCCACTAAAATGTAAACACCACCAGAGAGAAATACCTGTGCTGGGCACGTAATAGACCCTCAGCAATGTAAATCAATAACAAATAATTATTGAATGGTAGTTTTTAAATATAGCTTTTATATATTAATCAAAACCATTGCTTTTGTGTAATTTTTGGCAATGTTTCATGTTTTTGAAAAATCTTGCTTCTTTGTAGAAAATGAAAGTAGATATTTAATTTTAAAAAAATAATTTTCAAGTATTAAATCCATATGGAATTTATGGTATAAAATAAGTTGACAGACTTAATATTTTTCAAATAGAAAACATCCCCTAATTTTCTTGTAAAATATACTTTTTTTCTTTCTTTCTTTCTTTCTTTCTTTTTTTTTTTTACTTACCCACTCAACTTAAATCAACAGGCTTTGGGTTTCTGTTTGTTTGTTTTGTGTTGTTTTGATGACCTTCCACTTGCTACTGACCCAGTTCTTGTCTCAGGAGCTCATGGTTTACTGGAGGGGAAAACACACTGTAATGGTCTGGATCTGGAATATCCCCGAAGGCTCCCCTGTTTAGAGTCCTCCCCTCAGTGCAGCAACACGCAGAGGTGGAGGCTGAGGAAGTAATAGGATCCTGAGGGCTTTGGCCTCATCAGTGGATGAACTCATTGGTGAGGCCCTGGGTTCAACCCTCAGCACCACATAAAAATAAATAAAAATAAAGATATTTTTTTAAAAAAAGAATAGAGAGTCTCTACAATTTATACTCCAAAATGTCCAGAGCATAGTAAATATTACTAGATATATGAAGAAACAGGAAAGTGTTTCTGACTTCACATTTTAAAAAAACAGAAATGGATCATAAAGTTATCCAAATGTTGGAATTAGAGGATGAGTAAAAATATCAGGAATCTTACTAGACAAGTAGTGGTTTTATTTTAAACAGAGAAATTCTGTAACTGAAAAGCATAATAGCTGAAATAAATTCAGTGAATAGAACTAACAGCATGAAGAGATGGCCAAAAATTGTTTTAAAATTGTCAGTAAATTGAAGACAATTTTATACAAATTATTCAATCTGAATAACAGAAGGAGAAAAATGATTAGAAATGCAAACCATCTGTGCCTGGTGGCCAATGTCAAGCTACAAGTAGGGGCATGGGCACCTAGCATTTTTAATTTTTTATTGAACTGTATTTCTCCAGGTGATTCTCAGACTTAAGTGCTTATGCATATACACGGCTAGAGTCTCAAAGGAGGAAAGAGACCAGGCAAAATAATATTGAAAGAAATAATGGTCCCAAACTCCCCAAACTTGTTTAAATACGTATGCATAATTGTCCAAGACACGGAGAACCCAAGCTGTATAAAAGCAAATGGAATATAGATTAAAACAAACGATAAAGGGAAAAAAATCTTAAAAGCAGGCACAGAGAAATGATATATTAAATGTAAGGACAAAAATATGAATTATTGATTTCCTCTCTTTGGGAACAATGGAACAACATCTATAAAATGATGAACAACAGAGAAGAAAGCCTGCCCATGAACTATCAACCCTGACCACAGAAAACCCCCTTCAGTCATGAAGGCGCATTACGTCTGGCCATGAGACAGGGACCCTGGACTTGACCTCTGCCACAGACTCCTAAAACACTGAGCCTGTGTGCATGAAACAGCTCTCTTCAGACAGTAGATACCAGGGAGGCAGAAGGGGAATACAGGGAGTGAAACAGTGATAAGTGAATTTTTAAAAAATGAGAAATTCTACACAACTTATAATGATTACCACTTCTAGTAAAAATTACTGTCTCTAGTAACTGAGAATATTTGATAATGTCAATATACAAAATAACTTTTATTTCCATATACTCCTAGTAATTGAAAAACTAAAATTAATAAGGTAATTTCATCTATAATGCTGACCCAAAACTCGAAAATAAAAACCATAAAGTAGGAAATATTTTAACAAAAGCTATGCATGGCTTCTACAGTTGAAAGCACACACTGCTGTCAAGAGATACACTTCAAAGCACTTAACTTAGAGAAACTCCAAGACCACAGGCTGGCAGACTTACTAATATTAAGATGTTAATCGTCCCCAGGTTGACCAACAAATGTAACGCTGTTCTAATTTTCATCTCAACAAAGTTTTTGTATGAAAATTGATGAATATTGCTTCTTAAAACTTTATAAAAATACAAGGAATAACCAAGACGATGGTTTAAAAAGTTGAAAGAAATATATTTTCTAAGCTTCATTATAAAACTACGAAGTCAACATAGAGTAGCATTGTCGTGAGGATAATATATTAATGGCACAAAAATACAAAGCCTAAAAGTAGACCCTCGTTTATATGGCCATTAATTAATTAATTTATTTGTTTATTAATTTATTTATTTTTACAAAAGTGCCAAAGCACTTCAAGGAGGAAGGTAAAGCCTTTGATGTTTGACTTGCATATCCATGTGGGGAACTGCTTCATGTCATACATAAAAATCAATTTGAAATTGATCACAGATCTATATATTCACTAATTTTACATTTTTAATTTCCCAAATAACTTACAATTACATTTTTTATATCTTTTGTGGTTTAATACCAGATTAAGATAGCATTTTTATTGTATCAATTTTATCTGTTGGCCTTCTCTGTATTTTATAATCTACATTTTTTTCTAATGACTATTAGATGTAATTCTAAAATCTTTTCCTTTGGAAATGAAAATAAGGTTTTCAGAGTATTTTGTTTATTTAAGCTTTTGAAGTTACTGAGTTTTATAAGAAGGTATTCGACCTCCTGGTAAGGGTTATAAGATATTAAAAACTATTAATTATATTATTCAAATAGTGATCATATTTTTGTTGATCACATATATTTAAGTAAGATATTGTCCATAAATCTTCCAATAGAGTGATTCTGTTGACATTTCCTTGTGTTTCTAAGATCTTATGCTTTACACACAAATAATGAGCTACCCACTGAATTAAAGGCAGTTGGATCTTTATTTTATATTATTTCTGTAACAACAGAATGATTCTCATGGTTTTATTTGATGCTTTTTTTGCTTTAAATTATATCGTCTGATAATGCTTTTTACATAAATACTGTAATTTTGCTTGTATTCACCTGTGCAGCTTTATCTATTCTTTTCTTTATCCATTTCTTGTGTGCTTATAAGCTGGGTGGCATATTGATTCTTTTAATCTTTATCTGTTACTTTCCTACAGATTTTCAGATTTTTATATTTCCTTCCTCATGTTTTTCATACCATATAAATGTATTAACTTTTGTTTGCATTTAATTTGTGCAGTACTTTGTAAATTATACATTTTTATTCGAATCTACTCAATTTCCTTGAAAATATTTAACTATCAATGTAAATAAACTGCAATGTATATAGGTGGGGGTTATGAACGTTGAAGTGTTTTTGTTTATTCTCCTTATCCATAATTTTCCTGTTTTCAATGTTTTAATCTGAGTTTTATAAATCATATAATTTTGCCATTTCAACCCTGGAAAACAATAACATTTTTTTATCTTCAATGAAACTTTATTCAATGCAGTTAGCAAAAAGCATTGCTAAGAGCTGTTTATGCAAGCATTTTTAATAACTATTTACATACAACCATTGAAATACTTTAGAGAGAGAAGAGAGAATCTCAGCAGTAGACACTGGGCAAGCAATAGCACAGAGACTGAGAAAGAACAATCCCCCACTAAGTCTTCAGTTCAAGGCAATCAGGCAGGCAGGGCTCCCAGTTCCCAGCTCACTCCACCAGAGGCTAGATCAGTGGAAGTCTACCTTCTCCTTTCTATTCTAGGAACTTGGTATAGGTGCTTAACACACAGTAGGTGCTCATGCACACTTCTGGAATGAATGAATGAATGAATGGCAACAGACTAGAGCTAAGAGAAGAGACCTGGAGATGCCTCTTCCTGTCTGTCTATACATGGAGAAGTGGAAACTCTGCAGGTTGAAACTCTGTATAGGCATGGTCTTGCTGGTGCTGGGTCTAATGGAGGGAAAGGAATTGGGGAGCCGTAACAGATGCCAGAAGTCATGGCCATGATACTAGTGACTGAGCCACATCGTAATTTAAAGTCTAAGCAGCAGGGAAAAGACTTGACAAGAGTCTAAACCTACTTGAAACTGGGATTTGGACACTGGGGCAAGGGCAAATCTGGGTCTGCAGAGGGTGACAGCATGTGCTCAACGAGGAGGGGACAGGAAGGAGGACCTGAGGGACGCAGACTGTGTTTTTGCTCTTCTACTTTAATTCACACAAACATTTATCTATACTAGGTGCTTAATAAATCTTAGTTTAATTTAATAAATATTTAATTTGATTAATTAATGATTCATTAGTTGCCTGAAGGTTTTCCAAATTTTACAAAGTGTTCTACTACTGTGTTTTAGCATCTTACTCCGTGACAACCCAAACATGCTAACGATTCCCCTATAATTTATTCATGAGCATAGCATACCTTTTCACAATTATCATTTTGCTTAAGTATACACATTGACATCTTCACCTATGCCTTGTAAGTAACTTCTAAAAACTCCTCAACATTCTTTCTTTATAAAACTTCCAGACTGACTATGTTCTTTAGATATCAACCTGGTTTGACATAAGGCTTGGGGGTTGGGAAGAGTTGAATCAGACTATATTAATAGTGCTCAGTAACGAGGCCAGCCATACAGTTGAAATAGACTACCATTTCCAACAACCCTTACAGCAACTTCAGAATCATTTGCTCACTTGGAAATTGTTCATCTTATTACATATTTCTAGTGTTGATATTAGTTAATTATCCATAAAACTGGTGTGAAACAGGTAAATATGCAAAGTTCTGACTCCTGGAAAGGTAATTAGTAATAGAAAAATCTTAGAATTAATAAGATCTTGCATTAAAGGGGACATTCAAATTAATTGTTGATATTTTGATTTTAGATTTCACTATTTCTTGACTGCATTCTGATTGACCATATTAAGAAAAGCACATGGGCTTGGGATATATCTCAGTAGTAGAATGTTTGCCTAGCAGGCTCAAGGCCCTGGATTCAATCCCTAATTTTGCAAAAAAAAAGAATAAAGAATAACACACAATTCACTGAATCTATTAAAAACAGCTTATTTAAAGAAAACATGATATTTATTTTACATTTTACGAAAGTCATTAATCTACAATATCAGAAAACATGTAAATTACCACTAGCATATTATTTTAAAATGTTTTTACAAATATAGTGCTGAGGATTGAACCCAGTGTCTCACACGTGCTAGGTGAGCGCTCCACCACTGAGCCCAACCCCAGCCCTATTTTAAAATCTTTGAACTGTTAAAGATACCTGTGTTAGTCAAATATTTTTGAAGTATATTCTATCTCAAATAAATGAATAATTTCAGCAAAGAAAATTTAAATTTTGATAAAACTTATCAGAAAAATATGAAGAATAAGAGCTCTGCTTACCAAGTTTTCTGAGGAAAATTTTAAAGGGTATTACTACTGGATATTCATATGAAAAATCACTATTGATAGTTACATTAGATATTTCTGTGATTTGGGGGGGAAAAGTAGGGAAAAAAAGTAGAACAAATTTAACTCTCACTGGGCTCCTTCACAATTCTCTTATACTTGTGAAGTGTGATCTAGCCTTCCACACCCACCTGCCCAAAGCTGAAAATGAACTTGTACTAAGCTAGACAAACATCAAGAATAAAAATGATGTTTAAAAAGGAAATATCCTTTTACCACCTTGCTAGGGCGCCTCGTTGGGAACCAGCCTCCACTGCTTTACGAATCCCACCCTTATTCCCATCCTGCGTTTGCTCCCGAGCGTTCATGAAGGCCTCTGCCAAGGGCCAGGCGATTTCCTGAGCATTTGGTGCTGACCCTTTGTCCTCAGGAGCTTACATTCGGGGAGGAAGCAGGTAGAGCAGTGGGTGGACAGAAAACAGGTGTTCAGCACACAGCACTCCAGGGCTATGAAGGAAGGGGGCTGTGGGCAGAGGGGCGGGTGACAGCACTAAGCAGGCCTTAGGAAACCCTACTGAGAAGGTGAGACGCAGCGAAGGCTTGGAGGAGGCGAGGGACAAGCTTCCTGCAGCGAGAGTGGAGAGGCCCCTGAAGACCAGCAGCCATCAAGGACGCAGACCAGGAGGAGGGGCAAAGGGACTGCAGGAGCCAGTGATGCTGCCAGGTGCCAGGTCCCTGGGACACTGCTGGGGACTGGCTTGTCCCTGGAGGTAACAGGAAGCTCTCAGAGCACCCGGGCAGAGGGAGACAAGGACATGGTCTTACTTCTGCCCAGAGGTCCCCAGCTGGGTGTTGGGAATACACTGCAGCAGGCAGGGGAGGAAAGGGGCACCCTCAGGAGGAAGAAGCCGAAGTCACAGGGCAGGCAGATGGTGGCACCACAAGGGCGGTGGCCAGAGCCGGCCAGGTTTAGGATCTACTCTGAGACAGAAGCAAGAGGGTTTGCTGCGGGTTCTCTGTGGGGAGTGCGAGAGGGAGTCAAGGGGGTCTTCAGGCTCCATCTCTGGGGTCCTCGGCTTCCCCAGACCTGGCCGCAGAGCGCTTGTTTCCCACTGTTCTGAGAAATGTGGGCCAGCCAGGCCCTGTCCCTGGTCCTATCACCTGTCTGCTCCCCCTGGGAAAGGCTGCCACTCGGGGAAGGTGGGACTGCGTCCTTCCTTCCACACGTCTCCTCTCTCCCCAGGCTCCGTTCATGGGCGCGTCCCCTCTCCTCCAAGACTACGTGCAAAGGCAGACAATAAAACCTGCTCTAGAAGCTGTTATAATCATGTCAAAATGGGATTCTATTTTATAACCAAGAGGAACCGATAAAAAATAAGATTTAAAAACCTGCTCTATTGGTTGTGCTTATAGGGACTCCTCTGCTCTTGTTGTTGTTGTGTTTTCTGTCTACATGGGAGATTTCTTAAATTTCCCTTGGAGATGATCTTATAAGAGAAACAAAGTGGACAAAGGAGAAATAAAATGTCACTTAGAGTTCTCTAAAAATACTGTTAAAATTGCACCTAAGAAAAAGGTCAAGTGGCTACAAAGGTATTTTTCTTGGCAACAGGGATCAGTCGCATCTTCCCTAGAAGTCAGTAATAGTGACTCTCCACTTTGCATCTTAGAAAAAATAAGTCAAAGAGAAATGGCACTTTCCTCTGAGGCAGAGAAATCCTGGGATAGAGCTGGTGAGCAGCAGGCCCTGCCTTACAGGCAGCAGGTGCATGTGGACAGTCCAGGACTGGGTACTTGACCTTCAACTAACATCTTGTCTTAGTTGCATTTCTGTTGCTATCGCAGAATACTTGAGACTGGGTGATGTATGAAGTGAAGAGGTTTATTTGGGCTGATGGTTCTGGAGACTGGGAAGACCAAGAACAGGAACCTGTATCTGAAGATGGCCCCATACTGTCTCCTAATTTTGGAAGTTCAGGGCAGAGAGGGCCCCCGAGAGGAAGGAGCCACAGTGGCTGACCCATTCCTGTGAGAACAGTCCATTCAGTAATCCATTCATGAGGGCACCTCCCACAAGCCCCACCTCCCACAGTGCCACATGGAGGAGCTGAGGTTCCAACTACACCGACTTTGGGGAAACACACTCAAGCCATAGCAATGTGATGTGTCCTAAAGCTTAGAGACAGATGCCACCGAGGACTGGGAGTGTGGATCTCAATAGCTCACAGAGGGGCAGGGTCAGGGCCAGCTGAGGCAGTTGAAAGGGCACATTGGAGAGACACTGTCAGTCAGCCCAATCTTGAGGAGAAGCTGGGAGACTTTAGCGAGAGAAAGCAGGAGGAGGGTGAGAGAGGAGCAGGAGGAGCTGTGGAATCATCTTTGTGAGCTCATCCACCAGGGAAAGAGTGACCAAAGTCAGAGCCACACTCAGCTGCCCCTCCTGGTGCCTGTGCAGCTGGGCCTGAGGGTGAGAAAACATCGCTTGCAGCGGTAGGAAACAGGGTGTAGCTAGCTCCCGCACCACCCCGGAGAAGATCCCAACGTGTTGGGGATGGTTTTGTGCCACAGGAGCAGTGTCCCCCCCCTCTGCAGCTAAGTGACCATGGCCTGAGCTTCTCCTACAACAGCGGAGCACTCCCACTAGGTAGCAACGTGAGGAGCCATCCGGCTGCCATCCAGGCATACTCCAGCCTCACTGCTCAGCAGGACGGCCGAGGATCAGGGACCCTGGGATAGAAAACCAGCCAGGGCCCTCTCCTGCCGTCTTGTCAGCACCCAGAGTAAGGGGGGCGAGGCGCAGCTCTCTGGGCACAGGGTCCAGACGTGACAGAGGAGGGCTGGGCATTCTCAGAGGCCTGAGTCGGCCTTTTCCTCCTCCTTTCCTGCGTTTAGAAGAATGGCCTGTCACTAACCCCGACAGGAAGGTGGGAAGAAGGGACCAAGCCTGCTCTAGGAGGCAGCTTCGCAGTTCTGCACAGGCGAAGAGACCAGCGACGGAGACAGCGCGTGGGGCCTTCTCAGCCGGGATCTGGGCTGGGATCGCCTCCTCTACCATTCCTTCTTAGACCACAGACAGACCCAGAGGGTGCAGAAGGGAGTTAAACAGAGGAAGCTCATGAATCCACTTTAAGATGCGGCCATTCCCCGGAGCTCACCACGTCCTGCCCTGTCTGTAGCCAGAGGACCCCCTTCTCCCTCGTCCCTGGGAGCCTCACCTGGCCATGTGAGGCCTGTGAGTTCCTAGCGCTCCCAGACTGACCCCTCTGAGAATCCAGGCCATCTGTGCAGGGAAGGCGTTCCTGGTGGGATCGGATTCACCTGGCAGCTGAGGCCTGGCCTTCACTGTATCTAATACAGTTTTAGTCCAGTTGACATGTTCATTTAAATTCCAGGAAACCCAGAGAAGAGGAGCATCAACCTACCAACCCACAGGAGGCCCAGGGTTTTGAAAAAGGACTTCCAGGAAACTCGATACAGTCTCCTCCACTGGCAACGACAGGTAACTGGGCAGGTATCCTAAGGGATCATGGAAAAAAGGGCAAGTTTCATTACATCTTGGCCCTGGACAATTTTGTAAATGGGGGAGAGAATCTCAAAGATGAAGGAAGAACAGTGACACTCATGAAGGCTCCCAAACACTCCCTTGTTTTAAAGTAGAAATTTAAAAACCAAGCTCTGAAGGCAGAGAGCTCTGTATGATATTGAACTACTGTTTTAGTTAGCTTTTTTGCTGCTGTGATTAAAGGACTTAATCGGGACAATTGTTTCAGAGGTCTCAACCCATAGACAGCAGACTCCATTCCTCGGAGCTCGAGGTGAGGCTGAGCATCACGGCAGGAGAGTGTGGCAGAGGGAAGCAGCTCAAGGATGGTCAGGAAGCAGGGAGTCTCCCCTCTATAGACACACCCCAGTGCCCCCCCTCCTCCAGCCACACTCTACACTTAGTTACCACTCAGTTCATCCCACCAGGGGATTACATAACTGATTGGGTTAAGACTCTTGCAACCCAATCATTTCTCCTCTGAACCTTCTTGAATTGTCTCACATGTGAGCTTTTGGCGGACACCTCACATCCAAACCATTAATGGTGCAAAAGTCACCTGGTGGTGATAATATTATGTGGCATTATGTTCATTTGGATACATGCCTTATGCTATAAAGCAGCATAATGCTTTAATGTATTCTGCAAATGGGAATATTAGCAACACCTACTCCACAGAAGTTCAAAGCATTCAGTCGTGTGTGGCACATAGTAAATTTTAAATAAATGCTAGCTATGTTGTCAGTCTTAACTGGTATGAGAAAAAGGCTGAGAGATTAAGTAATCTCTCTAATACTACATTTATTAGACTTTCGACAGAAGAAACCTTGTGACACCCCCCCACATTACATTTTTAATGATATAATACTACCTTCTTTTGTTTGTTTTTGATACTGGGGATTGAACCCTAGGGCACTTTACCATGTTCTTTTTCCTATTGTTTTTTTCTGAGTCAGGGTCTTGTTCAGTTGCTGAGAATAGCATCGATGTTGGGATGCTGGTGCCTCAGCCCCTTGAGTAACGGGGGTTATAGACAGGCGCCACTGCACCTGGCAATATTACATATTTATTAACTCGTGATCCTGGGGAGAATCATACTGATATAAGCTCAATAAGCCTTCATTTATTTTTATCAAAAAATAAATATAATAAACATCCCTAGGTTGTACAGTTTATTGCAAGGATTAAGTTGTATAAACTGCTTAGCAGAGAGCATTAAACATATTTGCTAAAGGGTAGTAACTGTGCATGTATTTTATCTCTGAATATGTGGTAAAGTTCTTCAGGGAGGGGGACAAGACTATTTTACTTTTCAACTCTCAAAAGCATAGCACACTATCTCAGTTTGTGCAGTGGGTACATATGCACAAATCCTAGCTAACTTCCAGTGGGTTTATCAAGATGAGCTACACAGTAAGTCAAAGAGTACTAATTAATTTATTTCAAATGAGCATCCAGCACACAAAGATAAACTAGGCACACACAAAGATGTGAGTGGAAGCAGTAGAAACAGAGGCAAGTCTAAATAATCTAGGTAGCCATTATGGGTTTCAACCTTATTTCTGCCTCCTTTTCCCTTTCTTCTTCATATGGAACTAATTATATTAAACATGTGTTAGACCTTCTCACTGTATTCCACATGTTTTTAGTGTTTCTGCTAAAATTTTATTTCTCTTCACTTTATAGTATATTCTGTTTTCTGATTTATTGGTGCTTTTCTCAGGATTGTCAAATCTTCTATTGAATTCACTCATTAAAATGAAATTTCTCCTATTTTTTCATTTAGTTGCTTTTTAAATATACTGTATTACTTTTATAGTTTCTAATTTCTTATGAAACATTTTGACCTTTCAATGTCCTCTAGCAAAATTCCAATTACAATACTTTGCCTTGGTGGCTGGAGCCTCTTTCTGGGAACAGTCATCTGTCAACCGATGAATGGATAAAGAAAGTGGGGTATGTGTATACACAATGGAGTTTCACTGATCTACAAAGAAAAATTAAATCACAGCATTTCTGGTAAATGGATGGAACTGTATGTCAACTAAGTGAAAAAAGTCAGAAAGTCAAGGATTGAATGTTTTCTTTCATATGTGGAAACTTGAGAAAAAGAAAGGACTTGAAAAATGTGGGGAGATCTCATGAAAATAGAAAGGAGATCAGCTCAGTAGAGGGAGGGAATCACGGCGGGGAGGGGAGGGAGAAAAGTGGGGAAAAGTGAAATGACATTGATCAAGTTCCGCTGCGTCCAGACAGGAGTCACCTAGTGGATCTCACCTTTGTGAGTATCTACAGAACAATCACGTTGACAAACCAGAAGTGACAGAAGGAAGAGCAGTGGAGCAAAGAAAGGGAACAGGGAAGAGAGGAGAAAGAGAAGGGGACGTACTGGGGACCGAAACGCAAATGACATGCCACGCGTGTGTGATTATGTCAAAACAAATCCAGACCATGCACAACTGGAACAAATGAACAAAAACATGAACTTTCTCTAAACCGAGGGATGGAGTAATGGTGTAAAACAGTATAAAAGGCCAAGGGTAGTGACTGTGGATGTATTTTATCTCTGAATATGTGGCAAAATTCTTCAGGGAGGGGGACAAGACTATTTTACTTTCAACTCTATTTTACTTTTTTTTTTTTACAAGACTATTTCACTTTTCAAGGAAGAGCATGAGGGATGGCATAGCATTTGATCATGGGAACAGGACTGGGGCCTCAGATGTTTCAAGGGAGGAGAAGAGTTAGGGAGTTTTACAGATTTTAGAGAAGAACTGAAACAGCAGATAAAAATGTCTGCTTTAAGAGTGTTGCAAAAAAAATTAGATTAGGGCAATAAATAGAAGGGGATGTTTTTATGTTGTTCTGTTTGGGTTTTTAGAGGGGCCATATTTCAGCATGTTTTCTAATATAAGATCCAGAGAGGAAAAATGCAGTGAAGCAGTAGAGAGGAGAGAATTCCCAAATAGAAAAAAGTCCCCCTTAAAGGCAAGCTGCAGTAGGATCCACAGCCATCTGGGGCGTGGACAGATCACAGAGAGTGGGCTCACGGGCTCAGGGAGAAGAGATGGGTGAGCGGAGAGACGGGCAGGTGGCAGCCATGATGCTGGGAGTCCACGGGCATCATCTTTGGGCACTTCCACTTTTTTCCATGGGGGGAGTTTTAGGAATGAGATGAACATGGGAAATAAAAGACCAGAGCATGAAGGGGACAGGGGAGCCTGTGAAGTGACCAGCACTACAGACGCATGTGGCAGCCAGCTGGGTTATCTAAGGAGAGAGAGAGTACTCCGTGAACCGTGTCCAAGTGACAGGGAGAAGGAGTCCCAGGCTGTTCTCTGCAGTGTGGTCTGTTTGTTTCACTGACCTTAATATGTGACCTTCACCTTCTGTGCTTGGCATAAACAGCATCAAGCAAGATGCTCAGCAGCTGAAGCTGCAAATACATTTTGCTGTTCAGTTCAGACAGCCACTTCCTTAATCTCAGTTAATTATTCTGAAGGAACACCCAAAGGAAATCATGAAGCATATTCTTAGAGTGTTCCTGTAACTTGTCAATTGAGAATCAGATGGGAGTTTAATTTAATGACTCGATGCAAGCGAGCAGACCCCTCAGTGAATGCAAAATTTCAGTTAAATCTTGTTAAGTTGGACTGTGGTGAGATCATATGCCAAATATTCCAAGCTGATGATCAGATTGTTTGTGTGCATATAACTCAGTCCGACTACACGTCTGAAAAATAGGCTGAAGGGCAAACATAAATTCTCAGAAAATAGGAAGGGAAATAATCCCACTCAAAATAGGAGCTAAAAACATAGGCATGGAATCTATGGACGAACTCTAGAAAAGGTGCAGCAGCTATAGAAAGAAAAGAGCTAAAACAAACAACTGAGAAGCGTCATAATGGAGAAGCGCTAATGGAGAGTGCAATACTGGGGTCCAGTTTTGATAATGGGACTGCACCAGTCATTCCCACTATGATCCACAAATTCAGTGAAGTCTCAGTGACCACTATGGATGGGCTTGGATGTGGTTTGTCCCAGCCAAAACCCACAAGTGTGGGCTCCAATGTAAAGATCCTGAAAGGCCGTGGCGCCTTGATGAGGTGGTGTCTGGTGGGAAGCAAGTGTGGGTCTCCTGCAGTGAATGTGTTCCCAGGACCCAAGAGCAGGCTGTTACAGAAGAGCTGACCTGGCCCTCCCTAATTCCTTGCTTCCTCTCTTGCCACATGACCCCACCCCATGACCTCCTAGTCCCACCATATGATGCCATCTGTCAAATTGTGACATAGCCAAGGTGTTTGCCAGGTGCTGGCGCCATATTGTTTGTACTTTCCAGACCTTGGAACCCTGAGCCAAATAAACCTGTTTTCTTTATAATTTACCTAGCATCAGGGGTTTTGTTACAGCAATAGAAAATGAACTAATAAATAATTATAAAACATTTTTAACAAATACGAATAAATATTATTCTACAGTATTAATTGACAGTAATGAACAATGCTTTGTTTAAACATCACCACTAATGCAATGTGCATTATCTCTGAGCACTGTCCTAGGTGCTTTACTTACAGTAATTTACATAATCCTCAAAATAGTCTTTTGAAGCCTGAATTATTAGAAGTACCATTTAATGGGTGAGGAACCAAAGGAACAGAGAGATTAATAATTTTCCAAGTTGCACAGCTGCTGAATAAAAATACTGAGATTTAACTCAAGTCTTTGGATCCAAGTCCACTGGATTTCTTTCCACTGTCTCTACACCCATGGCAACATGAATCGCCAGGGCCTTTTTCAGAGACAGGATTTGATAAAGTAAATCTGGAACAATACACATGGGAAATCATCAGTAAAGGGCTGGAAATACTTGGGAATTAGGGCAGATTCAATTTTTAAATATCAAAATGCAGTTGATCATCCATTTGTTCATATACTTGTTGAGCATCTGCTCTGCCAGGTCTGTTCTAGGTGCCAGTGACAAGGAGTGTCAGAACTGAGGAAAGTCCCGGCTCCCCTGGAGCTTAAAGTCTTGTTGGAGAAAACAGACAAAGAAATGAACAACTGTGTATTTGAACTTCCAGGTGGTCTAAAGCCTTGAGGAAAGCTGCAGCAGAAGAGGGAAGGAGGTGTGTGGCAATGGGCAGGGTGCTTCTGAACACAGGGCTCAGGAAAGGCCTCGCTGGAGTGACACTTAGCAGAAACCTGAAGGAGGTGAGAGAGCAAACATGGAATACCTGGGGAGGACATTCCAGCAGAGGGGCCCTGTGCAAAGGCCCTGGGGTAGACAGGTGCTCATCATGTTAGTGAAATACCAAGGAAGCCAATGAGGCTGCAATGTTGAGAAAGCCAGTGGAAGAAAGATGACAGGGGCAGCCTATGAGGGGGCTGGCCTTGAACTCTGAATGAAATGGGAAAAGGGACCGTCTGGCTCGTATGAAGATGTGTTGAAAAAGGAATTACTGACTCATTCAGAGATGAGGAGGGATTCTTGGCAGGTAGATGGTACCCACTGATCTGTGTTTCTTCACCAGGTGGCCTTATCTAATGTAATAAGAGGCCATGGACGATGGTCATTGACGTTCTTCATATGCCAATCCTCAAAGCAAAGACTGACAAATATAAAAAGTGCCAGAGCTCGCAGTTCCACCAGCCAGAGGACAAGGCTGAGAAGAGAACCTGGGCGGCATGCTTCCCATTCCTCTGTAACCTGGGCAGTTCCCCTCCAGGCCTGGCGCCACCTTTATAAGAAGGCCACAGGGCCACTCCATCCGCTACTCACTCCTGCCCCAGGCAGCGGTCCATTCAGTGGTAGAGGGCAGACAGAGGAGGTGCCCACAGCTAAGCTCTAACCATGGCAAGTGGTGTCAGGGAGCTGGTGCGTGCTTGGGACGGTGATGTCTGTACGTTACTAAGTCCAGAAGGTACCAAAGACTGCTGCCGACTGTGCCGGGAACCGCCTAGGACTGCAGAGCCAGGGGAAGCCTCCTGAGAGGGGACTGCAGCTGCCAGCACCCACGGATGCCAGCAATAGGAAACTCAGCCTTGACCTAGGTGACCAGTAACGGACTGAGCCTGGTGAAACCTGCTCTACTGCTCAGCACCCACTCTGCACGGACCCAGACTCGTTTATGGTCAGGAGAAAGAAAAACAGCAATTTGACATCATTAAAAAATGCTGAATGAAGTATCTAAATAAGAAATATCAATTGCAGCATTTTGAGGAATCAATGTGTCCTTGGAAAATGGACACAAAGTTCATCATTGGATTTCTACAAATAAATATGTTATGTTGTGATGCATATAGGCACAAACAGGTCAGCCAGTCACAGGCTTATTTGCAAAAACCATCACAAAGAGGAAATTACCAAGTACCAATTCTGATATACTTTTATTTGCTTTAGAATATGCAAATATTATAAACTACTAAGACCTATCTTGGATATTTCTGAAAGTACTAAGTTTCACTTACCATGTTGACAATATTGTATGAATGAACTAAAATGATACCTGAGTGCCAACCTGCATCTCTTTTTTTAGGTGAGCTGAAATAATTTTGTTTGTTATTTAAACCTCTTTGAGTCAGAGTTTTCTGTTATTTGAAGCCAAATTCATCCTAATTCTACCAGCTTCTTTTTAATAAATTTTCTTGTGCACATTTAAGGCATACGACATGATGTTATGGGATACATATAGAAAGTGAAAAGGTTATTCTATTGATGTGATCACCATGTCCATCATCTCCCATAGTTGTACTTGTTTTGTTCTGTGGCAAGACAGCTAAAATCAACTAATTTAGTGTGAATTCTAAATAGAATACAAATTTATCGACGCAGTCCTCACATTATACATTAGATCTGTATTCTTGACCTCTGTTTCCTTACTTTCTCTCCACCCACACTTCCGGGAAACACTATTTTGTTTAGATTCCACATATAAATCCTATTAAGCAGTATTTTCCTCTCTGGGTTGGGCTTATTTCACTTACCATGATGTCTTCCAGGCTTACCTCAAGGTGACAATTGGCAAGAACTCATCTGGGGTGTGTGTATCTGTTTATAACTTTCAGTGATTTAAAAATAACTTTTGTTTTCTAAGCTTTATATACTTACAGGTAACTACTCATAAATTAAAAACATCTAATTTGGAGCAAGAAATTATTGTCTAAAGTCTAGTTTTTATTGACTACCTTTTTGAAGGAACAATAACATATGTTACTTTAACATAGTGGTCTAAAATCTTCACAAATGCATACCTCAAAGGAAAAACATGATTCGTAGTTTATTGTTGAGAAAACAATAAAATGTTTTTAGTCCTATATAAATCATCTTCAACCAAGTACTTCTAAAATGCTTTTTACTTAATAAGCCATTCGTTATAGTTTTCATTTAACATGAAAGGTTTAGACATCTATAAAAACAAAAAGGGAAATGTAAACAAAATGGTGTATTTATGTAAAAGACTCAACTGTAATGGCAGAATTTCTCTCATCAGTTGTGAGGCACCCTGCAAAAGGTACACAATTCATACCTCTTGGCTTCCCTTTAGGAGAATCCAGGGTTGCCAAGGACTCTGCCTTTTTAGTTAGAATTGCAGTTTCCAAGCAGAAAACAGAAGGCTGCTGATCAGCACATCATAGAAAGTCCCTGTCACAGTGCTGAAGGGATTACGTCATCTCTTAGGCTTCCCTGTGGGATACTCTAGTAGTGGAGAAGCATCCCTAATTCGTCCTGACCCCACAGGACAATGTGATTCTTATAGTTTTTTCGTTACTTTTATTGCTTGACAACAAATTTTATTTGCTATATTTTGCTTCCAAATAAAGATTCATAATTGATTACCTATAATTGCTCTTCTAGAAAACTGGCTACAGAAAAATGAAGGATCAGGGAATCACTGCAGAAGCCTCGGCGCTCAGTCAAGTTCGTCTTTTCTGCAGCAGACACGCCTCCCTGTTCTTTTCTTCTTGACAGCAGAACCCGCTTTGGACTGGTTTCTCAGTCTTCCCCCTTTGAAATCTGAGTGACCTAGATGAAGGTGACCTTGCCCTAGCCATGCGATGAGGCCTGACTGATAGAAACCACTGGATGGTACTGTCCCTTTGGCCAGAGATGGACTCAATCCCTCAGGATGCAGCCAATCAAGACTGCATGGCTGTTCAGCTATCTGGCCTCCTCTATCCAGAGGAACTTCTGACCCGTGGTGGCTAGAGAATTCTCTCCCTGAGTCTCTTTCTTTGACTCTCTCTTTCTGTCTCAGACAAGTTGAGAACAAGGAGGCGGTTGCCGGAGTTACCGATAGGGCTTGTCTCTGGGGAGGCAGCCGATCTGAGGACAGGTGGCATTTTAGAAGGACGCCGACCCTGCCTGCCGAGGGCTTCCCCATCTTCTCCTATCTTCTTGTAAGAGTTCTTTATGGTTAAAGCCAGTTTTATTTGGGCTTCTGCAGCTTACAGCAGAAAATATCCTAACTCATTCACAGAGCCCATGATGAGAAACCCAGATACTTTGTATGGAAAAATTAATTTTGAAAGCTTAATTTCCTGAAATTCTTTCAGGATTTTCATCTATAATAAGTCTTTCAGACTTTCAAACAAATTCCGTCTCAGATAGTCAACTCTGAGATCAAACTTAAGGAGTCTGAGAATCTAAAATTCATCAGAAGCAACCCTACCAGTCTTTAGAAGTTGTAAACACTATGATTTTAACCCACCAGGGAGGTATAGCCTATCTCCTCATCTTCAATTTTCCACTCGACGTGCAAAGAGTCTTTTATTCTGCTTCTTTAATGTTTCTTCTAGCTACACCGTTTATAGCCTCAGAAGCTTCCCTTGATTCTCCAGCCCCTCCAGTCTCTGCGATTGATTTGTCTGAATTCCTGTCTTCTCCACCCCACCCACTAGTTCATGGCCGCCCTTCCTGACAGCTTTCCAAGGTCTCCGCCTCACTGAGGGGGCTTTCGTCAGGACTGTAGAGGCCATCACCTCTGTGGGTTCTCAGACTGCCCCATTTGTGAGAGCCTGTTGCTGTGTCACCCACCTTGCTTTACTTCTATTCCCAGGACACAGCCTTCACCCTGTGTCCCTAAGCGTCCTGCCACATGGAGAAGAGCAGGCTGTCACCAGGAGACATTACCTCTCAAGACACCAGGCCGCCTGACTCAGGCTCTTAGAACATGGTTCCTGCAGGTAGCCCCTCACCGATCCTCATATGAATGTTCCTACCTCCTCAAAGGCATGGAAGGTGATACTTCCACAAAAGGCTGCCTCCTTCCCAGGTGTAGCATCTCAGTAAAGCTGACTTTCCTTCTCCCCAACAGCCATCTTAGAGGTTTTGCCATGAGATGAGCTCCTGGACTTGAGCTTAGTAGCTCCTTCTTTGCAAAACCATTTTTTTTCTCAGGCCAGGCACAGTGGTGCAGACCTGTAATCCCAGCAACTCGGGAGGCTGAGGCAGGAGGATAGAAATTTCAAGGCCAACCTCAGCTATTTAGCGAGGCCTTTAGCAACTTAACAATACCCTGTTTCAAGTAAAAAATAAAGAGGGGTAGGGAATAGCTCAGGGGTTAAGCTCACCTGGGTTCAATCTCTAGTATCTCCCCCCCAGCAAAAAAAAAAAAAAAGGGACAATTTCTTCTTTGGGGCTTCCCTGACACCAACACTCTGTCTTCCTGATTCATTGATGACTCATTCATGATTTCATGTGCTGGCTCCTTCCCTACTGACCACAAAATGAAGGCATGTCTCCCTGCTCCCACATGGGGCCTTCATATTCTCCTGACGGCCTCTTTTTCAGGCCCATGTTCATAACCATCATCTACATACCCACAATCTCCATTTTCACATCTCTGGTCGATTCTCCCCACTGAGCTCAAGGCCTGCCATGTTAGCTGGATGTCAATTTAAAATGGCCCCATCCACCCGTGATTTGCTTCTCCAAATCCTCCCTCAGTCTTTCCCATCTGAGGAAACGGCTCCAGCATACACCCATTAGGGAGAGTGTCCGTGACCTCCCCAACTCTCGTCTACACCCCTGTGAAAGTGCAGACTGAATTCAGTGACTGATCACTGCTCTCCCACCCAGCCGTCGTCCCCAACACAACCAACCTCTGCAGAGCTGTCTCGCTGTTTGTGCTGTTTCTAGTCTTTCTGCCCTTTGAGTCTTAATTCACAAAGAAGGCAGAACTGACTTTTTAAAACAGAAATCAGATCTTTATTCTGCTGCTTAAAGCCTACCAATGGTGTTTCCTGGCTTGGAATATTGCTCATGTTCTCTGTCTGGGTCCAGAGCTGGCTTGCTCCTGCCTGTGTTTCTGGCACCTTCCTCATCCACTTTCCTCCTCACTCATTATGTTCCAAATATCCTGCCCTCCCCCACCCTGTTCCTGGACCAGATATGAGGTGTCCCTTATCAGCTCATGTGTGAAACAACGAGAGATCCTAAGAGGTGAAATGATTAGACTTGGAGAGCTGCAGTCTCATCTGGGGATTGATCCACAGGTGGAGATTGACTGGGTCTAACTCTAGGCAGGGAGGGTGTGTCTGGAGGAGGCAGGCCAGGGGGACATGCCTGGGGGTTCACATTCCCCCTCAGGGGGAGCTCTCTCTCTGCTTCCCACTGCCACACCCTTCAGCCACGATGCTCTGCCTCACCTGGGCCCACAGCTGGACTGAACCTCTGAAGCCATGAGCCAACATAAACTTTTCGTCCTCTAAGTTCTCATCATGTACTGAGTCACAGCAAGACAGAGCGGACTAAAATACCACCCAGGTCCCTTGCGCTTGCTGCTCTTTCTGCTCAGCGCATCATCTCCACTCCTGGACCACGTCTCAGCTTAAGTGCTCTTTCCACAGGGATCTTTCCTGACCTTTGCTGACCTCCATGAGATCTCCAGGGGCCTGTCTGTGCTCTCCGTTGCTCCCCTCTGCCCATCGCCAGCTGTGTCTGCATCGCAGTGCTCATCTCCACCTGAAATCAACCTGCTTGCTTAATTGCGTGTGTTCTGTTCAATGCTAGAGAGTGGAGACCTTGCCACTCATCTCTGGGGCAGTATCTGGCTGCTACTCTGCACTCACTGAATGTTAAAGAATGAAAGTAAGGTCTACACCTTTGTCATTTTTCACCTTGATTTTCCCAGCAGTGCCTCTCTGGTTTCTCCAATATGTCCCCAATACCAAGATGCACCTGGAGCGGTGTTTCTTCCAAGGTCACCTGTTCATTTCCTGCTGCCGGCCTCCAGTTTTCTCTTCCTCACCCCTCTCACATGTCCTGCCACAGCCATGCAGAGCCACTTCGCAGTCACACACTGTGCACCGGCTTCCTGCCTCCTTGCCACATGGCCTCCCCCTCCTCCACGCATCACCCGCAACTTGCCCTTGAAATTCATGGTGCCATATTTCTTCTTCACCAAATTAGAGTCAGTTGCTCCACTATTTCTAGTACATGACTCCATTATTGCTTTTTCTCAGATTATAGCAAATTATTTTCTTTCAATCGTATTCCCCTAATAAATCATTAAAAACCCAGAGTTTCTTATTGTTCTTTAAGATAGCAACGGACACAACTTAGGCCCTCAACAATGCTTGCTAAATGGAACTAGATCAAATTGATCCCATTGCCATATAAAAAATACATATGTAACACCAACAATAACCACCTCCACCCCCTACTGAAATAAGAGTTTGAGATAAAGCAATATCTGGTGCGTAACGTAAAAACTATACTAAAATAACATGAGCAGTATTCACTGATTGCTAACTGTGCTATGAATGTTACATGCATTTTCTCTCTTAAAAGTGAAATAAGAATATAGAGACCTAGAAATGTCTATAACTTGCCCAAAGTCCCAAAACTAGTAAGCCACCTATTTGGAAATCAAACACAATCTTTTTAGAGATCCAGGTCTACTATCTCTCCTCTCAAGCTAATTTGGATAGAAAATACCAATCACCATGTAATAGAATGCTCAGTCGCACATTCAGAACCCTGTGACATATCCTCCCCACTGCCACCTAGACACTGGTCTTCAGAGATCAAAGAAAGTGGCAGAGAACTGCATGGGAAGTGAGGAAGAATGCACCACCCTGGCTCTGTCACACCAGCCCCAGCTCCTCCTCCTCGCAGACCTCGGTCCTCCTGCTGAGCTGGTCCCAGTAGATTTCCTGGTTCTTTGAATGAAAGCACCTCCAGCAGAAGCTGTCATGAGGCCTGACAGGTCAAGTTCCATCAGGACCCCACGTCATAGACTTGAGATCGACACACATGCGGTTCCCTACCTTGGGCATGCAGATCACCAAATGTCCTGTTGTCTGCGACCTTTTCGCAGAGCTGCTGTCAGGTTTGACTTCTGCAGGAAGGACAAGCTGAAATGGCTGAAAACAAGCAGGAGAGATCAGGACCAAGGGCATGTTACTGAGAGTTACTTTGAGAGATATTTTCATTACAAGTTCAAGATGCACTGCTCAATTAGGAAGTGTGCCCAAACTTATTAGGAAAAAGTAATACCTGAGCTGGGCTTAATCTCTATGAATGTTTTACTTATTTTAAGGAATAATCTAAAGGACGGTCACCAATCACAAACAGTGAGACACTCATGGGTCCATTTATACTAAGGAGTAGTTTATAGATATACATTATGGTTCCATGAATGAAATCACTGACTAACTAGATATTTATTAAACTTTATGCATGGACCACCACACATGTGGCATGCTATCAGCTTTTAAAAAGCCCAGCTCGAGACAGAGTTACACTGCTCTGTCTCAGGCTATGCAATGGTCAGCACTCATTTGCACTTTATACCAATCCCATGGCATAATTGTTTTTTTTTTTCCCACTAATATTTGCAAATTCTGAGGCAACACAGCTCAGTTCAAGGCTTATCTTTTAAGACTGTTAAGAGTCCCAGGGTTCCACTTACCTTTCCTTTGACCATCACTCGCACATAAGTTGGCTGCACGTCAACCTCAATTAAAGACGTGTCCATATACCTTCAAAACCAAACAGACCCAATATTATAATTTCCAAAAACAGTAAGTTTAAATAAGTAAAAATACAAATTCACACTTAAGCCCATTTTAAGTGAAGAAAATTTAAAATCTCCATGCTAAACAGTTCTTTAAAAATTAGTTTTTAATTAATCCCTAGAACAGAGGAATTCCAATATATCAGCAATTTCATTTTAAGACCTATAAGTATACTTGGCATTGATTGCCCCTAACCCAAAAATATCTGAGGTCTAAAAAACCAGAGGTTTGCCAAAAACAGCTTGCCATGTGCTTTCATGAATATTTTATTTTAAGCCCCTGCAACTCAAATAGACAGGAGTGCTGAAGCCACCGGGCCTGGGCCTGCAGCCACAGTGCTGCCTGCTCAGACCCTCTCCAGACCTGCAGCTGTTCTGCAGCTGTGCTGGGACCACCTCCCCTGGAAAAAAGCACGCTTCCTCCCTCGAAGGACAGCCTGCTGCCAGTGATGACAGTGACCCCAAGATCAGGTGGCCACATTTTCCTTGTCTCATGAACAAAGGGAAGACCTCCATTTCACATTACTCATTAAAATAAGTGGTTTAACTGAATAATTATCTGTAATATATTTTAAAATACCGATAGAGGACTTTAGAACATACAGCAATGATTCAAAAAACACCAACATTAAGGCAGGTAAGTCAATATGGGGGTTGCAGGCCGAGGCTTTGGAGTCACACAGCCTTGTGGGAATTGACTTCATGGCTTCCTGCTTCCTTACCTGGGTTCTAGTTCCTAACCCCTCAAAACCTCAGTTTCCTCATCTGTACAGTGAAGCTACTGACCATGCCTCCCCCTAAGAATGCCTGAAGGCATGTGCACGGTGCCTATCTATACTTAATGAAGTAGCACTATATGTGATTTCATAAAATAATTTCATAATAATAAAAATAGGAACAAGGTCTCTTACAACTTAATGTGTAATGTTGCCCATGGTTAGGGCCCCCTAACGTGTTCGTCTGTTCCTATCTGCAGGACCCTTCTCTGTCTGAAAAGACCAGTTCTTTGTAGAGCAGGCTACTTCTCAGACTTCAGTTGTCACTGCCCATGTCAGCAACGACCCTGACCAGCCCCCTCCACCAACCACAGACCCCACACAGCATTACGAGCTCTCTTCTCCTTCTGTAAGACTCGTAGATGTCTCTTACTATCCACCTTCCCAGCCATAGGGGAACTTTGACGGTATACAGAATATGCTTACCGTCTTTCCTCGCCCAGCACACTCTAAGTTTCTACAGATAAGTGCTGAGTAAAGCCAGGAAGGATACATGACTGAATGAATTTAACTTCATGTACATTTTCATGTGCCAAGATAATAAGGAATTTAAATGTAAGTTAATTGGACAGAATCATGAGAATAGAAGGGGTTTACCATATAGGAGAAAGACACCACCCCGAAAATCAGACGTGGGGAAGAGGAAAGTTTCCACTGTAGAAACCTTATCATATATATGTGTTAGTTGTGGATGGACACCATACCTTTATTTTATTTACTTACTTATATTTTGTGTGGTGCTGAGGATAGAACACAGGGCCTCACACTGAGCCCCAGCCCCAGCCCCTGCAGGAAACTGTTAATTTTTTTTTATTTTTTACTTCTGAATAGACAGCAGCCAACAGAGCCACAAATGAAGGGGCTGTGTGTACCATTAAACTGCAAAAAGGAAAAAAAACCCTAAAAGTGGAAAGGAGTTCAAAGGATGAATCGTGAACACTTAACGAAACCCAACAGAAACGGCTGCTTGGGGAGGTGTAGTGTTAGAGGACATGAAGCAGCTGGGAAAGCACTGGAAACTCGTTAAAAACAGGTGACAGGCAGCAAGTGGTTGGTGGGTATGGGGAGTGGGAAACACAGTTCCCATTCACAAAATGAGAGCTGAAAACCCTGCTAATGTCCCTCAGCTGGTGAATGAATAGACAGAAATGTGTCATCTATCCACACAATGGAATACTATTTGGCCAGCAAAAGGAAGGAGGTATTTGATACATGCTACAACAGGGATGGACCCTGAAGACATTTTGGTGAGTAAAAGAAACTCACACATAGGCTGCGTGTTGTATGGCTCCATTCATATGAACTATCCAGAACAGGCAGATCCAAGAAACAGAGCTGGTCAAGAAACCAAGAGTGACTGCTTAAAGAATATGGGGTTTCCCTTAAGGGTAAGGAAAACGTTCCAGAGCTAGACCATGCTGATGATTATACAACACTGGGCATACACTAAATACCCAGAGTTGTGCTTTGAAACAGTTGAAAAGGTGAAGTTTAAGTTCTACCTATTTTACTACCATTAAACAAGCAAAGACCTACGGCTTTACGTTCTCACTTCTGTAGCCACGATTTGCTTTGGTGAGACTCACCCTGTGGCAATGTACCCCTCCTGGGTAGTTCCAGGTCAGTCGCTCCTCCTCCCTCCCAGGGTTACCGAGAAGTTCAGTAGAACAGAGCACGTTCTCCAATGTCACCGATGACACTCACCCACCTTCACTGACCCCCACGATCGCCCTCGATTCTCATTCTAACATATTTGTGGAGGCCACGAGGTGCCACCAAGAGGTGCCAGGCACGGACTAGTTTGGTGCTGGAGACGAACAGGCAGAACAAAGCTCCTGCCCCGACCTCAGCTTTGTTAAGACACAGGTCCATTTGTCAGATAGGGACCCAAAGCAGGAGAGGTGGGGAGAGCGCTGGGCGGGGCTACTCCTGTTTGAGTCAGACAGTGGGGCGGGCCACCCTCTCCATAAGGTGACATCTGACCAGGTGGCTGGAGGACAGGAGGCTACAAGTCACAAGGACACTGAGGATGACAGCAGTGCAGGCAGAGGACATGTGTGTGAGTGGACCCTGAGGTGACCCTCAAGGAGAGAGGTAGTGTGACTTGTGACAAGGAGGGGTACTACGGGCTGAGGGCGGAGGGTCAAAGCCATGGCGTCTTAGGAAGAAGAGAGGAAGGGTGCTCTGCTGTGGTGACGAGAGGCAGGCAGGACACCCTGGCCACCTGCCCTCGGGAATGAGGCGTGGGTGAGACCAGGGGGAGGAGGAGGGACAGGCAAGCTCCCCGGTGAGCAGCCTCAGGTCTCCAGGGGCCCGAGGAGGGGCCTGACCACCTGCAGCTTATTATTATGTCAAAGTGTTTGGGGAAAACACAGAGGACTATGGAAGTGAAGTGGCAGTCTGAAGAGCAGAGAGGTCCCCACTGCTGCAGCATCAGAACACCGCAAAGCTCTGCGAATCACTTGACTCTGGGCTGTTCCCGAGTTGATGGTCGTGGGACTGTGGATTCACTCATTTTGCCTTTCATTTTCATGCTTTAAAAAATTACCGTAAATTCTGTCTTGAAAAATGAACTTTTCCATTTAACCACGTGGCAAACCAAATTCCATTTCCAAATGTTTCAGAACTCAAAGGTCTGCTCCTGAGAATGCAAGCAAGGGAATGCCACGAGATGAGTGCATAAGGAACTGGTTTACCTGTAGACAGCCAAGTCCACGATGATCTGGTTACGCTCTTCATCATCTTTCAAAGAGAAGTCAAGTCTGAAAAAACAACACATTGGGAGAATGTCCTTCAGCCACTGTGCTGGTGACCTCACCACGTAACCAGGAGTAAATTCGATAAGAATCTAATGAAATTCTCCAATTACAAGCCTACTTTGGTAGTTGGACAGTAAAATAGCCATATTTATTTGTAAGTATCCACAGAGACGTGCAACATGTCACTTACTTCGCGTCGTCTACATGTGAGACTCTTAAGGTAAATGACATGCAGAAAATCAGCTTTGGTGCAGAGATGGGGACATCTGGTGGCTGAGGTTCCCTTCCTATTTCACCCAAGTTTGCTGGGGGCCACCGACAGCACTGCAGTTACTCAGGGAGACTCAAACGGGACATTTGCAGTCCTTTATGCGACACTCTATTCCTTGGGTTTCAAGAGCGCTGTCGTCTTTCTTTCCCTTGCCACTTGTCCCTTCTTTTGTGACTGACCTTTCTTTTGCCCTGGGAAGGTGGAAATGCTGCCAGTCATTTGTTACTCCATTTTATGGATGAAGAAACAGAGGCAGGATTTCAGGACTGTAGGTCTTTCAACAGGACTAGACTGAGTCATGGGTAGAACTTCCACGCTGTTAACACTCTACCCACAATTCCTTAGCAATTCAATTTTCTTTTGAGCACCTCACTAATCCAACTAAGAACCCAAACTAAATTGTCTGGAAAAAACAACTGCAGATGTGGCTGCCAGCAGTGGTCGCTGGGGCGGGCCCTCTTATAGCTCCCAAAGATCCATGTCTCAAATGACCTGTGCATTCCTTGTCCCCTACAGGAGCCGTTTTATGTCCTGTCCCTTCTAGGTGGACTCTTGTTCCTCAATTCCCCTGCCAGCCAGCTTGAAAACTCTCCCTTAAGAGAATGTCACTGAAAGTCACTTTCAGAGAGGTTGCTGTTCATCCTCACTTTCTGTCCCCCCTTTGTCCCTGGAAACAGAACCCCTAGGCAAGTGGCTTAAAGAATGAAGACTACACCTTCCAGCCCCGTGAACTCAGGTGTGGTCATGTGATTTACACAGTTAGGGAATGTGTCGAGTGGCACTTTCTAGGACCATTCCTTAAGCAAGGGAGTGGGTGCCCTCCTGCTGCTGCATCACTCAACCGACAAGACCAGATTGTAGGAGGCCAACACACAAGCCACGCCCACTACCTAACAAGCTTCTGGAACTGTCTAGGCAAGAGGGAGTGCTGGCTTCTCCTAGGGTGGTAGTGAGGAGGCGACGAGGAGCAGCGAGAGTCTGGGTTCACTGCAGGAAGGGCTCCTGAGGTTCACTGATCAGAGAAGAATCCAGGACACACCCCAGGCTTTGGTCAGCCAACGGGTGGGTGTTTCTCAGGGAGAGGCAGAATGGTGGGAGACCAGGCACATTAGGGTGGGGGGTAGTGGAAGGGAAAGCTAGGACTCTGCATCATATGTTTGTTATTTTACATCAATATAGTGATGGCAATGTCCTGGAGGAGGACAGTGACCACGAGGAACTGGGCAGTAGTGGAGGGAGATGGTGAGTAATCAGTTCTTCAGGGACTCTTCCTAAGTACAGTGGTTACAGGGGCAGGTACAGTGGTCAGTGTGAGAAGAGTGGTGGTCTCACTGGGGGTCCACAGAGGGGTCTCAGTGGACTTTTAGCTCCACAAAGCAGCTCCGTCACAGCGTTGCCTGCCTGCAATGCCCGGCCTATCGGGACCTGCACTCCTGTCTGTGGGATAAAGAAGGTGTATGTGTGGTGGGGACTGCCATGGTGATTGCCATGGTCAATCATGGTGTATGATTGACCACGGCGATCACCAGAACTGGGTGCGCACGGGTGGCACACCAGACTCACCCCTGACGGCTGTGTGAACTCAGGCGAGTCACTTCACCTCTCAAGCTCAGGCTTAGGAGCTGTGGAAAAGAAACCCTGCCTACCATCCAGGATCGCCACGAGAAGGAGCGATGCCCGGGAGCCACGCCACACTCTGCCTCCCTCACGGTAATAACAGCAAATTAGATGACGGACGCAAACAGGCTTGGACTAATGAGACGAAGCGGAGGAGACCTGCTCCACAGGCTGATCTCCATTTAGGCTCTGCAAGGCCTTTCAGCCCACGTTCCCCTTCCCAAGTTGCAGACAGACAGAGTAGATCAGATGTGATTAGACTTGAGGATTCCCAGCTTGAATAGTTTTCCTCTCTAATTAAGTTTATTGAGATATTTATTCCAATTTCTCTCCCTGGCTCTCGAATGCTTTGCAGATGTGTTCCAGAGGATAATGTAGAGGTAAAGGAGAATTGTAAGTATTCTCAGCCAGCTTGTTCGTGGCAGAATTTAAAAATTCATCAAAACAATAACAGCACAGTGGCAATTTTCAGGCATAAAATTGTATGTAGTCCAAAGTTTCATGGAATACATAAGTAAGTAAGAATTCCATATGGCAAGGTCATTTTCTGGATGTCAAGAAAATCATGTACTTGAAAACATAATAGATGCTTGGCTTTTAAATGTACACAAAATGACATTATTACTAGACTCAGCCAACCCGTTGAGAGTGGTCAATTTACTCTTAGCCAAGCAAACCTGTCACTGAAGCCATCGTGACCACCACCCACCAGTGTCTCCTCCCCAGGTCCTGCCCTGTCCTCACGCACTTGGGCTCATTGACATTCAGGGCCTTCCCATCTTCAGTGATCAGAGTCCGGGCCGGTTTCATATTCTTCTTTTTTTCACTTAATAGGGGGTAGGTGGGGACAGGAGGCAGTGGGGAAGGGAGAATAAAGAAAGAGAGCATAAAATCAATCAATATGTTTTTGTGAAACAGTTGAAGAAAAATTGACCATGTATATCAACACACCAACAATTCACTTATGAAGTCAATTCCTTTAATTCTATGCTGGGAATTAAAAATCAAACCAGATTTTTTATATGGTTGTATCTAAATCTGCAAAGCAAAAATGTGACCAAGACAATTTGCCAGATAATTTGAATGGGGGAAGAAGACTCTTTTTGATGAAATGCCCATGAATATTTAAATGAGTCTTATTTTATGCATGATTTACCCAGATAACTGTCAATTCTCCATTTGTGTGTAGAGCTTCTGCTTCAGTTAAAAGTATAATTTTTAAAACACCAAGTAGAATCCATTCTGCAGACATAAAATTACCATTACATAGGATCTATATAAAAAGACATTTCTCACAGCATTATTTGTAGTGGCAAAACCCAGAACTATTGTGGATATCTACCACTGGAGGAATGATTGGGTCCATCATGGTACATTCACACTAAGAACTATCTTATAGCTATTAAAATGGGGTTTGCTCTTTCCATAGCAACCCACAAAAGCGTTCACGATGTATTTAGAACAAATACATAAAATATAAGTCTTCTGTTTTTTTTAAAGACCCCAAGTCCTACATTTGCAGAGATGACTTACACAATTATAGAAGGAGGAAAATGTGTGGTGGCATTGACCCAAGTCTGTTAACTTCGGGAGAGGAGGAAAAGGAAAGAGCAGAAAGGAGAATATTTATGGAATACGTGAAGTAAATTTAGTCTGTTATTTTTATTTTAAAAAATTACTGAAAAAAAATATTTTAAAAAACTTCAATAGGCACATGTGGACAAGATCTAGAAGATGAAATGGAAAAATTTGTTGAGATGATGGGATTGTAGGCAATTGTTGGCCTTGAATTTCTATTGTCCTTTTAATAGAGATTCTGCGTCAGCCAACTTTATTTAAAAATTCACTCACATTCTTCTGCATCTTAAACTGAGCCTCCAGATCTAATTAAGCTACTATTTCAATGACTCAGGACAATTAAAGGGTATCCAGAAATATCTGGCTTCACCCGACACTCTCTGGACAAGAGCTGAATTAGGATGAGGCTGGCCTGGTCCCTGCCTTTCCCCAGCTGGTGAAAATACCAAGCGACCAAAGAGCCACGTGTCCACGGGCCCATGGATTAGGCAGACTATGGCCCACTAGGCAGAGAGACTCATCCCTCCATCCAGCTCAGCCCAGCTCTTGTAGGTGTCAGAGAGAAAAACAATTCTGCTGATTTCAGGCTCAATACTATACAGATCACCCCCCCCCCACACACACACACACATATAAACATGTGCATGCACACGTGTGTGCATGTGGAACGGGGTAGATATGTTAGAAATACCACATACACACATTCTGTTTCAAGTGACTCTGAAGTCTGCAAAGGGTTTATCTGATTCTCTTAACAGCACAGTGGGTGGTAAAACAGGTGGAATAAGCCTTGCTTAACAAATGAGAAGGAAGGTACTTGCCAACATCACAGAGAGAACCAGTGACCAGGTCACAACATTTTCTGATGTTATTCCAGTGCTCTTCCCAGAGCAATGGTGACCTCTCTGCATACAAAATGCCATGTTTTACAAATAAGTGATTTATATAAAACATGATTCTCTACTGTTGCACCATCCTATGTTTCTTACTAATGAAAAAGCTTTATGAAAGCAGAAGAGATTTCTAAATCCTTCTAGTTGCTTTTAGTTGATAATCATAGGGGATATATTGTGTCTAATTCATCTCATTGCCATGTAGATTACTATATTTCAGAACTAATTGATCATATTCTCAAGCTTGTGCATTACAAGTATTCCCAGAAGTGATATTTTTAAAAATCATTTAAAAATATTTTACACATTAGACTTAAGCAATCACGTGAAATAGAATGACACAGGCCAGGTCTATCTTCGGAAAATAACAGCTTAAGCATCCTAACTTCTAGCAAATCATAAAAGTTTATCTAAACACATCAAAAGTGGAATCATACTGTTAAATATCCTAAAAAGTTATAACATAAAAATAAAAAATAAAAATAATTTTAATTCTTCATTTTGAAAATTAATAGAATAGACTCAAAGGAGCTCATTCATCTCACAAAACAACATTTTCCTCCGTACCATGATAACGAGTATTTCTAACCTAACCCATTCTTAGCAGATACATATAAATGGTTTAAAAAGCTAAAGATATACAAATAAAACCTGAAATTTCATAATTTGTGATGTTCTAAAGAAGGTATTTAGATGTTAATGAATGTAAGTCAATACAATTCAATAAAATGCTGTGTGTAGGAAAAGCAAAATCTTTGTGTGAGAGCTAACAAAGGCTTAACACCTGATGGATAAAATAATGTGTAATTGTAAAAATATAACGTAAGAGTGTTGCCAAACTCTTGGTGATAAGGGAAAAAATGGAATACCTTAATTTTTCCTGATCTTTTCGTTGTTTTTCCACATGTCTAAGAGTTTCCAATCTAGATTCTGGAGTATACAAGGAAGGTTTATTCCAGAATTCCAGGTCATCTTCACTTTCATTTAATTTCTTTTTGTTGTATTCCTCTTCTTGTGTTTCGGGTGCCTGGAAGTGGTCTATGGTCTCTGAAGAAGATGGGCTAGGAAAATCCAATAAATACGGAGCACGTAAGACCAAAAATGGACCTATGAGTTTCACCCTTAATGCTGCCCCTTAAGTATCTTATACACCTATTTTTCCTCATCAGCATGTTGCCTTTGACTGACAATGTGTCTCAGAGGGTCTAAGCCAAGTTGGAGGACATACTTTTACAGGACTGAGACAGGCCCTGGTCCTCTATCCTCAGAACATGTTGTATCAGATTCGAGGGCTCCTGGTCCTGGTGATGTGCTACCTGGGAGGACTTGTTAAACAGTCCAGCTGCCTGGCCCCCATCCCAGTGCCTTCAGTAAATCTGGAGTGGGGCCCAGGTATCCTTGCGTATTTTGCAGGGGTTCTGATGACAGGCAAGCATCACTGAGCCGAGCCATCACCTCTCCTGCAGAGCTGCAGCCATCAACGCCACCCTCCCATGCTGCTCCAAGTGCCTGCTCACATTACCTCCGGGTCCTTTAATGATCTTCTACCTCCAAAATTTTCTTGAGGGAAGCACAAGGCTTTCTGTGGTGTGGCCTCTGCTTGCTTTAATTTTCAGGGTTAAATTCTGATTTTATGACTTTAATATGGTGATGGTTCTCTGATTTCTCTTTTATCCCTGTTTGTGAACTGTCCGAGAATCAAACATTGTCTCTATACATCACGGAATGGGTATTACATGTGATATTAGCATCCATTCAACACAAGCTCAAGAAATATTTGTTGGGGATCTCCTGAGTGCCAGGCATCAGAGACAGGGTTACAGAAAAGACAGAGCAGGACACTGCTGTCAGGAGATGAGTCTATTCTAGTGGAGGGAAAGTGACCTCGTTCCAACAATGTACACTGGGTATGATCTCTTGCCTCTTCCTGGAATATATACTCTGTTAGAAACTGATATTAAATGAAAAAGTTACCTGAAGCTTTTATTACCAAGTATTTCAAATAGTAAGTACTCAGTAAATATTGATTTTGTTGTTTTTACTGAAATGAGATAACATAAAAAGTTTGCTTGGTTGATCTGAAATGAACTAAGATGTTTTTTCAAGGGATTATCCTAAAACATTGGAACATGAAATTTAAATACTATAAATATATTATTGAATAAAATTATGCTTAGATTATTTACATATTATAAAATGCAACAAGGTATCTTAATAAGTAAAATAATATAAATCACTGAAAATAGACACTTTCTATAATTCTTTATGGTACTGAAAACAATCTATGAAGGGGATCTAATATTCTAGCTAATTGTTACTAAAATATTGGAACCTTACTTAAGTGACTTCTTCCTGGAAAGTGACTACTTGGTCTACTTTCACCTTTGCAATCTAAAATAATAGTAGGAAAAAAACTAGAAAAATAACTGAATTTAAGAAAAACTATCAGAAATGTCAGCTAAGAAACATAAATCTTCAAAGGCAAAACACACATAATATACGTAGCTGAACGATGGATGGAGCGGACAAAGCACATCAGGGTTTGAAGAAAAAAAAAATCCCCTTTGACCATCCCCTCCAAACTTGCTTTCTCAGAACCTTCTTCTCAACCATTTGCAGATCCCACAGTCCTATCTGCACTCTCAACAAGAGTCTCATGTCTGCTAAAAGGTATTCAAAGATACACAGTTTAAGGAAAGCTTCAGACTTACCTCCCTCTCCCAGCAACCCCCGCCCCCCCACCTGGCCCTGGGAGATGCCTACTGGCTACTCCACCCCTCACTGCTCCTCTATTCCTTACCCCTGTGTCCTAGCTCACTGGGGTCTTTGGGGTCCCCTGCCTTCAGGTTCTGGGCTTAGCAGGATGGATGGGGGAAGTTGGTGAGCATCTTTCCTGTGGCCACTGCTGTTACAACCTCTCCATTGCTGCTCTCTCTGGGGCTGGTGCCCAACACTGGCTTCTCTGCCTTGCCAGCAGCTTGGTTGTTCTTAGACAAACCATATCTTGCTATTTCTATTGATATATATGTATTGTATATATGTATATATGTGCATATATATTATTGTACATATCTGGAGAGTCCTCCAGACATGGCTCCCTGTCAAAAACAGTCAATGGACCACCTGGCTGGTCAACTCCTGTGACAACTCCTCAGCTTATGCCACTGGAGATTCACCTCACAGTTTCTTACCGTCGTCACCCTTTACGACAGTCCCACCTGGCTCCTTCCACCACTTGTACTTGGCCTGTGGGACAGTCTCAGATCCTTGGCCTGAGAAATGCTCTCAGTGTGAGTGTTCCTACTAATGCCCTCCAGAGGTGAGAGGTGCTTTTGGTGCTTAAGTATCAACATCTCTATCCTGGGAAGAGGAGCACCCTGCTGCTCCTCCCTAGCTAGCCAATGACTCACTAGTCCAGGGAGGCCCCTCCAGAACACTCAGGCTTTGCTCCTATGGGCTGGATGGGGTGAAGGTGGTGAAGGACCAGCCAGCCTGGCAGGGAAAGCAGATAAGCATCTGCAAGAAGCCCAGGTACAAGTTTCTACTAAAATACAAGGAAAGGATGAATTTCAATTTGTGTGAGTTTTTATAAACCAAGATTTGCAAGTAATCCCCAATAAATGTATGTGCCTATTATAACCTTGAAGCAAAACAACCAGGAAAAAATACAATGAGAAAAGGACCTAATAGTATAAACTCACGAACACAGGCTCAAAGGCAACAATAAGGTAATAATAAAATTAATGTAAAAATGCACTAATAAACATATTACAGATAAAGTGTGTTTATTCTAGAAATTCAAGGATAATTTGATATTTGAAAATCTATTAATGTGATTCAACACATTAACAGTAAAACATAATTGTCTCAATAGATATAGGGAATGCATTCAATAAAAATCCAATGTATGTGATGATTAAAAATCTTCATGCCTTCTTCTTCTGGGGGCTAAGACAGGAAGTCAGCAGATTCGAGGACAGCCCTGACAACTTAGTGAGACCTTGTCTGAAAAATAAAATAAAATACAAAAATAGACTGTGGATGTACCTCAGTGGTAGAAGGCTTGCCTTCCCTGTGGGAGGCCCTGGCCTCAATCCCCAGTACTGCATAAAGGAAACTTTACCAAACTACAAAGAAATCATTTTACTTAATGACAAGGAATTGAAAATGGTTTTTTTAAAAAAGTTTTTTGGTTATAGATGGGCACAATACATTTATTTATTTATTTATTTATTTATATGTGGTGCTGAGGATCAAACCCAGTGCCTCATACCTGCTAGGCAAGCACTCAACCACTGAGCCACCACACCCCAAAGCATTTTTTTTTTAATTGGGAATGAAATACTGATACCCCTTCTTACTTCTGTTATTCTATCCCATATTGAAGATCTTCCTGGATACCATAAAAAATAATAATAATTATAAAGCGGAGGCAGAAGGATTGAAAAACTTTTTTAAAGTTGCTATTTATAAACTATGTAGTTTCATTTTTTTAACACAGAAAACTCAGGTTATCCTATAGGCTACTGCCACTTTTAAGGAGGTCAGCAAGACTGTTTAATACAGCATCAGTATCCAGAAATCATTTGTCTCTTTATACATCAGTAAAAACCAATTATATTTTTTATTCTATTCTACAAGATTCTTAGGAATAAATCTAATGAAAGATGATGTAATACCTTTATATGGAAAATTCAAAACCCTAGTGAAAGACTCAAAAGAAGATATAAATAAATAAAGAACTATTCCAAAGTTCAGCAAGGAAAGAATCAATACCATGAAGATGTCAACTTTGTGCTAATTAAATTAAAAGCAATTCCAGTTAAAGTTCCACTAGGGGGTTGGGGGAAATTTGATTAGTGGATGCTAAAATTCATGCAGCATTTCTTTACCCAAAGAACGAAGATCAGCCAAGATCATCTTGAAAAAATGAGAGTGTCTCCTATCAAATATGTAATGAATATACATATTTAGAGAAATTCAAATCAAGTGGAGGGGCTGCTATGCAGCAGCCAAGGGGCACCAGAAGTACACCCATAAACACAGGTTTAGAACGACCTGGTGAGGACGACACTTCTTATCAGTGGGGAAAAGAACATCTTAATAAGTGGTGAGGAGCTCCGGGCTTCCTATCCAGGGAGCATGGAGCACCCTGCCCTCAGTGCCAACAAAGGCTCATTCCAGATAGTCAGAGATGACACTGGGGTTAAGGCGAATTCCATTAAAAATAAGGCAAAAATAAGTTTGAGTACATTCATATTTTTTAATTCTACAAGTAGAAGCATTTATAATTAAAGACACAAGATAGACTGGGAGAAGATATGTGTAAAGAATTTGTATTCAGAACATTAAAAAACTATAAATCAGGAAGAAAAAACTTGCAACTTATTTAATATAAGCAAAAGACAAGGATGGAGGAAACATGAATGGATATAAACATATGAGAAGATAATTCAAATTCATTCTAATTATACAAATGCCAATTAGGTTAAAAAAATTAGGTGCTATTTAATAAACTTTGTTAACCATATTTTAAAACAATGCAAGTGACCATGCACAGAGGGACGGCTGCTCCAGGGCTGCTCAGCGGGCACTCACGGGGAGGGCCTCATCTGTTAAAGCCGTGTGCATTCTGATCTGCCAGGGCCAGAGAACCACTGGCTGCTAAATATTTTGAATATTATCTCTAGAATAAATTAGAATTTATTCATCCAATGAAATGTTTGTTATTCCATAATTAGGATGAATGAATTAGTTTCACCTGTCTTCTTCGGCATAGATCTCAAAAACATGTTGAATGAAAAGCAAAGCTACAGAAAGATACCATTCATAACAAATACATGCACACTCACTCACAAACTGCTCTTGTTTAAAGAGCCAGAATCATGTTTTAAGGGCATCAAAAATAATATATATTGAGGTCAATGTATATCAAATATATACCAACTTCAGGATGGCAGACACCTGAAGGAAAGAGCTGGATTCTCAGCACGCTTATAACTCTCTTAATGGCATTTCACTGTTCTTTCAAAAAGATGCAAAGCAAACATAAACAATTGTCATTTATCAACTTGGGTAGTGGAATTATAGCTTCCTATCTAATTACTTTTAAGACATTTGTCTATCTCTGAAATATTTTATAATCATATTTTCTGAGAGAAAATCTGTTATCTAAATATTTAAAGCTTTCACTGTATGGAATCCAATCAACTGACTACAGTTTCAATTCACTTAAATAGCATGAAAAATTCAGATTCATAAAAAAAGATCAATTAGAGGGTTATTAATCTCATTAAAAGTATATTCATTATATAATTCACAAAACAGAATGTTTTGTGATGCAATCAGAATTATTCAATTTATAAGCATGTGATTTGCATTTAACTTTTCTAAGATATTCCTACTTTATAAATCAAAGTACACCTGTTAATTCATTTTTCCTGTACATCTTTTATACAGATTTCTCTGAGGATAATTTTAGATGCAAATTAAAGTTGCTAGTTAGAAGAGACACTTTTCTCTAAGGGAAGAGAGCCTCCTAGAACTGTCATGAACTATGGGATGTTCCATTTCCCCCTCCAAAATTATATCATACTTTATTCTTCAAATTAATCTTCTGCAATGTAAGTGGTACTGTGAACACCTTGGGGAAAGGACACAGATGGCTGGCCTAATAAGACTTAACTAGAAGCAAACTCAGGATTGACCTACGGAGCAGTGTGGATGTCTGTGTACCAACGCCCGTCAAAGCCCGGGTCCCTCCGCTTCCTCCTGTCTTCCTTGTCCTGCTGCTCCTCCAGCTTCCTCTGGGCCTCCTCTTTGTCTTTGGCTCTTCTGAGGCAGTAAGCTTTTTCCTGCTCTCGGACTTGCTGCTCAACCACTGGATAGTTTTGCAATGCCTGGATCCTTTCTGAACACTCTATTTCTTTGCCATCCAGCCACTTCAATAAAAAACAAAACAAAACAACAACAACAGCAACAAAGCACAATTATTCAAAAGTAGGAATGCAAATGAAACCCACAATGATTCTGAATAAAATATCTTGAAATTAGAAATAATAAGTGTAGCATAGTGATAGAGAATTAATACAAAGTAATTAATACAAAATATCAGAAACACTCCTCTAAATCAATGTTTGTTTCATACAATTAACAGTTTATAAAGCACCTTCACTGGTACTAATAATAAACAGTCCTTCTGTCACAATTGGGAATTAATGCAAAACTCTCAAAATATTGATATTAATTTATAACTATTCACTATATTAAAGATTTGAATACTTAAACCAAATTGCAGCTCCAAAGCAAAACAATGACACTTCCCAAATGCTCTCTACAATCAAGACCTTGAATCTTCACCAAATTGAGCTCAATACAAATGAGCCCATGTTCTACCCTTGACAATTAGATACAGAGTGAACTATTGTTATAGTCAATGTACCCCTCTGGTATTTTTATAATTTTCTAAATTAAAATATTAAAACAAGACACCAACTAAAATCTGAAAAGACAAAGCTCTCAGTTTAAAGATATCTATTTATTTGCCTAGCCTCATTCTACAAAAAGATTAAGGTAGGGAAAGATGTGCCAGGCAGATGATGGTTCCCCAGAAAAGTCCACGTTGTAGCTTCAGCAAAGGTTATCTCACATGGCAAGAAGGACTGCAGACATGATTGACTTAAAGATTTCAGATGGCAGGCTGACCCTTATAAGAATGACAGAGTCCTTATAATTAAAAGAAGAAGGCAGAAGTGTCAGGGTCGGAGTTGGGAGAGATGTGGAGGTGATACGTTGCTGGCTTTCCACAGCTCAGAAATGTAGACGCCTTTGAGATGCTGAAAAGGGCAAAGAAAGGGATTTTCCTGAAGCCTCCAAAGAAAGAGCCCTGTCAACACCTTGAATTTAGTCCAGTAAAACCATTTTGGACTTCTGACCTCCAGAACTATAAGATAAATCTGTACTGTTTTAAGCCACTAAATTTGTGTTAATTTGTTACAAAAGGAATTCAAAGGAAAAAAAAAAAAGAAAAGAAAACAGAAAATGTAGTGAAATATAAAATAAAAAACTACTGGGAGAAGTTAAATTATAAATCAAATTGTAATGTGCAGATTGGGAAAAAATAATTTAAAATAAGAACACACATGGTTGCTGCAGATTGGCTGGAGATTAGGTTCTAAAACACTCAGCAATCAAAGCAAACTAGCAAAACATGATCAGCTACACAGTTTTCTCTATCTGTAATAAAAAAGTATGATATTTTCTGGCTTTCCTCTGATATTTAGCTCTAAAACACACTTCTAAAGCAGAGTTTCATAAAGGAGACTTGAGGAAAATCAGAAACTGACACCACCACATAGAGAAACAGACTTCTCCTAGCACCCTTCAATGTAAGATGAGGTCACAATTATAAATTTAATAAAACCTTTTCCTTGTTTTGCATTGTATTTTTTATTGGTGCATTATAATTATATATAATAGTGGGATTCGTGGTTAGATTCTTATACATGCAAATGGTGTAAATAAAATTTGGTGAATTTTCTTCCTCAGTGCCTCCCATAAAACCTATTCCTTAAGGTGATACTTGTGATCCACAAACTTAAATTAACATAGTTTAAGCTAGGGTTAGGATGTAATCACTTGAAAAATTCCCAATAAAAAAATTTATTAATTGTATAAATGTAATACATATCTATAATACACAGAAAATATAAGTTTTAATATATAAGTATTGATATACTATACAAATAACATACTTAAATACCACAAATATATACATATTGTATATAAGTGTATAATTTTATAACAATTTGGAAAATTCTAAAAAAAATTAACTTCTTTCACCTGGGATTTTAATGACCATTCGGAGTAAAGGTGATATCTCTTACTCAAATATGGAGTACATTTATTTATGTATTTGTTTAATTTACAATCTGTTTTTATGCTTGGTTTAAATAACTATTGATTTAATTAGGCTGACGCTTCTAAAGGATGATGACAAATGCCCACTGGCACCTTATAGACAGGAAACAAAAGACCTCATGCTGAGTGGATATCAGATTTGGGACTGTGCCCCAGCACCTACTCAAGGACCTCAGTCTGCTTGATGACTTCCATTAGGACATCTTTGAAATTGGCCTAAGTTTCCTACAAATCAAATCCACTTTTGATTTCAGAGGTGCTGGTGAGCAGGAATGAAGTCTTTCGTTGAGCATTCCAGCATTCCTTGATCTTTCTTTATTCCTGATCCCACAGCACAGAGGTAGTGTCCACACCTACTGTTAGTGACAGAGGTAGTGTCCACACCTACTGTTAGTGACAGAGGTAGTGTCCACACTTACTGTTAGTGACAGAGGTAGTGTCCACATCTGCTGTTAGTGATAGAGGTAGTGTCCACATCTGCTGTTAGTGACAGAGGTAGTGTCCACACTTACTGTTAGTGACAGAGGTAGTGTCCACACTTACTGTTAGTGACAGAGGTAGTGTCCACATCTGCTGTTAGTGACAGAGGTAGTGTCCACACTTACTGTTTGTTCAAGATTGTGCTTTGCTGCAGCAAAGAAAAGAAGAATTGAGCCTGGCTGGGTCCTCCCAGAACTCCTCTGTGTGGGAATTCTCATCCAGGCCTACACCAGGGGAATGAGGGGGCAGCTCCCAGGCAGTGGGAAAGGAGGCAGAGCCGCTGTCTGCTCACACCCCTCTTTTCCACAAGGCCAGTGACTACTTCCTGCCTGGAGTGGCCCAGACACTGGGGAAAGAATGCTTGGAAGGGCTGACTCTCCTCACACCTCTTCATGTGGCTGCTAAAGTCAACTACTACTCCATCCGTCATTATGGGTTGAATTGGGTGAAGTTCTAACCTCCCGACTTTATTTGGAAGTAGAGTCCATGTAGGTGTAATTCACGAAGACTAATCACATGGGCAGTGTGGACCCTAATGCAACCTGACCAGGTCTACAGAAAACATGGCATGTGAAAAGACAGGGACCCAAGAAGGAGACTATGAAGACAAAGGTGGAGATCAAGGTAACATGCCAACAAGACAGACAAGGCCAAAGACTGACAGTGAATCTTCATTACTAGGAAGGAGTCAAGGAACAGATTCTCCTCCCAGCCCTCAGGGAACCTGCCCTGTCCATCTTGTTCTTGAACAGCTGGCCTCTAGAGCTGTGAGATGGTAAATTTCTGGTGTTTAAGATACCCAGCTTGTGGCATTTTGTTACAGTAGTCCGGGGAAAATAATACATCTATTAACATAATTCTTTTCAACCAGATCACAAGGCAATTAAGATTCTAAAGTTTATCAACCTATTTTAAATAGGAACAAACACATTTACGAACATCATTTTCCAACAGAGGCTATTGTAGCTAGTGTCTATTGCAGCTACTGACTTAGTGCAGTCTTTCTGAAATGAAAGCTTTGATCCTGTGGTTGTACATTCATGCAGAAAGAAGAAGTGATGAGACACATGTGGGTTCAAATCCTACCTGGCCCACTTGCCAGATGTGTCAGTGTAAACCAAGGGTGTCAGTTCCCTGAGCCCTGAACTTCTCATCTCTGAATGCACTGCACTGTTTCCTACACAGGAGGATCAGAGACACTGTGCACGCAGCACCTGCCACTACCCCATCCCATTTCCAGTACCTGGATGACGTCTCACACAGCCAGCCTGACACAGCAGCACTGACACAGGGTCAGCTGTGGCTGCCATCCATTCTTATAGCTTCTCGGTCCTTCTGAAGAGGTGGCCCTGGAGTTAGAGGACCAGCTCCGCTCCTGTGATACTCTGCTTCTCATTCATTTTCTAAGAAGCCACTGTACAATGACGATCAGTCTTGCTGTGTTTGATTCTAGATTCAGTAACCTAAATCACTCATTCTCTTACTCTAGGAGATTTTACATTAGAAGGAATGTGTCCCACTAATTTAGCAGTCAGCAATCTCTCAACTGCAGACAGAACACAGAAATCTAAGAAATAAATGGCCTCTGAGACCTGAGAAGATGCTGATCACAAAACTGACCCATCCGTGTGTCTTCTTTGTAGCAGCGTGGAGTCACACGGAGGCTGGGGACTCTTGGAAGGACATGAAGTTAATACTACCACTTTCATATATTCTCAGTTGTATACTTCCTCTTAAAATGATATTTTCCTAGGCTCTAAATTTATTAAATCCAGAGATATGATGGGACTATATTAACATATTATAATATATATTTTGGGGTTGTCAATCATGTTCCTAGTTTGTAACTCCCTCCCCAAGGCTGGTCCCCTGCCTTTGCCTGGTTATAAAGAAATTCTCGGACTGACCTTTTCTGAGAGTGGGCCTTAAGACTCCTCATTCCCAAGGGTTCCTCACCTCACTCCTGGGGGAAGACAGGCTGAAGACACTCAACAGGCCTTTCTGGCTTCCCTGCTCAGTCTGTTAGCAACCATGCCTGTGTGATGAAGTCTCCATTAAAACAACAGTGCTCACAGAGCTCTCAGTTTGCTGAACATGGAGCAGACCCTGGAGGGAGGTGCACCCTTCCCACAGACCTCACCCTATGCTCTCCTCATCAGGGTCCTTTATAATAAACAGGTAAACATAAGGAAGTGTTTCTCTGTGAGCTGCTGAAGCAAGTTAAGCAAACTCAAGAAAGCCCGACTCACAGCCAGTCTGTCAGAAGCACAGATAAAAACACGTGGGGCCTGTGACTAAAATCTAAAATGAGGGGGGCAGTCCTGCATTCTAGGACTGAGCCCTCAATCTGTAGAATCTGACACTATCCACTTGGAGGTAGAAGATACTTGGATTAGAGGACACCTGGCTGGTGTCCACTGCTGGAGAGCTGATTGCCAGCTTCTGTGTGGGGAAAGTCCACACAGCTAGTGTAAGAAGTGTCCACGTTGCCTTGGTGTGAGAGCAGATGACAGAACAAGGCGTTCTGCATGTTTTCCTGGACAAACATAGAGAGCAGTTGTTGTTGAAAGAGGCCTCTGACTAGGAGCATCAGCATAATCCAAGAGCAAAAATGCAAATAGTGTGCATGGTGACAGACCTGACCCAGGAACTAGGGTGGGGAGTACAGAAACCTGTGCTTTAACAGCCTCCAACTACTCTCACGCACAGCAAACGCCAAGGTCCCCTGCCTCAGAAATTGAGCTAATAAAAAGCAACAACAAAAAAGTAATTATGAAAACAGAGTAACTACATTATCTAAGTGTATGTAGCTGCAGCTACCTTTGGAACACTAACCTACTGGTGGTGCGGATGAATTAGTAGTGGTGATGATGAATGCGGTTTGCAACAACTGAACTCAACAAGATATACTTCGATTACGGAAAACATGTATGAAAGCAACTAAAACAACGTGAAAAATTTAGAAGTCAAAGAATCCATTTTGTTTCTCTGGAATATCCCATTCTCTGCAGCAACACTCTCCCTGACAATGCTGTGACTAAACCAGGAATTGCTGGAGTTGCTCGTTTTCATTTTTCTGTGCCCTTCCACTGTAACTTAACCTTTAGCTGTGGAAGAGTGGCCACCACAAACTCCCTGTAGCCATCGAAGTCCGTGCATGGGTTGCCCATGAGGAAGAGCTCCTTCAGGTGGATGTTGCACTGCAAGGTCTTGACACTGCTCAGCTCTCCAATGAAGTTCACAGTCAAGTCAAGCTTTGCCAGCCCTTCACATCCTGTGGAGAAAGGAAAGGAAGAAAGAAGAAAAGTCACAGTGTATTAAAATGTGTACAAAAGCACTTTACAGGTGTAAGAATTACAATATTTTAAATCTGCTGATTAACTGCGTTGCTTAACAAGAAGTGGATTTTCAGAAGTACCAGCTCAAAGGCTTAGTCTTGTTTCACTTTCCTATCTCCCCTTTTTTCCAACCCTCTGGTCCTCTGGCTAGGGCAAATCACCTTCCCTGCTCACCTCTTCAAGGCCCAGCCTGGGGACTGCTTAGATCTGGCCACTTCCAACATGAAGAAAGCCAAGGTGGTGGCCACAAGGGTGGGCATTACATGATTGCAAAACTCCCCATGAGGAGGTCCCAAGGTGTCCTCCTGGGAGTTGCCAGGAACACAGGACATATTTCATCATAGAAGATGATGCCCAGCGACCATCATTTCACAGCCAGCCAATGCTACGTGAACTTGAATCAAATTCAAATTTGACTTAACTGTCTTCACTCACTCACATTCCATGGGAATTTGGTGGTTAGGAATTAGGAGTTGAAGTCTTCCCTCTGTCTCATCCTTGCTACTATGACCTTGGACAGACAGGTTACAAGCCTTGGTCTCCTCATCTGCAGAATGCTAACGGTATTTGTAACTCCACTGGCACGTGTTGTTGTGGAGTCAAACTATGATGATTCCTGTGAAGTGCCTAGCATGCTCCCTCACACCCAGAGGGCCTCAGGAAGACCAGCTGTGACACAGCCACCCAGTGAGCACTCTTCTGATTATCACGTGGCTCCCTCCAGTGCTCCCACGGGAAGCACTGTTTTCATGAGCAGAGAGTTTGCAGTGAACTAACAAGAGCTGGGCTGGCCTATGAAGCAGCCATTAGGTCTGGTTCAGTGTCAGGCTGCCTCTGCCTGAGACCGGCTGGTGCCCCTGGGACTGACATGGCAGAGTCTCTACCCTTCAATACTTGGGAAGTCCATCCCAGAAAACAGTGAAGATCTACCTGTCTGCACTTATTTCTTCAAACACCTACACAACGCCCTTCCTTTATGCTCCCTGATTATGTTGCTTTTTCTGTCTCTGTTTTGTGGCTATTTAAATTAAGAGTAAACTTTGGTTCCAGATAGCTCTCCACACTGGTTCATCACTCTGCAAACTGCATCACCCTTGGTAAGGTTGTCCTCATTTCTGAAAGCTTTACAATGGAACTGACTTCACTGAATGACAGCGTCCCTTCACCTGAACACTTTCTCGACTCTAGCACCTGACTCCCTTTGTCCAGATTCCATGTTTTCTTATCTAGTCAGACCCCAAGCCAGTCTCCTCCAAAACCTAGTTGTACCTTGGTGTTCCCAGACCCAGATCTCACTCACAGACCCATCCACCCACCCACCCTTCCATCCCTCCATCCATGCAGGAGTTACTGGGATCCTGCTCTGTACAAGTTACTCAGCCAGATCTTCAATATACAGTGATTTTTAAAATTCTGTTGTCTCTGGCCTCTCAAGCTTATCTAAGATACAGAAAGGAGACAGAGATGGGTATTCCAGGAATGAAAAATTAAATGCACAAAGGCACCAGGAAGTGAGGAAGAACCCAGAAGTAGGCAGTGTAGACACTGTAACCACCCTGGACCTGCAGCCCCTGGTGCTTCCTGCCCAGTCCCGACTCAGTGCTCAACCTTTGTTCTTGGCTTCCAATCCCAACATTCTACCACGTTTTCTCCTCTTGAAGCAAGCAACGATCTTCACATTAGCAAGACTAACAGAGCTTATTTTATCACTAAAAAAACAATTTACAGCATGTGGCATGAATGACCATGGATTCTCTTTCAAACCTCTCAACTGTCTCTCCTTGTTCTCCTTACACGGCCATCTTTTCCTTTCCATGTCTTGTAGGACTTCTCCAACTCTTAATTCTAACCTGACCCAATAGTCTTCCAATATACAACAGTGAAGGTCACTGAGTTAACTAATCCCAGACTCTGAGGACTCCCACATGAAAACTCCATATTTGACCTTCCTGTTGAATGCCATCTTCCTATGTCAGAATTCCTGTAAGACACAGCACCTTCAACATATTCCAAACAGAACTCTCCTCACTTCTTCTCACTCTCCAGTCATCAATACAGTTTCTCTATGTCTAAATTCTATTAGTGTCACTACCATTTTTGTGTCAAATGTGAGTTTGACACCAAAGGTCTAATCATGAACTTGAAAAATTATTCTCTCAACCACCTCATGTCACCAGCCAAACACTCCCAGTCTTAACTCCTCAATTCTTTTCTATACTTCCTGTCCACTCTAATTTTCTTACCTACACTTTAATTCTTGTCACCTTTTACATGGAATATGAAAATAATCTCCTGAATCTATCCATCCCAAAAATATAGGAAGTAAGGAAGAAGGGGAAATGGGAAAAAATCAGGAAAATGGAAGATAAAAAGTGGAGCATCCTATCCTATCATGCCATGAACCAGAGAAGAACCCAGAGAAGGAAAAGAGCCATCAAAACACAGGGGCCTGATTGAAAGGGCTCCTTCGACCCAGACTTGGTTAGCAAACAAAATGACAGTAACATTATCCACTGAATAAAACCAGAATCCATGAGTCCATACTGATTTCGGGAACCATGAGTGAATGAGTAAATAAATAAATGGGAGAGCAGGCAAAGTTCTTTCTTAAGTAGAATTTCATCTCATAAACATAAAAGGAACGGCAGAATCACAAGCCATTAACGAATGCCCAAACACGTATGAAAGCATGATGAGGAAGAAGATAGACACACAATGTCAGAGTATCTTCCACAAGTTACGCATTGATTAAAACATGAAATGTAATGACTGTACAGCAGAAAAGTGTGGTAGACACAGCCTTTCCCTGAGGTAGACACGGCCTTTCCTTTCCTGGTGACTTGCCTATATTTCCGCATGACAGTCACTCTCTAGTGCATACATTACCACATTGTAATTCTCTGTATGCTATATGCCATATCTGATATTCTTCCTTTTTTGCTTGAGTGTTGACCTATCTCCCTCAGTTAGAATTCATGCTCCCTGCAGAGTGGGACCCTGTTTTGCATAGGGCTTTATTTACTACGCAAAAAAGACTCCTTGGCATAGGGAGGCCTTAGAAATACTTGAGGAAGAAAGGAGAAGGGAGGAGCGAGAGAGGGAGGGAGTAAGAGAAGAATGAGGAAAGCCACAAAGAAAGGATAAATGGGTAACTGGGGCAGATCAGTCAACAGGGAGGTCAGTTAGTGGCTCAGGTGAGAACTCAAGGAAATTCAACTTCAAAGATAAGGGAGCAGCAGAGGGAAAAGAAGGGAATTGACAAGGCTCAGTCTGGGTCAGATTCCATCACTGCCACCAGGTGACCATGATAGCTGAACATTATGTTTTCACAAATATACTTTTAAGAAATAAATCAGCACACATTAAAAAAAAAAAGAAAAGAAAATTATGTGCCCAATTTGGAGAAATTGTTAAGAAAACTCTAATAGAATCATAAACTTTTAAGTAACAGTGGAAATGATGGTTATCAAAGCTATATCAGAGCATGGGGGAAGCTTCAGATCTGAAGAAAGTGGAAAAAGATACAGCACTGCCCCGAGCTACAGTTACAACAGGGTACAAGGACAGACAGGAAGAAGACACTCAAAAATGTCACCAATAATGATGGAATTAAGGGCACACTTTAGTTTCAAAACATTTGCAACATGGTTATATTTGATATTTTGAACATAAATAAACAAAAGGAAAAAATATATGAAATTGATAGAAAACTAAGGTGTGAGTCACCCTGGTGTCCTCAGGTGTCACGGATAAGCCCTCGAGGCGTAGACTGAGTTAGTAACCACGGGGCTGATATACCGGTCCAGTGCTTACTCAGTATGAAGCTCTTCACACGCAGTATCTTACTGAATCCTTAACCCTAATACTACGCCCGTGAGAGACGGAGTGAAGGATGGGGGAGAGGGAGAGCGAGAATAACTTGTGTCAGAGAGCTGAGTGTGGGCGCCTGGCTCTGAGAGGCTGCCATCTGGTGCGCTCCGCCATTCCTCATGGACAGCGGGCATCCATCCCTTCTCCCCTCCCTGTGCCTAGTCCCAGTACCTTGCCTGCAGCAGACTGTGGCCACAGTGAAGTCCTGGGGCCTCTAGGCTGGGCCACAAGCTCACAGCTCTCAGCTTCTGCTGGAGTTTCTAGAATGCTCGCCTGGGCAGGCCTGCTCCTGGAGTTGCACTGGGACCTGTCAGAAGCCACGTGAAATGTCTGCCTACCTTGAGCTCAAGGTGCTGTGGGACCTGAGGCCCCTGGGAATCTCAAGGACAATGTGAAAGGACAAATTCTACATGTGTGCACAGAGGCCAAGAAGCAGCGCCAGGCAGGGAACCAAAAACAATCTTAGAAGTGGATCCTCTGACAGCGGGTGCTCCAGTGCTGCCAGAGACCCAGGGGGGACCACCGGCCACCCCTGAGGCACTGAGAGAGAGAATTAGAACTCTAAAACAAGTCAACTCTGACCTTCCCAGTGATCTCACAGCTCCTGAATGGAGGAGTTGGGGTTTGAGAAGCCTCTCTGAACTGGTACACTTGAGGGTCTCTGTGACAGTATTTATTTTGTAGAATACAAGTTTGAGTCTACAGGTGAAGGCAGGAAAGGGTGCCTGGGCAGGACAGGCCTGAGTTCACAGTGGTAGAGAGGTCCACCAGCTGGAGAGCAGAGCTGGAGAGAGTGGAAGAGAGGAGGGATGGAGAAGGTTGATTAGTGGCTTAGTTATCGTTAGATGGGAAAGGACCTCCTGGTGCTACTGCACTATAGGAGGCCTATAGATGATAATAATATGCTGTATATATACATTTGTAAAAGCTGGAAGGAATTTTAAATATGTTCACCATAATGTGAATTTTTTTTAAGGCAATAGATAAATTTACCTTAATTTGAAGATTATAAAATGTAGACAAATATAAAAGGATGACTTAGTACCCCATATATATAATTGTTATGTATCAGTTAAACTGTTAAAATCATTATTTAAAAAATTAATACCTAAAATGAATAAAAAAAACACTTATATACATTTCAGACTTTACTACATAGGTGATAAAAATTCAATAAATACATATCTTCAAAAATAACTAAGTGATAAAGGACAAAAAACCACAATGTCTATTAAATTAGTAAAAACGCAGATAAATTTTAAAAGATATTGGCAGGACTATGATATAAGAGTCATGTCTTTCAGCATGTAGTTGCCAATACATAAAACTGACTTTTATTATTTTTTTAATTTTTAAATTTTTTTTGAGAGAGAGAGAATTTTTTTAATATTTATTTTTTAGTTTTCGGTGGACACAACATCTTTATTTTATTTTTATGTGGTGTTGAGGATCGAACCCAGCGTCCCTCGCGTGCCAGGCGAGCGCGCTACCGCTTGAGCCACATCCCCAGCCCCAAAATTGACTTTTAAATTGGCTGCCCCTCCCCCCTCAAAATTTCATTTGGGGGAAGAGGTCCCAATCTGACGCCTCTCCTAAAGCACAGGTGGTCTGCACGAAGCTAGTCAGAGCAGCTAGCATCATAATAGCAGATGTAATTAGTAACACTTCCAGTACTAAAATGTATAAAGTTAGATTTAAAATACATCAATACATTTGAAAATGCAGTCATCAAATTATAAAAGTGTAGACTCAGCCACTGTATGAAGAATGAATATAAAGCCGCACATAAGCACAAGTAAGTCTCTACCTGTCTGAATGCTCCTTTTACACTGGCAGAAATGCTAGATGGACTTGATCAATGTAGAAAACGTATTTGGGTAGTCCGACTTAAGATACAGGTTACATAGTATGACGTTCACTTTGGGAGACTCTGGAGGACATTTTAACTAAGAAAATGAAAACATTTTATCTAAGAAAAGGCTGATATTTGAAAGGGTCCAACAAGGTGAAAATTTCATATATTTTTCTATTTTATAGATGAAGAACCCATGAGCCCCCAAATGTCCATTATGTTCCTCAAAGTGATGAGTCTTAACTCTCCTTCAACTTGGCCTGCACATCAGAAATCAGAGCATATCTGCCTCCTACAGGTTCTGGTCCAGCTGGCCAGGTGGAGGACACCTGTCCCTGGAGTCAGGTGCTCCTGATTTCAGGTTACTCCTAGCCTGTCTCCTGCCCAGCAGAGGTCCAGCCAGGCTGACTGCCCCAGGGGTGGGATGGCAGGGGGGCACGCACTGTCAGCAACCCCACCCCTACTTCCAGGTGGGAGAAAAAGGACGCAAAAACAGAACAGTTGATTTGACCCTGGTGACTCCTCAACAGGAAAAAGAGAAAAAAGGAAAATAAACAAGCTTTGTTTTGCATTCAAGAAAAGAAAAAGAAAAAGACTTATTTTAAAAAATCATACTGAGATTCACTCAAGTAGGCAGGCTGAGTGCAGATACCCATCTCCCCCCTCTAGCCTCAAACACTTCAAATTAAACAAAAAGCACATATTTGACACCAGATAAAATGCACCCTCCTTCTCTACCCTATCAAATATTTCCCCGAAGTACCCTGCAGCCAGTCCTTCCTCTTAGGGCAGGAAGGTGGAACACCAGAGGCACACCTGGCAGGTAGAGGCTGGAGGTGGGCGGCAGCCTGCAGCCGACAGCACTCTAAACGAGAACAGCGACGATGCCGCCCTCTAGTGGTGGATGAACAAACCCACCACAAAACAAAACTCCAGGTCCTGTAAGACAACCAGCCCTGGATAACCAGCCCCGAGCGACCTTTGAATTACTTCTCTGAGTTTTTGATTGAAATCTCACTGCCACAAGACACAGAGGAAATGCTGTCATCCCATTTGTTCATAGATAACATAGTGGCAGGGCTGTAGTATTCACTGAGAGAGAGAGCAGTGATTCCATTCCCTAGGCAGAAAAAGCCAAAAAGGTAAGAAGACTCATCTCAGTTTTTGCACTGATGCTGGGCTTAGGAGCTTCCTATGATGATTTTCTAGGTTTTGTGACTTAAATTTTAACAAGCAACTTATGATGCATATTTATGTCTTTGTTGCTATTTAACCTTGATAGTCACATAAATCTCCATTTGGCACACTAATGGGCCCTCGACAAAGCCCACCGTGATCTAAGTCAAGACCTCCCAGTGGTAGCTACTGCCAGATGGGAGTCGGTGGGGAGAGCAGCTTGCCTGCCTCTGCTCCAGGCCCTGGCTCTGAAGCGAAGCTGCCAGTCAGCATGCTCCACCCACTCAGAGACTGCAGCCTGCCAGGCCAGACAGAGCCTGGGCACAGCCCACACCAGCCACCTCACAGCCCCAATCTTTGTGAGGATAATCAGATACAAAGTGCTACCACTAAGAGAAAAACAGCACAAAACTGAAGGCTGCAAATAAAACACAAACCACAAAGGAAGAGGAAAGAAATTGAAAATAAAGAATGCTAACAAATACCTAGAAAAAAAATTTTGAAACTATCTCATCCATAAAGTAACAAGAGACATCACAGAAAAGCAGCAACCACAGTTCAGCAGTGAATCCAGAAGAATAAAATTCATGGCCAAATTAAAGAGCCTGTTGTAAAAGAACTGAATTAGAGAATGAACAGGAGCTAATGTAAAATAATTATTCTGAAATTTAAATCTGGTGAAATATCCAAGACTGAAGAATAACAAAACAAAGGGATTTAAAATAAGAAATAAAGGTTAAAAGACATGGAAGTTCAAGGTCAGTCTCAGCAATTTAGTGAGATCCTCGCTCAAAAAATAAATAAATAGATAGATAGATAGATAGATAGATAGATAGATAGGTAAATAAAAGTCCTGGGGATGTAGCTTAGTAATAAAGTGCCCCTCAGTTCAATACCTAGTACCAAAAACGATGATGATGATTATGATGACTATGATGATAGTAACAAGTAAAAGAGAAAAAAATTGTAGGTCCAATAAAAACTGAGCATTTATCACAACCAGCTCTACACTATAAGAAATTCTACAGGGTTCTCTTTCAGGCTGAAACCAACTCATACTAGGGAGTAATTCAAATTCACATGAAAAAATAAGATCTGACCTGGCTCAGCCATAGGGGGGCAGAGCCTTCCCAGGCCATGGCAGGAGAGTGGGGGTGCAGTCCCCCATGTGGGCTGCTCAGCGGCCTGGCCCAAGGCACTTGCAATGGGTACCCTGGCATCATAAAAGAGCTGAACGTTCCATCTGAAAGTGCCACCAGAGGGGAATTGTCTCCTGAATCTGCAGACATAGATTTCAAACAGGTAGAGGCATTTTTGAGAGTTCAGTCCAAAAAGCAAGGAGGGATCACATCTAAGCTACTGTCATTTCCATAAGACAAAAATCTGAGAGCCTCATGAACCAGAGCCATTGGAACGATGGACTTTGGGGCCCGAGCTGGAGACTTGATGACAAGTTTGTCAGGGAACTTCATCAAACACGCCCCACTGCCACAACAGAGCTGGAACTTGGGAAAAGTAGACAGGGCAAAGCAAGCATTGTGGAATAGAAGTCAGTATCAAAGAAATGTGAAAGTGACATAACAGGACTGCACAGACCCAGGTTCCACTCCTTCCCCATCACCTAACAACGAAACAGTCAGGAATCTGAACCTATGTCTGAAACCTGATAAGGTCAAGGTCAACAAATCCTAAGGAACCTTTCAGAGGTAGAAGAAAGTATCAGCACACTGATGTAGCCACCCCAACTAAAGATGATATAGGAAAAGAGTCGGATTTATTGAAATAAAGTGTCTGTAATTCCTTCCTCTGGACTTTAAAAACATGTGTGTCTTGCTCCCCCAATAGCATTAGATCCTCATCTTCAAATCTTAAAACAAAAGGACCCCTATAATGGTGATTCCGTAGGTAGATATAAAAGGCAATAAAATATTTACTCTTTCTATTTTTCTCTCAATTTATTTTTAAAAATGGCTACAAGAAGAAATAATTATAAATCTATGTTAATAGACATAATATATAAAGCTATAACTGACAAAAACAGCATAAATGAGAGAGAGAAACATCTACATAGAAGCAATGTTTTGTATACTATTGAAATTCAGTTGCTGTGAATGTAAACTAGATCATTATACATGAAGATGTTAACTGTAATTCTCAGAGCACAACTGATAAAATAATATAGTAAAAGAAACAAAAAGGAAATTAAAACAATACACTGAATAAATACACTAAATATAACATTAATATGATAAAGAAAGAAACTAAAAAATGAAGGCAGTAATACAGAATCAGAGGAACAAAACAGATATTAATACATAAAACATAAATAGGAAATTTTAGATATAATTTCTACCTTATCACTGATTACATTAAATGTAAATGGATAAGACTCTTCAGTTAAAAGGCAAAGATTGATGAGATGGGTTAAAAATAAAAACATGATCCATCCATATGCCAAAGAGACACACTTTAGATTCAAAGACACACATAGTTGTAATTTAAAGAATGTAAAAAGTATACCAATAAAATAGAAACCAAAAAAGAAGAAAAAATAGAAGAGCTGGAGGGGTTATACTAATATCAGACAAAATAGACTTTAAGGCAAAGATTATTATTAGCAATAATGAAAGACATTTTATAATGATAAGAAGATCAATTCATCATGAAGATGAAACAAGAGAGTGTACATTTCTAATAGCAGAGACCCAAATAACATAAGGCAAAAATTGACAGAACCAAAAGAGAAAATAATTCAACAATAATAGAGACTTCAATAACCTGGTTTTAATAATAGAACAAGTAAATAGAATATAACTTTCAAAAAATAAGACAAACAAACAAAAAAGACTGGACCTAACAAATATTACTAGAATATTCCACCCAAGGAAAGCATAATATACTTTGTGTATACTATGTATGTATATGTGTACATGCAAAGTGTACAGGAAACATCCTCTAAATTAGAGAAAATATTAAGCTATAAAACAAGTCTCAATAAATTCAAGATGATTTAAATCATAGAAGGTATATTCTCTGACCCCAGTAGAATGAAACTAAAAATCAATTAAAGAAAAATAATTTGGGAAGTTCATAAATATAGGGAAATTAAACAATACTTCTAAGTAAGTAATAGATGAGAGAAGAAGTCACAAATGAAGTCCAAACATACTTTGAGATTAATTAAAAAAAACATACCAAAATTTAATGTAAATAAGGAAAATAGTTTACTCAAAAGGAAATCACAGTTGTAAATTACCACTCAAAAAAAGAAGTATTGAATCAATAACCTAATCTTCCATCTTAAGTAATAAATAAAGAGAAAAATAAAAGTGAAAAATGGAAAAGAAACAATAAAAATTATGGAAACAAACAAAAATAGAGAATATAAAACAATAGAGAAACTCAGCAAAGTCAAAAGATTATTCTTTGAAAATATCAACTAAATTGACAGACTTCTAGCTTTACTATCCAAGGACAAAAGAGAGAAGACTCAAACTTGAAAATCAGAATTGAAAAGGGGACACTACTATTGATCTTATAGAAATAAAAAGGAATAGAATAGATAGAAAAATGTATGCTGATAAATGAGATAACCTAGTTGAGATGGAGGAATACTAGAAAAAAATAAACTATCATAGCAGACGCAAGAAGAAACAGAACACCTGAACAGGTCTATAACAAGACTTTAAATCAGCATCAAAATCTTCCTACACAGGGCTTAACAGAGAACTTGCCTAGTGTGCCCAAGGCCAAGGGTTTCATTCCCAGCCCTGCAAAAGGGGAAAGAAAGGAAGGAAGGAGAGAGGGAGGGAAGGAAGGAGGGGAGGAGGGAGGGGAGGGGAGAGGAGGGAGAAAGAGAGAGAAAAAGAAAGAAAATTTTAAAAAATGAAAAAAAAAAAATTTCTACCTAGGACCAAGAAGGCTTCCAAGGGTATTCCACCAAATTAACACCAATTTTTCACAAACTCTGCCAATAAAATAAAAATAGAAGAAACATTTCGAGTTCCTTCTATATCAGGTTCATATGATCCTGACAGGAGAACCAAAGGCATCTCGAGAAAGGAAAGCCTGGGCCTCATTAAGGTGATGGTGCCTTAAACGGGGCCATCAAGAGAATAAAAAGGAACCCATCAGATGGTGGGCGACAGCTGCAAGTCCCCTATCTGATCAGGGTCTGCAATGCAGAGGAGGTAAAGAAGGTCGACAATTCAACAGCAAAAGACAACCCAATTTACAAATGGGCCAGAATTTTGAATGACTATTTCTCCAGAGGTATATGAATGGCCAATAAGCACATAAAATGCTCAATATAGTTAGTCATTAGGGAAATGAAAATCAGAACCTGTTATAGTTCAGATCAGAGGTGTCCCTCAAAAGCTCAGGGATGAGAAAATGCAAGGAGGTTCAGATGGTGAAAGGATGGGGTTATGAGAGCCTTAGTGTAACTAGAACATTAGTCCACTGATGAAGATTCACTAGCGGAAGCTGCAGGCAGGCAGGGTGCGACTGGAGGCGTGGGTGCTGGGGGAATGAGTGCCTTTGTCTGTGGTGCAGGGAGCTGTCCCTCCCTGCTTCCTGGTGTGACGTCCTGAGCGCTTTCTTCAACCACACTCTTCCACTGCACGTCCTGCCTCACCTTAGGCTCAGGGCGACGAAGCCGACCAAGGACTCAGACCTCTGAAACTGTGAGCCCCCAAATAAACTTCTCTAATTGTTCTTTTCAGGTCTTTTGTTCAGCCGCAGAGAAAAAGCTGACTAAAACAGAACCACAGTGAGAGAGCACTTCACAGCCATTAGGAGGGCCATTATAAAAACAGAAAATAACAAGTGCTGGCCAGGATATGGATAAATTAGAGCCCTCCTAAATTGCTAGTGTGAATATCAAATAGGGCAACCACTTTGGGAAACAATTTGGTCATTCTTCAAAAAGTTAAACATAGAATTAGCAATGTGACCCAGAAATTCCATTCCTAAGTAACAAATCAATCAAAACCAAATGAATCAAATGCCAAATTAATCAAAAACACATGTTTTCATAGACACTTGTACATGCATGTTCATAGAGCTTTTTCATAACAGCCCAAAGTAGAAGCAACCCAAATCATCATCAACTAATGAAAGGGGCAAACAAAATGTGGAGTATCCATAGCATGGAATATTATTTAGCCATAAACAGAAATGCAGCACTGGAACATGCCAGGTAATGGAGGAACCCTGAAAACACTAGCTAAAGGAAAGAAGCTGGACATGAAAGACCACATTATTTTGTGATTTCATTTATATTAAATGTTCAAAATATGGAAAAGCTATGGAGAGAGAATAGATCTGAAGTTGCCAGGGCCTGGGGCAGAGAGGAATGGGAAGAGAATGCTCATGAACATGACCTCTCTTTCAGTGATAAAAATGTTCTGAGGTGGACAGTGACGAAGAGAGTACACCCCATTGTTGAGAGCCACAGCCAAAGGGGCCCCAGCAAACTTCCAGCTGCCAGCTGATGATTGGCTCACAGCAGCCCCAGCAACATCTAGCTGATTGGCTCCTCCACGGAGCTGCTCATTGGGCTGTTTCCCTGCCCTTTCAGACCACGAAGCTACTCATTGGGGGACTTCTTTGGCTCCGCCCATGAAACCCAGCCAATCAGCCTCAAGAGCAGGAGGATTGTGGGAGGTGGAGAGGCTGGTGTGGGGGTGAGAGGCGTGTGGGAAGCCAGTGGTGGCAGTTGGGCTCTGAGGGTTTTTCCTGAGGAGCTGTTTTGCTTGGCGTTTGTAGTTCTAAAAATAAAGTTAGTTTCTTTTCACAAGTGGCTCCTGAATTGTGCCCAGACAGACTGCGGCACCCCATGAACGCACCACAAACCACTGCACTGTGTGTTTAAAGTGGTGAATGTATGCCACATGGATCACCTCAATTTAAAAAACAGTCCCTATATTTCAATTATGAGACAGTGTAAGGGGAAAAAACATTTTGATTCATTTTGAAATGATGAATTAGAGATGGATCATAGATTAACTGTAAAAAATAAAATCATTAAAATTAGAACTTAATATGAAATACTATACTCAGACACCACAAGTGAAAAGATAACTCTGTATATTAAAATGTACGAATTCTACAGATCCTCATCATAACTTTAATAAATGAAAAGTAGTAGTTCAGGAGAAAATATTTGTAACATATATGACAATGGATTAACATCTGGTATGCACATTAGAGAGAAGGACAAAGTAAGAGAAAAGGTGGCAGGAGCTAGGAAACATCATCTAATACACACTCGAAGAAGTATGGTCACTCAGTGAACATCTGGAAGTTTCTAGGTAAGCTCAATAACACTAAGTGAGCCACAAAATAAAACCATCATTTGACAACATCGTATTCTTGTCCTAAAAATATATCATTTGCAGAAAGCATCAGAGAAGTTGGGTAGAAGCGGGTGCTTGCACAGATGACCAGGGACAAGTGTAAGCTGGTACACTCTTGCTGGAGAAAAATTTGGCAGTACATTCTAAAATATGTATATTGTAACCCAGGAATTCCATTTCTAAATAAAATCCTTGAAAAACCCCGTGCCCATGCATAGGGAGTGAAAAGTGGAAGGATGCCCACTGCAGCCAGGCTCCTTACAGAGAGATGCCCGGAGCCCCCCAGCGTCCACTGCAGACAGATGGTTAGATAAGTCCATCCGCAGCCATCCCACTACACACCCCAGTGACCTTTCCCGAATGCCTGGCGAGCAAGGGAATGTCTTGGGAGAAACCAATTCCCAACAGTACTGTAGTAAGACCCCGGTGAGGGAAAGCAAAATGAAGTCAACCACCGCTACTCACCAGAGCACCCGCCCTCCCTGGGGAGGCTCTAGGTGAGGAAGGGGCGTGCACTCCCAGGTTTGAAATTTATATAACACTTTACTGTTTGAAGCTTTACAAGAATTAACAAAGATTTATATAAGATATACAGCTAAAAGTATACTTATAGTTTATGTAATACTCTTTAATACTAGTTTAAAATGTAATACTCTTTAATACTAGTTTAAAATTCTGATTTAACTCATAAATAAAAAAAATCTTACCTTCCAAATTTTCAATTTTTTCAATGTTGTTTAAAGCTAAATTCAAATATTCAAGCTTCTTGAGTTTGCTAACATTTTCTGAAATATACAAAAATGTAATCAACCTTCAAGATAAAAAGACATTTTTACACATTTATTATGAAAATGATAAGATCGGTGGATTATTATTATGGTTATTATAATCATGCGGTAAAATACTAGATATCCTCACTGTTAAGCCACAGCTGAATTGGGTTTCTTTTACTTAAAGCCAAGACCATCCTGATACAGGACTATCTTTTTTAATAAATCTGAATGCCCATATAGACAAAACAACAAGTAGAAACAAGCCCAGGAACCACGGTAGAATGGGACTTTTAAAGACAGCTAATAAGATAGCAGGTATTGCCGAGTGCCTGTTATGTGTCCCTCAATGTTGTAAGCACTCTGCATATATTATCCAATCCCCATAATAACCCCGTGAGGTGAAATCTATTGCTGTCTCCCTTTTACAAATGAGAATACCGAGGTACAGAGAATTAATCCATTTGTCGAAGGTTACATGGTACAGCCAGGAAATTTGACTCCGCAGCTTGGCACTAAATCATTACACTGTGCCTTGAAAGAACAGTTCTTTCTAAGATGACATGAATGATGAAATTCCTGCTAAGGAATGTGAGTTTGGGACACCCTCACTTAAATAATGTCTTTTCTGCCCATTTCTCAGGGTTACTATGAAAACCCAACATGATGATTTATAAGCATCACCCTTGTCATCATTAATAGCTCATCTAAAATTTATAAAATTCATATATTTGTTCTCACGGACCTGAGAGTAACACTTCAGAAATTGGGGTCTCAGTCTACTCATGTTTTAAAATTTGTGGATAAACTAAGTTTCTCTCTGCAATTATTCAAGTAATACTAATGTTTACAAAAAGCTCCCTAGCAACGGCTGAGCATTCCACAGTCAACAGATTTGGAGGTGTCTACGTGCCAAGAATTATGATAGACAGAATGTCTAGCCTGCATCCTGCACAAAAATACCCAGTGTCATCCTTGTTAAAATAGCCACCCACATGAAAACACCTGTCCCAAGGAGAATTCCCTTCCCCTCCTTGGTCTTTGTCATATGTATAGCCTCCAACTCCTGCAAAGTCACCTGATAGGAATAACCATAGATTTGTTCAGCAAGAATTTCTTCAAATAACTCATCAAGAACCAAGGCAATGGGTTGGTCAGGAGAAAAGAAAAACAAAACAAAACAAAAAGCCTCCATTAGGAAAAATGACGAGGCCCTCTGAGGAAGTGGGAAGAGGGAGTTTCAGCCCTAATATGTGAAAGCAGTTATCACCCACTGCACAAGCAGAGCCATCAACTTGGAGGGGGACACGTTCCTTCCCAGGTGGAAGAAGCTCTGCAGACCCCCGCTTTATGAGGCCTGTTGTGAAGTTGGGCACTAGAGCCGCCCCCACAGGTTCTGCACTTTAAAGGGACCCCAGATGGTCCTCAGCTCACACTTGGCTCAGCGCTGCCGTAGAGCTTCCTCCACAGCCCATCTGCATCTCCCAGCAGGAACAGAGCTCTAGGAAAGAAACTGTTTCACAAACTTCTACCTCAAAGGCACAAGATTTGAATCCCAGAGAAGTAGTTTCACTTGCTAAATAAGTGCCTAAATGCCTATGGGTGGAGCAGCACTGAAAATCCCCATTATTAGGATTTAAAAGAGTGTTTAATTTAAGAATACTTTGGAAGCAAAAATTTAAGCTTTCTCACAGCTCTGAAAAGGCATGAAATACTATGCTACTAATTAGTAATTGTGATGGACCCAGCTGTGGAGATTAAAATTCGGGAACTCTTTTAGATGTGTACAATTAGGACCGCTCTTCAACAGCCCATGCAGAAAAGCTGGTGGTGTTCTGTAAGAGTCTTTTTAATTGAACAATATGCCAGAGTTTCTAATTTCTGGTAAAGTAAAAGATGCCGAAAATAATTATCTGAAGAAATATAGAGTTTTAGTAAATCTTCCAAAAATGAAGCAAATCTAGGCTTTTTACAATCCCAGAGCCAGTTTTCAATGATCCATAGGGTTTCTCGACCTCAGCAGTGCTGACATCTTGGACTGGAAATTCTCGTGGGGAGCCGCCCTGGGCATGGTGTGATGGATAGCAGTATCCCTGGTCTCTCCCCCTAGATGTCAGTAACACCCTCTACATCACACACACACACACACACACACACACACACACACACACACACACACACACACCTCTGAAAACCAAAATGTCTCCAGACTCTGCCACCTGCCCCCTGTTTAGAAGCACTGCATGTCACACTGAGAGTTGACGATGAACTTGAAGGCTGACCTCTGGGCTCCAGTGCAGAGCAGGGTGAGTACTTGCTGCCTCAACTGGTTCCAGCCCTTTTCCTCCAACTGCTTTACCTTCTCCTCTGCTCCACCTTCACTGGGCTGGCTGGGACGCTCTAGGGTAAATGACAACAGCACAGCAGCTGTCATCTAAGAGCATCTAAGAAGAGCACGTAGCTCGTGGTGAGCCTGGCACCAACTTGTGCGTTGGGTATTATTGGCCCAGTTTTATGGATGACAAACTGAACACTACCTGACTTGTCTCATTTCACACAGCTGACAAGTGGCAGAGGCAGGGCTCACCTGACGTCAGGTCCGCCTGACGCCAGAGCCTGGGCTTGCTTTTACCACCCACAGTGCTGCCAGCACTCCACCTGTTTCCAAGGGGCAAGACCTCCATTAGCGTGACCCCAGAGGCTTCTCTTCTCTGTGCTCCTTCATTCTTATGGGGGTACAGTGGGAGTGCTGGGGGTGGGGGAAGTTCCGGTTTATCTGATGGTAAACTGGAAGAAGAAACTGGGCGTGTTCAGTCCCACACTCTTTCCTGGCTTCTGGGATTTTTGTCAGCAGAAAGCACATGGTCCCAAGACCCTCTTGCCATCAATCACAGGCATTCATGGATAAGGGAAATCTGTGGTTGCCCAGTCTTGCATGTGGTAAGGTGGATAAATTTATTTGGGGGGCTGTATTAGCAACCCTACGTGGCTGCAAGTCTAATCCACATTCTTCCAAAAGCTTCATTAGTTGTAATACTAATATTTGATTTTCATATCCCTAACCCTGCATTTATCTCTCATTTTCATTCTAAACTAGAACCCCATCAATGTCTGATACTGAGCGCAGCCTTGCACACATAGGATGCAGCAGAATTAACCATCACAGTCTGTGGTAACCTCAGTAGGACGGATTGAGTCCCACATAATCCTTTGGGTTTCCCAGAGTGACATAAAATGTCTGAGTTATATCTTCCTCCCTTGTAAACTTTTTAAAGAATCGGGTGGACTAATGTGTTCCTCAGATTTAACTCATCTCCCAACATGTTGTTGTCTTTCAGGCAACAAGAGCAATTACACATGGCAAGGTTCAGGGACACATTCCAACACTTCTCCCAAGAGATGGCTAGCCCAATCCCCGAATGCTCTTTTTCATTTACTGTCTCCCTCTAAGAATAACACTGCATTTTCCAGAATTCTCCCATTCAAAATGCTAAAACATCATTAGAACAACGTATTGAAACTTACCGATTTTTCCAATGAGGTTATTTTGAAGATAGAGAATTTTTAAATCCCGGCACCACTTGTCAATATGTTCTAGCTTTTCTATTTCTTGCTGATGCAAGGAGAGTTCCTCCAGAGAAAAAATTACACACTCGTTGTGTTCCGCATTCCGCCTGATGAGATCTTCCGTGACTGAAAGAAAATTTGTTGCATGCTACATTTCCAACCCCATTGTCCGTCATCAGGTTCTTATATTCTTAATGCATTATTTTTCTTTGCAGTTAAATGTCTATTTGCCAGGCCCAAGTGATTTTCAAAAGAAATGAGATCAGAAAATTGATGCCCCCTCCTAGAGTTTCCATGATGCCATCATGTGAGTCAGAGGGAAGAAAGAGATGTGATGGTGTCTTCTATCACATTTGCATTGGCCTGTGTGGGGTCTATGTATCTTTTACTGTGTGGATACAGACAGAGTTGGCAACTTATGACTATCAGGGTGCTGCTATGGACTCTCATGGGGGCACCATGTCAAACCAGATGAGACCCCCTAACTGACCTGAGACAGAACAAGTTCCACCCAGAGGCAGGCTGGCTAACTGAGGAGGAAATAGGAGAATATCTCCCATCATTCAATAAGGAGGGGCCATTCACTCATTCATTTAACCAACATTTATTAATTTAAGTTCAGCTTAAGGGAAAGGAAAAGAACAATTAAGTCTTAGATTGCAATCTTATAAAGTAAGCAATACTTAGTTTGCTTTCAGGAGGAATAAAATGCTGCTCAGAGGAGGAGCAGAGTTGCTTCCGCTTCCTAATAAGAATGAGGTATAGCCTGGGGCTTCTTAGACTAGGAAGATCAAGAATAGGCACCAAGTGGCTGGGGACCATACCATGCTCCCCTGCTGGAGCCAGGAATGAAATCATGGATCATCTTTATAAGATGCACCCAAGTCAAAGAGGCAATGACAATGGAGAAATCCTGCTATCCTAGTGCTGTTAAAGATGTTACTCCTGGGTGCAGTGGTGCACATCTATAACCGCAGCAACTTGGGTGAGACAGGAAGATCACAAATTTGAGGCCAGCCTCAAAACTTAGCAACTTAGCAAGACCCTGTCTCAAAATAAAAAATGAGAAAGGCTGGGGATGTGACTCATAGTAAAGCATCCCTGGGTTCGATCGCCAGTGCCAGGGGGAAAAACGATGTTATCAATATAGTTGAAGCCTCACTTTTTAAGCAGAATACTGCTTGCCCATTCTAGGGGACAATAAAGACTTCTTCATTGTCAGTGGAGGGTGCCAGGCACTGCTCTAAATGCTTTGCATCTATTAAAGTGTGAATATGTAGAATTATTATTCACATTTGTCAGTTGAGGAATCAAAGGACAGAGTTTGAGTAACCTGCTTGAGCCTTGGCAGTCAGTGCCAACTGGGTTTTAAATGTGGAGTCCAGAGCCAGGCCCGGTGTTCCCAAGTTCTCTGCTGTGCCACTTCAACAGGAGCAAATAAGAGGCATTTGAGATTCCTCAGCTTCCCGAATATACAGATTCAACTAACTGAGGCAGGTTCTCCACAGCGCCTTTGGCTGCCCCACCTCTATACCACATCCTTAAAAATGGAGTTTGTCCTTCTTTTTAAATGTAAAAACATGTATGAATCAACCATTTGTGTGCAGTTAAGTGTACTTAGGTACTTCCATGGTAGGAGAGAGGGTGCTGCAATGACAGTTATTTAGGAAAAAAGACAAGGGGACTGTAGAGGTACCGAGATTAAAATACCATAAGTAAGGAATGTTCCAGCTGCTCTAAGCTTTGGCTCCACTGATAAGCAGAGACGGCTGCAAACCTGGCCTGGGAAGGGACTCTGGCTGCAAAGGAGGCTGAAGGGTAGCAGCCACCAGCCCTGGCTTGCTGGGACCCCTGTAAGGTATACTGTGCAGTCCCGGAAATGCCACCACTAGTTCATAGGGCAAGTTACACATAGTGTTCTGTTTGAGGAAGAAAAAAAAAAAAAAAGCAAAAACACAAAAAACAAAACTTCCTGAAACTAAATCTGAAAGGTATTAAAACTACCCCCTCCACACCAAGTTAGTTCTAACAGTTTTAATCAACTGATAATGAGTAAATGAGCAAAGCCAATTTGAGAATATGATAAAGTTACTATGGATTTAAAATGAATTCTCTATCTGTAATTTATCTACAAAAATAATTCTCTTCTCAAGGATGTAATGTGGGTTAAGGGTTTGAAATGGCACAACCAATATTATCTGAACAATCTTAATGAAATGTTGTAGATACTCATTTATCAGATCTCCAGTGCCTAATGGTGTGTAGCTACAGAACCCACCATCATACATGAGCATGGGCTCTGGATCCAGCCAGGGGTGGGAAGAAAGGTGAGGAGTAGACCAGAGATCCAGCTCTCCCCAGGCCAACTCCAAGGAGTCCGAGAAGCTTAAATTAAATGTAGTCTTCAGGGTTATTATCAAGGCATACTTCCCAAGAGAGAAAGAAGTACTTTATTTAGCAGTTTTATTTATAACTCGGCACAGGGCCTTTACATATATTCTTGCCCATATCCTGGTTGAGGCCTAAGTTTGGCATTCCTATCGAAGTTGTAACCTTCCTCACTTGAACTCCAAAGGAGCTGCCATCCGTGATTGGATCCAATGTGTCTGGGGGAATTCTGGTAGCATCTCCAGCATCACCTGGTCTCTGGCTTTGAATGGTCACATGAGCACCCACACACCCTTCTTGGCTCTTGGGGGCCACTAAAGGTATCAACCATAGGCTTCCCTAGCTCTACAGTCCTAAGACTTTTCCAATCTGTTTAACCATGAAGACTTACAGGCCTGACAAAGTCCTACTGGTACCAAATATCATTCCACATTTTCTTACTAAATCCTCAAAATTTAAGAAACTCTTTTCATCTACTATTATATGTGTAAAACTGATCATTTGCATGCAATTATCAAATCATCCCTTTCAGAGGCATGCAGATATCAGAAAGGAGTTGTGTTGATCTCTGTCTCCTAATCATGAGATTTAAGATGTTAAAAAATCGCTATTAGATTAAAAGGGTGGGGTAAGGATATCCCAGAGCATGGATAACTAGTTCCTATGCACACAAAGGAGAGGAAGGCAGGTTGCCCAGAAGCAGCAAGTAAACACAATTAGGATAGACTTAAAAATGGAGAAGCCTAGAGGAAGGGAGAGCCCTTTTCTGAACTCTTTGAAAATAAGCAAAGTGCTGAGTGGCATATGGTTTTCCAGCACTCAGGAAACTGCTGTTACACAACACCACTTCACCTGCAATGGCAAACATCAGTGCAAAAACCAGAGTCCCCAAGAAGAAAATTGCAAAAATATCTACATGGTGTGTGGAGATTATAGCGTTTCACACTTTTAAATGGGAAAGCATTTTGCAGTTGTACATACTAATCTAAACCAAACATTCTTTAACTCCAAGGAACACTGTCACCTTTAGAAATTCCTACTCTGCATAATGCAGCACTACACTTAGGTGAGATCACTCTAGGAATTTAAACATTCTTGGGAAGCATTAGTATGCCATCATAAGAGTGTTTAACAATACCTGTTTGATGGTAAAGAACGTACAAAGGGACTAGATGAAACATTCCTTCACTTTCTTATTTTAGAAAAATTCAAATAACAAAATACAAGAGTCAGATTGACTTGGAGAGTATCATGTTTTATAAATAGCCATATTTTTCATTGGATTAGAATAAAATCAACCAATATGAGTCTAGCATATTGTTCAGTATTGTCAAACATCATGAAAGAACTAGCAGATACACATGTGAAATAGATATTAAATAGAAATAAAGGAGTTACAAATAGGAAGTTTACCTTTTGTAGTATCTAAACTGTTTTTAACCATTTCAAATGAAAACTTTAAAAAACAGAATTACATATTTGCCCCATCTTTTCTTACTAGCTCAGGGTCATCCTCATGAGCATCAGGAGCAATTCTACTGATCCAGTGATACCTTTTGGAGCTATGCTATACAGGGTGCTATTAAAGAGCACAGCATGTGATGGGGGAGAACAGAAGCATCCAAGAAGAGTGATAGACAGAAGGGAGGGTGGGCAGTGCTATTGAGTCAGAGGAAGGATGTCAGAAGAAGGTTGTAGGGGGTGAAACCTAAGCTAAATCAGGAAATGAGAGTAGATGTTTACTAGAAAAAGAAACGAGGAGGGCACCCCAGGCTATCTTGGATGATGCAACCTGCTGCCCAGTCTCTCCTTCAAAACTGAGTCATTCCCCTCGATGCTGGGAGTGTCCATCTTCTTCTGGAGTCACCTCAGTTAAAGAAGCACACGTCCACCAAGGTCACATCTTCTCCAGGAGAGCCCTATTCAGAGAGGGTTGTGTGGCTGTAAAAGACCAGCCCTTCCTCAGAACTTGGACAAGTCAGTAGGTCTATCCTGAGTTTAGAGCTCCTGGGGCTGGTTAGCCGAGGCCTTCTTTAAGGTCCAAATTCCCCAAGAGCACTACCTCACAGACCTCCTGCATGCTAATCTCCATCCGAAAGTCTGCTTCCTGGAAGAATTGACTCCAGAAGAGATCCATGAAGGCTGATGGTCGCTAAGATGGGGACTTGTAGTTAGATCGCTTGCTACAGGAATGTCCATATGGACACTGATGGTCAGTGGAACATAGTGCCTAGCCTGAGGTAGCTAGTAATCATCAAGGCTGAGTGGTGTTGAAAAGAGATGAGAGAGCAGCTGGAGGAAATGCACTAGTATGATACAGCAGACATTAGAGAAATATGGGGAAAACAATAGGCAAAGGGACAGTGGTATTGGGCAGATTGAGGCTACAAACAATTGGTAATGAAAGACTGAGATGCTAATTGGTTACTAAAAGCTAAATGTAAAAACCAGAGCACTGCAGTGGTAGCATATGATGAGGTTTTCATTTTGGAACCAGAGGGCAGAAAAAGCATAGGAGCAAGGCCAGACCAACTGTAAGACTAGCAGAGAATTTAGGCACCAGATATAATGGAGTCATAGGATAGGATTTATCCTCACAGCCTGAAATAACTTAAAATCCAGACAAAATGTATGAAAGCAATTTTTTAAAACACCGGTCTTCAGGAAATCAAGAGGAAAATTAGCATTTTGAACAGAATGAAAAAAATGGAAAAAAAATAGCATATCAAAATTTATGGGCTACAGCTACAAATTTATAGCACCAAATGCCTGCAGTAAGAAATGAGAACAGTCATGAACAAAAGCTTTCACTTTAAGAAACCAGAAAGAACAAATTAAACCTAGAATGAGCAGAAGAAAGTAAATAAAAGATTATAACAGCAATCAATAAAATGGAAAACCAAAAATAGGCAAAGCCGATAAATATTAAGATTTAAGAAAATAAAATTAGATAAACTTCTACCCAGAAAGAAAGAAAGAAAGAAAGAAAGAAAGAAAGAAAGAAGATATGAAATACCAATATCAGGAGTGAGAAAAGTGATGTCATATCTATTGTACAGATGTTAAGAGGACAATAAAGGAATAATATAAATGATTTTATGCAAAAAATTCAAGAACTTACATTAAATAGGTAAATTCCTTAAAAGATAAAAACTACCAAAGCTCACTCGGGAAGACATGGGCGAGCTGCAAACCCTCTGCCTTCCAAAGTAATCAGATATGCAGTTAAAACCTTCCCACAAAGAAGGCACAGCTGTCTGCACTGATACACACTACCAAGAATTCGAGGAAAAACTAATATGCTATACATCCCAACCCTTCTAGAAAAATTGAAGTGTTAGCATGATATGGAGGCCATTTATAGGGAAGCATGGGGGAGATGCAATGTGTGAGAGGGATTGCAGGGGAGCAGCAGGGGGGACCACCCTCTCCACCTGAACCACTCAAATCTGTCCATCTGCCCTGATTCCTCAGGGGGCAGTGTGGTGCAATGCAGGGTCCAGAGGGCATCTTTGGGAGAAGGCATGTAAAACATTTAACCAGGCCTGGCACACAGTGAGTACTCAAAAGAGGAGTAGTCATTTGTCCTGCTGCCAGGACTTGGGTTTAGACCCATCTCTCCCATTTGAACTCCTACGTGGCCAAGTCATGTCTCGGAACAAAACCCTCCGGTTTCCCTGTCACTCTTGTGAATTTTAAATCTTGCAGATTTCTATATTCTCATTACAGTCTCCAAAATCTGTGTGTCTTGAGTCCCACCGGCCTTTTCCTGGGGACTTCCATTGTCTCTGCCCTCCATCTTTTTTTTTTTTGTTTTTCCTATCCCTCACCTGGGCTCCCCCAATGACCGTCAAGAGGCCCTGTTCTCACTTTCACAAGCCTCCAATGTTTCCTTTTCCTGGGCGAAGCCTCAACCTACCTGGGAGTAAGGGCCCCTGTGTGCCCTCTGGGGATTCAGGCACCCCTCTTGAAACGGGCTACAACCACAACATCTGTGTTTGCCTTCTGCTAGGAAGGTGACCCCCTGTCTTGTTCATCAATGTGTCCTCACTGAATGACTCCGAGTGGGGCTGTAAATCTGATAAGTTAATGATGTAGCAAATGCAAGTGAGTGAGATTCAGAGAAAGAGCAAAGGGTAATCCACAAAGAAAAAGTTATGTTGATTAGGAAGAAAAATCAAATAAAACAGGTGGGACCAACCAAAGGTGCAGATGGCGCTCTCAGAGGAAAGATCTATTGGTGACTGTTTGGAGTGTGGTCCTAACATTTACAGACTCCTCCCTCCACCTTCTCTGATCCTCCCCACCCACTACCACAACCAGGCTGTCAGCGACTCCAAGGCAGCGACCCCATCATGTAGCACAGTCTCTTGAATAAAGAATATTAATTTTTACAGCACTTTTACAATGGCAAGTGTGATAAATTAGGTGGAGCTAAGCTAAACTGCCATTTGCGGGGGTCCAAAACGTGTTGATCAGAATGGTCCAAGCTCAAATAAATAACTGCTCACCATCACCTTGTGGACTCAACACTTTACATTTACTATGTCTGTAAAATAACACTTCACGTCGGAGATGAGGAGGCCGTGGCCCAGAGGTGAGGTCCCTGGCTCAAAGTCGCCGAGGCGGTGGAGACGCCTGTCCCCAGGGGCTCCGGGGCCTCCACTGCGGCATGCTATCCCTGGACGGTCCGCAGAGGGCTGCCCAGGACCACGACCTGCCTGGGACCTCGCGGCTGGGCTGGGCGGTGCGGGCCCCGACCCGGTGCTGACGCCTGAACCCGCGCGCGGCCGCGGCCCTCGGTCCAGGCCCACGCCCTTTTGCCCCCTCCCCGCCTCGCGGGTTCCGAGGAAGGGAAACCTGGGCCTCCTGGAACCGGCCGGTGCGGCGGGGACCCGCACGATCTGCGGACGGTGGGAAGGGCCGGATGGGGGCGGGAACGCGGAGGGGGTCGCTTACTCCGGCCCATGGCGCCTGTCGGCTTCGCTGGTCCGGGAAGCCCGACCCGGACCCCCAAGACTCGCTTCGCGCCTAGTAGCCACAGCTCAGCGCGTCCGGCGGGAACCCGGGAGCCATGGCAACGGGGACTCTACGGCGGCCGCGAGGGGCTAAGAGGAGCCGTGTTTCCTGCCCTTGGCTGGGAAAAGCCGGGAGACCTGGGGGGAAATCTCCGGAGGACACAAGGTCTCTCCCAACCAAAGGAGTCCTGGCCACGTCCCCGCCCGCGGCTTCCGCCCAATTCACTGTCCAGGCTGCTCAAAGAATCACCGGACGCCCTTACTTCCCAATGGGATCTGCCTCCTAGGCAGGACTTTCAGCATGCTGCACGTGTGTGTGTGTGTGTGTGTGTGTGTGAGAGAGAGAGAGAGAGAGAGAGAGAGAGAGAGAGAGAGAGAGAGAGAGAGAGAGAGAGAGAGAGAGACACTTGCCTCCTAGGCATGGCTTGGCTTTCAGCACGGTGTGTGTGTGTGTGTGTGTGTGTGTGTGTGTGTCTGAGTGTGTCTGATTTAGCTATACCTGTAACACCAGTGGGAATCATGGATCTCAAAGGATCTCAAAGGATCATGGTGAATCTTTTATGAGATAATTTCTTTGAATGAAAAATACTTCTTAAAAACAACAGGCTCAGTATAAAGACTAGTTGTCATTGTTATATTTCACCTCTTTAAAGTCTCTGCCCAACACCAATTTCCTGCTAACAGTTTTTTGTAAAAACACCATCCATTACCCCCTTCAATTTTTTCTATTATCTCATTTGGAGAAAAAAAAAGTGCAATATGTAAAAGGTAAAACCACCTTCCATTCCAGTTACAGTAAACAAACGGAGTGCATGCTTCTTATCTTAATATGAATATTTACATTTTAAAAAGAGATGCATAGACCAATGCTGAGTGCAAATAAATGTATTATTTCAGCAGATACCTGTTAAGAATTTATCATTGGTCCTTTTAAAGGTTTTTTCAAATGGAGACAAAAGTATGAATATGGGCAGAGAAGCAGGAAAGTCAAATGTGATGGAGGAAAGAAGGGGCCAGGGACACTGATCACTCTGGCAATGAAAGAACTGCATGGAAGAATTTTTGAACAGTAGCATCAGAGAACAGATTGTGGGTAATGGAGCCTTAAATGACAAGCTAAAATAATCGAACTGGAGTCGTGGGACATCAAGTGACATGACCCCATAGTGAGAGAAATATTTGGAGTTCCAACAAGACCCCCAAAGTGCTGAAACTATTAACTTAGGTGGCCTCTACTGTTTCTAAACACAAAAGTCTAGTTGCTCTCATTCCCCCATTTATTTTTTAAAGCAGGACAGTAGTGATAAAGATTATGAGCTGTGGCATTGAAAATGTGATTTAAGTCTACATAATGTTTGTTACGGTGTGGCACTGGGCAGATGATTCCACCTTTGAGAGCTGTACTCCTCCTCCATTTCCATATGAAGATGACAGTGTGGATAATCATCTTTGAATGTTCCTCTGAGACGTTGGAGCACTGACATCTGATTACTCATGGAGAAGGTGAAATGCCAAGAGTGGCAGGAGATTTTAGCAAATGTTCCTGTGCTTGAACTTGTGCATTTTGACAGCAAGAAGTTTATTGAGGCTTAAAAGGATCTGGCTTCTGGCAGGAAGTTAAAACAAGGAGGTATTTCAGGTAGAAAGATTAGTTTCTAAGTTGACAGTGGCATGTGATCAGGCTCAGTACAAAGGATATCAGTCTCTGAGTCAATCCAGGACTCTAGAAAGTTCTGAAGAGCAATTACAGTTCAGGGATCTGCCATGTTGGCTCTGGCTGGCGTCTCTCCTCACCCTCAGACTTACTCACTCTTAAACTTCCAGCCCCAGGCTTACCTCTCTAGTTGTCAAAGGAACTGCTCTACATTTGTCTCCTCCAAAGTTTATGTTGACTCTTAATCCCTAACGCAACAGTCTTAAGAGGAGTGGTCTTCAGGAGGTGATTAAGACATGAGGGCATAGTGGCATCCTGGGAAAAGTCTGACAGTAGGAAGGGCCCTTGTTCGCCCCTTCTGGCTCTTCCACCATGGAAGGACATAGTTTTCCTCCTGCCTAACGGACAGTGTTCTATGTTGGAAGCAGAGGCTGTATTCTCACCATAGAAACTGCTTCTGCCTTTGCAGCCTCCAGGACCATGAGAAATGAATTTCTGTTTCTTACAAACAACCCAGTGTTGGGTTATAGTAGCAAAACAGGACTAAGGCAGGACCTTAGATTTTTTCTGTGAACCTTAATTTCTGTAGGACCAAATTATTCCATTCCTCATTCATAAGTGAACAAACATGAAAGCTGTCCTTCTATGGGTACCAGTCCTAAGTTCTTTTTACGCACTGTGTGCTCAACACCACCTACACACTTGGAGATTGTTAACTCTATTAACAAGGCTGCTCAAAGCAGCCTTTGGAAAAGACTTGATATCATCAATATATTGCTGATAAGGAAATTGAATTCTAGTGAGATTGTATCACTGAGGTAAGCCAGAGTTTCATTCCTAGAGTAAGTGCTACTAAAGGGCAGAGGAGGACCTCCTTTGTTCATTTGCTTCCATCTCTAAGTTCTAGCTCTTAGCACAATTTCTGACACTCATTCGATACCCAGTAAATATTTGTTGAATAACCAAATGAGTCTGAGAGCAAACCTTTCCAAAAGTGTGATTGTTCTACATGCAAGGACCACATCTCCTGGCCTCAGCAGGATCACTAAGAAGGGTGTTATGAGCCGTGGAATGCAAACCAATAACATAGCAGGGTCACAGGTTTTCTTAAAATTGCTTTTAAGGCTAATAAATAATTGAGTCTCTTGTAGAAAAGTGATAGGTGTACCAATTCTGAGAATAAACATGGGGGGGAAAGGGGGAAATATTAAGAAATCTGTCAAGAAGAGAAGATCAGTGTGGCTAACTCCTGATAGTGTCTACTGAGGTCATTGTAAAATTAGGATTTATGGCCATAGGTTTCTTTTTTAAAACAAATATTTTTAGTTTAAATGGATACAACACCTTTATTTTGTTTATTTAATTTTATGCGGTGCTGGGGATCGAATCCAGGACCTCAAACATGCTAGGCAAGTGTTCTACCACTGAGCTACAACCCTAGTCCCCAATAGGTTTCTTAATGTATTCTAGAAGGGAAATTTCATTAATAGTGCAGGCACCCTAAGGTGAAGTTTGTCTCGTCATTGACATCAGCATCCTCATGAACATAGAATTGACTTGAGGAAGGAGACTCCCTGAGTGGAGGTCACCACAACTGTTCTGGAAAAGACCAACTAAGGTCAACCCCCCTCCCCCGAAGTTTAAGGAGGCATTAAATATCTATTTGGTGAAGGCTGCAGCAGGTAGACCCCAGTTCTCCTGGCAAACATCAAACAGCAATACATTTGGAAGCAGAATGGCTTCTGTTCTCATTCTCTGCTTGGAGTCAACCCACTCTTCCTCTTTCGAATGTTCTTTGCTTGAGCCTTGCTTTACTCTCACTTGTAATGAAATTCCTAGCTGGACTTTTTGTGTCTGATTTTACATTTTTTCATTGTGGCACAAGAATTAAAATGAGGTTTGGAGATCCTGGAGAAGCCAGGAACATGTCTTTGCTGTTTGCCTGGGCCATCCTGGACTGGTCATGCTGAGTCCTTCTCCACATCAGAGTCACTGCATTCCTTAGACCCATGGGTATGCAGGACGTGTGTGCAATGTGCTGTGATCATTACAGCTCGCTGACAGCAGAGGAAATTGGGAAATAAATCACAACGTGGTGACATCTCCTAGTAAAGACGAGTTTATTTCACTCAACATGAATGATCTAGTTTAAAGAGTCATGATGCCTGTCTGTTTATGCAAATCATCATTCCAAATAGACTCGTGTCTTTGGCTCCTGGAAATAGAGCAAGATGAGCAATACTTCTTGAGCAAACTGCTGCAACATTTTGTGTGTAGAAAGTAGAAGAAATAAATCTTGAAGAGTTTTTATTTTTTAAATTCCAATCACAAGAAAATAGTCCTCCTACTTCATTTGTGCTGGATAAACTCCAGTCACATTGACCTAGAAAGCTCTGTGGTTCTTATTTTCATTGCTATATATAACTTAGTATTTTTATGATGGGTAACCAATACTCTGGTTCCAGTTCCATTATACTCTCCATTAATTTTCCTTCGAAAGTGTTTGTTCATCTCAGCTTCATAACCACTAAACCAAGCCTCCTAGTCTTCTAGTACCTCTACAACTTTGATTTTGTTCTTCCTTCTCCTTCCCTCCCACTTTTCTCCTCTTTCTCTCCCTTCCACTCTCCTTTCCTTCCATAGTGCAGTCTCTGGGAGGAGTGATTGATACAATATGCATAAAACCCATAGAAAAGCACTTGACAGAATGGATTAACTGTTGATTTAAAAAAAAAAAAAACAGGTAATCTCCCCCATAGGTGGTTACCCCCCAAAGTGGACGCTGTTATTATGCTCACTTTTCAGATTACGAAATCCAGTCTGTGTTGTCCCAATCCAACGTAAAAGATCTGAGACCATCAATCTGAACTGCCCAGCTTACCTCCAGGGAGATGGAAGGAGAGTTGCAGTGTTGACGTCAGTCTAGGAATCAGTCTGAGGGGTGACTGCTCCCTCATGGTGGGATGAAGCAGGAAAAGAGAAGAGAAGTAGATCAGCATGACTAGATTACTGTCCAGTGTCTCCTTGTCCCATGTCAGGGGCGTCAATTAGTGTAAATGAGTAAGAATTACCCAAACATCAGATGCTTCAATAATCAAATGGAAGAACAAACATACTCTTTAAAATTAAGTGTAGAATAAATTGTGATTATCTAAATTTATTTGCTTAAACTTCTGCCCATTTCCACTAGCTTAATAAGGCAAGAGTTGACATTTTAAGAAGGATTATTATTAATTTGAATATATTCAGAAGATAGTGACCAAGTACAGAGGTCTAAACAAATTACTCAACTTCTTTGAGTCTCAGTTTTCTTGTTGAAAAATGGGAACAGTTACTACATTAGATTTTGACAAGGTTTAAAAGAGATAATAGCACCTAGTGTTTGCCCGTAACTAATGCTCTTGACATCTCTATTTGAGAAGTCAAGTTTGTAACGCCTGGCTGCAAATTATTTTCCATCCCTCTGGTTGAAGGACCTTGCCAGTTCCCCTCCCTTTGCCTCTGAACATGCTTCCTACCATTGCAACCAATAAAGTGCTAGGAAAGAAACCCTCTGACTGCAAAACTAGCTCATACAGAATTCTTGCAACTTCATCACTGCTGAACACTGGCTCCTGTCACTCTGAGTCATCATGTAAAAGACTGACTATCCTGAGGTCACCGTGCTGGAGAAGCCAAGTGAGAAAGTCCTCTCCAGCCAAGCCCCAGACTTCCAATTCTCTCTGCCCAACAGTCAGACACAGGAGTGTCTAAACCAGCTTATCTGTCAACTGAATATCATGGAATGACAGACCTCTGTCAATGCCACTTGGAACAAAAGAATCACCCATCTAATCCCTGCCAGGATTTCTAACTAACAAAATCATGAGACATTTTAAATATTTGTTTTGAATATGTGGCTAGTTTTAATGGAATGAAAAACAGTTGAAATGTTGGAGCTGACTGCATGGAGAAGTGGATAAGCCCCTTTCACTATTGTTTTTAGTGGGCTGAGCCACCTGTCTGGGTTCTGCAAATTGATGCCTCATTTGGTGGGAAGCTGGATTTGGTGGTTTGCAAGCCTCCTTTTAGCAGCCTACATTTTCTGTTCAAATTCTAATATATAAGACACATAAGAGAAGATCATCTCAGGTTGAAGCAGGTGTCCAACACTGACATGTGGAGAACTGAGACAATCTAATCAATGATTTTTCTGTGTGGGCCTGGGAACGGGGATACCATATTTGATGGTGCTTGATGTTGAAAGTGCAACACATGGATCCAACTCATGGGTAACTGAACAAAAGTCGGGTTTGAAAACCATGAATCAAAGTCATTCCCACATCTTCTGATGCTACTGGAGCCGGTGCTATATGCGCCCAGATCAATCAGCCTATAAAGAATCCAGTGCAATGCAGTTTCCAGAGCTCTTCTTCAGCCCAAAGTTCCATAACTACAGATTCCCTTCCTGCTCAACTAAGCCAATAATTCTCACCTGAAAAATAGAATAGCATAAAATACTGGCATATGTATTAAATCCCATTAATTAAACTTAAACCCTTCACTGTCAGAGATGATTTCACATCTGTTTGAATAACACCTCCCTTGCATGTTGCCCCAGGGTGAAAGCTCCGATTCAGTTAATCATTGTCCATAAAGAACACAATCTCACTAGTGGCAGGTCTCAAATGCACTTAGAGTAAAGGCAATAGGATAAACTGTTTCATTCATTTCCAATCATGTCAGCTCTCTTGGATGGGCGCCTGGCATGCCTCCTTCTTTTCAGGTCTTCTGACCTGCTTCCTGTTTCCCTATTTGCTCCCCTCACCCAACCAGGCTTCCCCACTCCCTCCCAGCTCTATCCTGGCAGTGGGTGCCCCTGAAGGTCAGGGCATGAGTCATTCCTGGCTCCTTCCCAGCACAGTCTTCGGATTCTTCTGAATAGAGGATCTCTGACCCAATGTAGTCTCTTGCTCTTGTTGATCATCTCTCATGCAGTGGTACTTTTGAAGCAGATATTTACATGTTTTATGCTCAATATCTATCTTCTGGGTCTTATCAAAGGGCAATTCTGGGATCTGGATTCTCGCTGTAAAAGCTAATGTAAAATGTAGAAGCTCCTATTTTTCTACTATCCATGCAAAAACAGCCAGTGTGGGAGATCTAAATTTGTCCATGAGTTTCTTCTCTGGAAGGAGCACCTGGGGAAGGTCAATATGGTTCCCAAATCCAGTTTCCTGGTTCTCTACAGCACCTCCAATTCCTGCCCATTGCAAATTTTGCTGATTCTACTGAAAAGCACTAAGGCTAATTACAAAATTTTTGACTTCCCTCACTTCTGATACCAACTGCACACTTACAGGTAGGAGGGTTCAAAATACCACCATAAGTTTCAAAACTTTGGGAACCCCCGCAGAACTTACTGAAAGCTATGCTTGCCACTGCAGTTTACTGCTGCAGGGAAAGCTACATATGAAGATTCACCAAGAAGAAACACACAGTCTAGAAGTTTCAATTGTTTTTATACCGTGGAGTCAGGGCACATTTCTCTCCCAGCATAAATGTGGGATGTACTTGTGGAGTACCACACTGCCAACCAGGAGAGCTAATCTGAGCTTTGGTGTCCAGAATTTTTGCTGGAGCTTCCGCACATAGGCATGATTGGTTGACTGGTGGGTTGTTCATGTCATTAATCTTAGTCTCCAGATCAACAGATACCATGTGACCTAAAGTCCCCACCTTTACTGCCGGTCACATTGTCAGTATTTTTGGTATAGACATCCCTCCCCTAAACTACATGGGTATAGCCAACCCATACCCCAAATCACATTGTTACTAATCACTATGACCCAAGGTCCCCACAGAAGCAAAAAACAGAAATTACTCCTCCTAGAAGCTGAGGACAAAGGTCAGAACTTCTTTTGGTTAAAGCCAAATTCTTTATTACATACTTACCTAGATTCTGTCATTTATATGAGCTTTTTAATCTCCTTCCAATCCTTTTTGATTCTATCACCAGGGTCATTTTCATTGCTAACAATAAAAAACCATCACTGATGCCACCTGGATCCTTACTATGTCAGCGGAGACCCTTCCCATTGGGCAAGGAGAAGCAGGAACACAGGGTGAGAGAGGCAGAAAGCTCCTTCCTGCCGCTGTCACCATGTAGAGGCACATGTCCCTACATAGGACCACAATCCATGCTGAGCAACGCGCTGTCCCAGGTTTTCCCTTGGTCAGGTTCAATGTTTTTGTCATTTTCTGGCTCTTCCTAAGAGGCAAGTGATGGCAGGTGCTGAAGGCCTGAAAAAGAATTAGGAAAGGAAAAAAAAAACTTAAAAAAATTTAATTTTCTCTGAGAAATGAGCAAACAATAGCTTTATTCAGTTTCCGTGTTGAACACCTGGGGCCAGTGCATAAAAAACCTAGTGTCCACAAGTTTATTATTTGAGAAACATTGAGCTCAAGTAACTGCCGATAGGGACAGGAGTAAACGAGATCCACAAAAATTAAAACTGTATCTCTGAAAACATTAATCCTTCCTAATATAATCTACAAGGATAAACTTGAAATGAGGCCCCCAGGGAAATCGCAAGTAACAGCCAATTTTGCTAATGATAATAAGTTTATTTTAATTGCTAATATATTCCTAATTACTGTAGTTCTAAAATGTTTACTTCACTGTCAGTCATCTTTGATTTATGTTCTTTGTGAAAAGATTTTGACATATCAATCAAACCTTCTCAAGTTTGGTGGCAGCTGCTGAATGGGGTCTCACCTTCCTTGTCACCCAGCTCTGCTGGGCATCATGTGTCCTAAAAGCAGAGAGAGGCTTTGCTCACAGATTCTTTGGGAATTAAAAGTTGTCCATTCCAGCTTAGAGAGAAGTTGTAGTCTCAAGATTTTGCTTATATGAATGAGGAGAACTGACATCATCTATTACAAAGTCTGTTTTTTTCTTTTTTAAAAGAAAAAACCAAACTTTTTAAAAAATTGACAAATAATATCTGTACATACATTTGAGGTATAGTATAATAGTTTAATACATGTGTAGAGTGTGTAGTGATCACACTCTGAATATATGCCTGTGTAAATATGAGTGCGTGCCTCCAAGATGCAGTTGGTATAAAGTTGCGTGGTGTAGGGGGACATGAGGGTCCCATTAATCCATGAGCTTGGTATTTCTTTCAGCAAAGAGCACTGAGTTTCCTGTAGCTGGGGACAGAATAGGAACCAACCCTGAAAAGGTTTAGGCCATCCCGGGACCTCTCTATTCATGAGAGTCACAAATAATAAGCAAATAAATACTACGCAAAAAGGTTCAGGCAATGCTGCCGGCTGTGACAGGAGAGGGGAGTGCTGAGAAAATGGTGGGAAGGCTACTTTGGTCAGAGGAGGTGATCAAGAGCGTCTCTGAAGAGGTGACATGTGCAGTGAGACCTGAGGGTGAGAAGGAAACAGTTACGAGCTGTGGGAAGGTTTTTCCCAGAGAAAGAGAAATGCAAAAGCTCTCAGAGTGGGGACACTTGGCCTCCTGAAGAAGGAACAGAAAAAGGAAGCTGGCTGGCATGGAGAGACCAGGGAGCAAGGAGGGGGTGCCAGGGATTGGCAGAGATGAAGCTAGTTGTATTTGTAAAGAGGCAGGTGTTATTCCAAACGAGATCAGAAACTTCACATGGTTTGGAGGTGATTTTTTTCAAATTCAAGTCTTGAAAAGATTTTGGTTGCAGAGTGGAATGTGGATGGTGGTGGGTTGGAGTGAGAGAGGGGACTGGGAGCAGGGAGAGCAGCAGAGAAGCTTCTGGAGTGGACAGCAAGGCACCATGCAGCAGCTGGACAGGGGGAGGACAGTGATGGAGAGAAGCAGGCATATTTCAGAGGCTTTAGGAGAAGAGTCCTGAATCCTATTGGCTAGGGGTGGGGGGATCCTGTCTTCTCCTCCTTTCTCCTGGACTTTGTTCACTGAAACGAGAAAGGGGGAGGTGGAAGGCTGCCCAAGGATTGGGCCTGATGGTGTGAAATCAGATTCTGCATGTGTTCCATTTGTGATGTCTCCTCCTGTCTCCTACTTGCTGTTCGTACCTACAGCACTGGTCACATTTGAGCCATTAGTTATCCAACAAAGATAGCTGGGTGCCCTGCAGAAGTTTGCTTTCAGCATAATGGCAGTGTCACTGTCACCCTCTGGGGTGACTCAGCCAGAGAGCTTTTCCTTACTTGATGATTCCTTCCCAAGTAAGGGCTGCCTCCTTTCCCCTCTTAAGATGGGCAGCTGAACAGTTCTGTCATTGGCAGTGGACTGACACCTTCATTGAGCTCCTAATGCATTCTGCTATTGAATCGTCACCTGCCCAAAGCAGCTTGCATTATAGTCCCTATCTACTGATGAGGGAAAGGAAGATAAAGGATGGGTAGTGTGCCAAGTTGGAGATCCTAGGGCCTGACTCATTTTTTTACCCCAAAGCTCAAAGCCTCAATCACTGAATTACACTGTTGTGGGTTTCCCTATTTGCCTGTGTTAACTGTATGCTAGTTTTCTGCAGAAACCATCAAATACTAACAGACATGGTCTTCCAGAAACTGCATGGTCTTCTTCACTTTTCTTCGGACATTTAAGCCAGGTAAAAATCATATAGAAAATTAAATCACTACTTTATGAGAATGCTAACTACTTCCGATAAGCTGAAGTCATGTAAAAATGTAACCTTCTGATATCTACTCCACAGCCACGCACATTTCTTTCTTTCTTCCCCGTAATTCATGATTTAGTGCAAAGAATAAACTTTTTGCCCCAAATCTGGGTTTGAAATTGTTACAAGCTATGTGGCTTTGGGCAAGTTACTTGACTGGCCAATTCTAAAAGTTTCCACCTGGTAAAATGCAGTTCTGAATACATCCAACTTGGGTATTGGAAGTGCTTAGCCCTGTAGTCAGACACAGTGGATCCTAACTAGGTGGGTACTTTCTCTTTCACCTCTTACCTGTTTCCCAACCTGGTCATCTAGATGTCTGGTTCCCTTGGGGCAGTGTTTAACCTTCAGGGAAGAAAGCACCTCTTGGCTCTGCCTGCTCAGCATCCATTCTTTCTTCTTCTGGTAACAGCACCCCAAGTTTTCTCCAAGGAGCTTCCCTCTCCTAGTCGTGTGGTCTTGGTGTGACTGACCCCTCCTTCAGGCTGCAGTCGAGCAGCCTGTCTCAGGTCTGGCCAATAAGAACTCTGCACTCTACTGGCCCCTGCATTGGGCTCAGGGTGGAAACAGGACCCGCTAGGCCAGTAGGTGAAGTGATAACAACCAAAGAGCATCACACAGAGACTCTTCTCAGAACTCTTGGAGACACTTATTTCTGGGGAGGTTGCTGGTGGCTCTCTGGTCACGTCAGTAGAGGAGCCCACCTGAGAGTGAAGCCAGCATATGGAAGAGGAGGACATGGAACACACATCTGGACCAAGCTGTACCTAAAGGTGGACCCTGGGCTTTCTGTTCACAGAAAATATTAATCTTCCTTTTCTCAAGTCAGTTTGAGTTAGACACCACTCATAACTGAAAGGAGTGCTATTAATGTCCTCAAGGTCGCTTATGTTAAAGGTACTGGCTAAAGGGTTGGTGGATACAAGTCTTCTTCTCAGTGTCATTAGGATTTCAATTCAAGATAATTGAAGTTAATATAGGCTGTTTCCTCTAGAAGATTTTGAATCTGGCTCAAAAATAGCTCTCCATAGTCTGCTGTAGAGGCTATAAGGAGGTGCTTGCCTCTAGGTCATGAGGGGAAGCAAGGCACAAGGGGAAGACATCAGGTCATTCATTTCTTGTTCTCCTAATGATGCACTGAGAAAGCTTGGGAACGTCCTCTGCTGTGGTTTGGAGGTGAGTGTCCCCTAAAAGCTCATGTGTGAGACAATGCAAGAAAGTTTAGAGTAGAAATGATTGAGCTAATTGAACCTTAATCCAATAAGTGAATCAATCCTTTGGTGGGATTGACTGAGTGGGAACTGAAGGCAGGTGGGGTGTGGCTGGAGGAGGTGGGCGTTGCCGGCTTGGGATTGGGGTATATATTTTGTATCTGGTGAGTGGAGTCTCTCTGCTTCCGGATCATCATGTGAGCTTTTTCTCTCTGCCACGCTCTTTTGCCATGATGTTCAGCCTCATCTAGAGCCTTGAGGAATGGAGCTGGCCTCCTATGGACTGAGACCTCTGAAACCATGAGCAGTCCAATAAACTCTTCCTCCTCCACAATTTTTTTGGTCATATCTTTTAGTCATAGCAGTGAAAAAGCTGACTAAAACAGCCTTGAACAGCTCTTTACCCCTTCTGTCAATTGGGGTGATAGTAAGACCTCTCTTAAGAGCTACATGGGCACTAGATGATAAGCCTCCTGCAAAGGAGTCTGAAGCTCTGAAGCACTTACAAATGCCAGCTGCTCTTGTTTGTACTTGAAATGCAGACCCCATCGAGTTGGGAGAACTGGAGCTTCAGCTCCCAAACTGATCAGAACTATCTGGGGTCGGCTCTCCCAGTTCATTGACTTTTAAACATTTTAGAGAGATTTATGTTCATTATACCATGTGCACAATACAAAGATAAGAAGGGAAAATTAATAATGTCATCCCACCAATGCAACAGCATGCTCTGAAACTAACGTTAACAGTTTTCTGTGTCTTTCACACTCATTTATGCTCGTTCCAATTTAGTCCCATTTTATTTTGTTTTTATTAAAATAAGAATATATTCTTATTCATGACCCTAAGATATGCTTTTTAAAAATCAACATATGTCATGACCATTCTCCATGAATAGAGCCCTTTTTAAAAAAAATTGCTTAATATTCATTAGTTACTTGCATTATTGGGGCATTTTTTAAAATTAAAATTAGAATATTTAGATTTAAAAAAAAATCTAGATTTTTAGACTTTCAGTTTAAAGGATTTACATAAAAATTGCAAAGAGTATGCAGAGATTTCCTATGTTCCATATCCAGTTTGACCCATTCTGAGTATCTTATATCAGTATGGTATATTTGTTAAATTTAGATAATCAATATTGATACATTATTGCAAAGTGAAGTCCATATTTTATTTAGATTTCCTTAGCTTTTACCTAATGTTCTTCTTTTCCTCTAGGATCCCATCCAGGATGCCATGGTACATGTCTTGTCTCGGCAGGGCCCTGTTGGCTAGAACAGATTGTCACTCTTTTCTCCCTCTTGATGACTTGGACAAGAAGCACTGGTCAGGCTATTTTGTAGAATGTTCTTCAGTTGGGACTGCCTACAGCTTCTCTCATGATTGAACCTGGGGGATGGTTTTGAGAGGGAGACTGCAGAGCTGGGGTGACATTTTCATTACACCCAGGCTCTATTGTATCATTGCTGATGTGAGTCTCCATCACTGGCTGAAGGACTATATGTCAGATTTCTGCTCCTCATGTTTTCCACCCCCTCCCCACTACTCCTTTTCATTCTGCACTCTCTAGAAGAACATCCCTCTGTGCAGCTCACCCTGAAGGAGTGGGGAGTTACACCCATCCCCCTGAACATGGGCTGACTGTAGGTGATTGAACTTCTGCACAGGAGATTGGTCTATTCTCCTCTGTTTACTTATTTCCAGTATGGTGGATATTTGTTTTGTACCTTGGGTAGGGAATACAATATAATTTTACTTTGTTGCTTAAATGAGTTCATGTTTGGACATTGGGAGGGTTTTTTTTTTTTTAGCTGATTTCTAAGTCATTTTATCCATCATTGTGTTCTTATGTTTTGTTTTGTTTTTAACATGTTCTTAATTTGTGGCACTACAGGTTGACTCAAGCTCATGTTGTACATTTCATACCCCCAGTCCTAGAATCAATCATTCTCCAAGGTCCCTGGGTTCTTTTTATAGCAGGATAATGTTAATAACCAAGATGAGTTTGAAAAGTTTGAGAAGGCCTTTGTGGCTGGGGGATGATGAGTGAGATGGTGAGTGGGCCCAGAGGAAACTACAGAGAGAACCAGGTAAAAGATAAGTCCCTTGCCGTCCATATCACAATGTTCAGAGACCATTTTGGAACAAAGAGCATCCAGTGCCTGGGTTAAATAAGAGGGTGATGTAATGTGATTGACTTTTAAAGATACCCTTCAGGCTGCTGTCTGAGAAAGTAAAGAGTAGAGTGCCAGGTGAGAGGTGAGAGCAGATGCAGATGACCAGTGTGGAGGCTAACAGGGTCAAGGGAAGGCCCTGGCAGAGGGAATAGTGAGATGTGGTAACTGCTGCATAAGTTGGTCCTTGGGACAGGGAGCCAGTAGGGCTTGGTGATTGCTGAATCAGAGGTGAGGTAGAGAACTCAAAAAAGATGGCCCTCTATGACATACAAAGAAACAGTTATTTTTTAGTAAGACATTGTGTCAAAAATATGCCTAACCCTCCCAGTGACCTCCGTGCATGCATTTCCTTCACTTCCTCCTCTCTGGACCCTAATTTTCTCATCAGTAAAAGAGGAGGTTGGAGTAGCTCAACTCAGAGTGAACTCCAGGGCTGGCAGTTTTGCAGAACTGAGTGGAACCAGGCACATCTCTTAAATGGTTTGTTCTAATAATAGATGTTGATCAAGGAAGGGAGGATAGCAGTACAGACAAATGCAAGCATACCAAGCAATATTTCTGACCTCCACAAACTGAGACATCATAGTCATCACACAGCCAAAATACAACTCTGGCACAGGGCCTCCACAGGCTCCCACTTTGTAGCACCTCATCATCGCCCTGTGCAGAGCCTCTGTTTCAAACCTGGCTCCCCTCCAATTCCTACCCAGGTCCACTCACCAGTCTCCATCTTATCAGGGGATACCACGTCCTAACCTCTTATTTTCCCTTTCCCCCTATTTCCCTGGAAGAAACCAATGATGTGAGGGCAGAAGTAACAGGGAGAATCTCAGGAGAATCTAAGATGGTTCCAACCCAAATAACCAAGTACTGCTCTTCCCATCTCAAATACAAAGGGGCAGCTTCCAGCAATAAAAGGTTGGCACATCAGCAACTCTAGACAGAACTGCATCCTGCACTGGTGACTATCATGCCAATGAGGGAGGCAGGAGGGGTAAAGGAAAGATCTGGGTGGCCTCTGAGTGCAGAACCATGAAAGAGGATGGGAGGAAATAGAGGAGACACGCAGACCCAGCTGAATGCAGCACTGTATCTTTTGTGCCACTTCACCCATACACTGAGCACTCCAGTGTCTCCATGTCCTCACCAGCATTTGATGATGCCAATCTTTTTGACAATAGCTGACTTTGGGTGTGAAGTGAGATGTCATCGTGGAACCTGAAAATATCTTCAACACCATTAACCAAAGTGAGAGAAAGTGAAAAGAAAGTTGCAGAGAGTTGGAGCAAGATTATATAGAGAAGAGAAAAAACAGAAGAAAATTGGAAGGAGAAAATATTTCACTGCTCTTGCTCTGTCTTTCTCTATGGCTGTGAACCTAAAGAAAGGTCGTGTTATGTGCTTTGTCTCAAGCCATGTTCAGCCTGTCATTTTGCCAGGAAAGCGCAGTGAATGGAAAGATGTGCAAGAAAATCTATGTCATGATAGTCCCTGGAATTCAAGCTCAGTAAGGGCACAAATGAAGACAGGACAGAAGGCAAGTGACAAGATGCCATGGTTCATGGAGTTTGATTTCAATAAGGTTGAAAAATTTGGAAGTTGAAGAGGGAATGAGCTGGGAAGATGGTAATGGTTAAGAGGGTGAAGTTCAAAATCAATATTGTAGGGGGTCCACTGGCTGGGCGTGGTGAGCTCTAGGTTTGAACTGTGAGAGTATATGGCTGATTTGGGGCAAAAGACAAGATTATAAATGGGAAGGCAGTCAAGAAAGTGAGTGGCCAGGCAGGAAGTACCTGAAAATATCTTCAAACCAGTAACCAAAGTGAAACCATAATGACATCTCACTTCACACCCAGAGTCAGCTATTGTCAAAAAGATTGATATCACCAAATGTTGGTGAGGACATGGAGACACAACTGGGACCCTCGTTTTGGTTCCTCCAGTGGTTGACAATTGGCTTGCCCTCTTGGTCTCTCAATAGTGAAATGAGAATAATAGTCCCTATCATCTTCATAGCACAACAGAATACAGGGAGATTGTGAGGGTGAAACTTCAGTAAGTATGTACAACCCACCTCACATTTTGTCATAGACCATGGGGAACTTTTATCCTCCAATGCATTGCATTGTTGCCAATAAAAAAAAAAAAACCCTGGACTTTAGAGAAATCAGGAGATTTTTCTAAAGCCACATAGCATGTAAAGAAAATGAATATCAGATTCCTCCCAACACGGTACTATCTCCTTCTTGCAAAACCACCTCTCAAGGGCAACTCCTAGGATCTCTATGCTGACTCTGACACAGAAACATTAGAAAACATTCAAGCCCTTTCAGTTCTATTTTTAAAAAAAAAAAAATCACATCAGAGAATTTCTGAAGCTAAATTAGAAAGAGACTGCTCTCAGTAGGGCATCTTGGAAATCGGGACACAGTCAACGCTCCAACTCTGGGCCACTCGGGGTTCTTTCTCTGCACCAGGCACAATATATTTCTTGCCAGTTCTTCAGTGGGTCCTGCCCAACCATCTGCTCATTAAACAATTATCTGTTGAATTCTTTCAATGCCAGGCACCACTTTTTTTACTGGTGACTCAACAAATTCTTGGAGCTTCTTAAGAAGGAAAAGAGGAAAAAGCAGACGGATCGGATCGTATATTAAAAACATAACAAAGGGGGTCACACAAAAGTCACTCATCGCCAATGAACAAGAGGGATTATTTCTGATAATGAGGTAGGTGGGTGACCTGGGGTGTGTGGATGAACGGGGGGACACACCTAGGGTGGTCGGCATGACCTCTCTGTGGAGGTGGCATTTGTAGGATGAAAGAAAGCTGGCCTTGGGCAGTTCAGGGAGAAGGTGCTCCACAGGTGCAAAGGCCTGAGGTGGAGTGAGTTTGGTGTGTTTTAAGGACAGTCAGGGGCCGGTGATGGCCACAGCGTAGGCAACACAGGAAATGGAAGGTGGGATGGGGGCTTTTTAACAGGCAAGAAGAGAGACCTGGGGCGTGTTGAAGATGATGACTCCAGCTGCCACTCAGCAGAAGCCAGCTGGTTCCCTGAAGAGGGAAAGAGGGAGATCAGGCGGGAGAATCCTATGCCCTGAAACAAGCTGCTCCCTTTCCTTCCGAATTCCTTCCCGTTTTCTTTACTGGCTAAATCCATACTTCACCCATTGCCTTTCAGAAAGGTTCATGATATATAAAAGGAGGAAACAACAATGCCATCCGACGACGAATGGATAAACAAAATGTGGTATATCCACAAAGTGGAATATTACTCAACCTTACTAGAAACGAATGCTGACACATGCTAGGATGTGGGCGAACCTTGAAAACATCACGAGAAGTGACACAAACCAACACAAAAGCCAGAGTACATGATTCCAACTATACGAAATGGGGAAAATAGAGATATCCAGAGATAGAAACAAAAATAGCAGGTGCTGGGCCCTAGGGAGGGAGAATGGAGAGCGACTCTTAATGAGTACAGGTTCCATTTGGAGTGAATAAAAAGTTTTCTTCATCAAAGAAAACTTGATGAAGGGGGTACCCAACACTGTGACTCTACTAAATGCCACTGAATTGTACACTTTTAAGTGTTTAACCTTATGTTATATACATTTTGGCTCAATTAAATTTAAAAAAAAGGTATAATTGTGTGTGTGTGTGTGTGTGTGTGTGTGTGTGCATGTATTTGGTAGCAGGCAAGATCAATGTGTTCTGACCAACTTAAATTAGAAGAAGGAATCCATTCGAAAGACTCTGAGTTTCCTCAGGGATCCTATGAAAGATATGGTCCACTAGGTTTTTGGGGACCCCATCAGCAGGAGAGCATATACCCCACTCCTGAAGACTTGTTCCTGGTCTTCCTCCAATGACCTCCTATCCCCCAGAGAGGTGAGAAAAGAAAGAGAATCTGGTTGGCCAACATTGCGTCCCATGCTTCCATTGTCCTTAGGCCTTGGGACCTGGGTCTGAGCTCATCAGCCCAGAATTCCCCCAAAAGGGATAATTGCCCAAAGAAAGAACATTATAAGAACCAGAATTGGAGAGGAAGGGATACTATGTGTCTTAGACCAATTTGTGCTGCTATCACACAATTCTACACACTGGGTAAGTTATAATAAACAGACATGTGTGGGAAGCCATTCTCGCACGTGATTTGAGTTACCTCCCTGGCTGGGTGAGAGGTGCTTAGACACTTAGACACAACTGTGTCAGAGCCTTCCCCACCCTGTCCAAGGTGGGATGGCTTGTCCGTGTGGAGGTGTGCTTGACCACTGACCCGAAGACCAATCACTGACCCGAAGACCAATAACTGACCCTGACCTGGGAATTCTGCCCCCCTCGGCCTTCATTGGATGGAATTATCCCTTGAATTTTTGTTCCCCAGTAAAAGCTCACTCCCTGGCGTGTTCTTTCTCGCTGGCCTCTGGTGTTAATCTCGCCACTGCATTAGGTGGCTGGAGGTGGGAAGCTAGGAGGAGCCATCTCTGGAGCTGGGCAGTAAAGGTAACGAGAATTATGTCTCTTTAATTTTAAAACTCCCTAGTTAATTTTTATGCTTCGAACCTCTATTATGAAGCTCGAGTGCTGGTCGCGTGGCTGCGAGATGTGCTGCCTCACAGTTCTAGAGGCTGGAAGTCTAAGATTGGAGGGAGACGGCAGCTGGTAAAGGGTGTCTTCCTGCATCATCCCATGAGGGAAGGTGGAAGGGCAAGAGAGAGCAGGAGTGGGCCATTTTATAATAGCACCAGTCCCGGGCTTGGAGTGAAGTCCTGTGGCCTACCCCCTCTTATGGGTCCTACCTCTTCATCCTATTATAATGGCCATGAAATGTCAGCCTGAGTTTGGGAGGATACAAACGTTCCAAGGGCAACACACGTGATGGTAGCAGACGTCCACTGGACACCACCAGGTCTTACATCATTTCAACTGCCTCTATCTGGTCATTATTCACTAAATACCCTGCAGCAGGCCTGTTAGGCACTAGAGAGATAACCACACTGCAGTGTCCTCTCTGGAGTGGTGGTCATGAAGAAGGACAGGCCCTGGACACAGGTCTGTGGTCTGAGTACTGTAGCCGTGCAGAGGATACCTGGGAAGTGTCTGCCTGTTACCAAGCAGAGGAGGGGAGGGCTGCCCAGATGTCACTGCTCATCACACTGATGTCACCACCTCTTTGTCTACCTCACCCATTAGACTGTGCCTGTGAGCTGCACCAGCCACAGAACAAACCTGGGGCTGAGCACTGAAAGAACAGGGAGGGGAGGGAGGCAGGGAGAATGTGGTGACCAACTGCGTGCCCCAGATTTCACCATAGGTCCTGCTCCTCTTCAGACAGGGTGTCTTCAAAACTGAATTTCATTACGTGGCCATCTTGCCCCCATTTTGAGGGCAGCGTGGGGTGACATTGGTGCACTGTGACAGCTGATGGCAGGGAGCTGGGCCTGTCACCTGGTGGAGCTCTCTGCTTCCAGCAGGCAATGGCGATGTGACCGACCCCAGATGGCAGCAGCTTCTCCATCCACTGCTCTCTCCGTGGCCTGCCTTGGTCCCCTATCAGCCCACATCCAAGGAGCCTTCTTGGATATGCACCAAGCTGTCTGTGGTGGTTAGCTTCTCATAGGTTGTGAGATGCTGGGTCATTTTTTTTTAACTTGTGTTTACTTGAGTTTTCTTTTTTTAATTAAATAAAAGGATGCTGAATCACTTTCAAAAATAAAGAAAATCGAATTAGAGAAGCTATTTTTCTCCTGCCACTCTTTAAGTCCCTGTGACATGGATACTGCAGCCAACACTTCAGAGAAGGCCACAGACATGAACTCGTGCCTGCTACACAGATGAGAAGCAGGAGGGCCAAGAGAACTGAGTGACAGGTCCAAAAATTACAAAGCTGGAAACGGAACAGCCTCAATTCTGTGTCTTCGGTTTGCCTATATCTGCTGACTTCAAAATCCATGTTTTTGTCTTTGTACCACTCTGCCTTCTGTTAAATGTTGGAAGAAATTATTTATTTAGCTGGATTGACCTCATTCCGCTCTCCCTTCTAGTAGTCATCCACCAACTGAGAAATCCCCCAAGGTCCCAGGAACTGGCACTGCTACTACTATTAACCTTGCTATTACCATGGCCACAATGGTAAGAAGAGGAAGCAAGGAGAGCCCGCTTTGAAAGAGCTCGCCTTGTGTCTAGCACTGTGTTAAATGCGACGTGCTTTGCCTGCATGGACTTATTTAATTCTCATAAAAATGCCAAGAACGAGGCGACATTGAGTCCTATTGAGGACTTGGAGACGATGACTTAGAATGGTGAGGTGCTGGTCCAAAGACCCAGCAGTGAAGTAGCTGGGGCTCAGCCCAACTCAGCCCAGGGCCAAGTCTGGCTTCGGAGTATCAAGCTGTCTGTTATGCTGGTGTTCAAAGGATGCCACTCAGCAGGAGAAGAAAGCAGGAAGTTGGGAAGTTGCAAGGTTCTGGAATGTGCTCCTTGACTTTTCCTTTTACAAAAAGAAAGAAAAAGGAAAAAGGAAAGAAAACAGACCCGCTGGCACTGTGTTTCAGCGAACCCCTCCCCAATAACAGCAGATCATTTTCAGCCTGAACTTGAGTTTCACCCACACAAAGGTAGCTAGCTGTTTGATTTGGAGGGGGCTGGAGGAGTGGGGCGCCCTCCCTCTTCACTAGGCAAATGTAAAATGACTCACTTTGGTGTTGAAAATCCAAGTCCTGATACACCAGCCTGTGTTTTTCTCCAGCCGTTTCATTTTTTCTTTGTTTTTATTTCCTTTAAGGCTACAATAGGAGAAGAAATTTTTTGCAAAGAGGTTGCCAGGTTTTGCATGCACCTGCTGAAGTGCCCCTGCCCCAGGGTACCGTGCCTGGCTCCCTAGCAGGTGTAGCTTGCAGCTGTAGCAGATTTCACCCAGCATGGGACAGATGGAGGGGACACAGCCAGCACAGTGGGACAGATTTTTAAAAAATACATGATCAGACCTTCATCAAGGCCTGGTAGGGAGATGTGGCATTGAGGCAAAGTCTGCCAAGTTGGCAGGTGTCAGCGTCTGCTGCCTTGTGAGCAGCAGGGGGATTCCTCTTGGGGTGGTAGTTGGCATCCCCTGCAGCATAGACAGATCATTTTGCATCTCAGTCGTTTGGAAGTGGCTAGGTAGATAGCAGCTTGGAGAAGCTTTGCAGAGAGGGTGTGAGGGGGCAATGGCACAGGAGCTTTGGAGATCTGAGGTGGAAGAAGCCCTGCTCCACCATCACTGAGCGCGTCACAGGCAGGCCAGGCATCTGCTCTGAGGTTTCCCTTCCTCACCTTCAAAACAGGGATGGGACAGCATGGCTGGAGTCACTAGAGACCTACTCCCTGCTTTCCTCACTGGGCTGCCTCAGTGGACTCACATAGTCAACCCACAAGGGAAGGAGCAGGGCTCTCTCCTGATGCAATTAAGAGGGGACACGGCAGGGAGGCTGGGAGGCCATCCATGCATGGCCAGAGACGTGGTTGCAAGGTGAAGGAAGGCTGCCTAGCTGAGAGAAGCCTGAGGTGCAAGAAGGAAAGGTCAGGATTGGCCTGGAAAGTTGGCTTTATTTTTATTGGTGTGTTGTAATACATCAATAAAAAAATATACACAATAGTGGAACTGTGCATACCCAAGAGCATAATTAGATCAACCTCATTCCCCAGTACCTTCCCCTTCCTCCATTTCTCCCTCTCCCCATTCTGCTCGCTCTACTCTATTGGTCTCCCTCCTATTTTTGTGATATCTCCTTTTTAATTCATTCTTTCTCTATCTTCCACTTATAAAAGAAAACATTTAACCTTTGACTTTCTGAGTCTGGCTTATTCCATTTTATATGATATCATCCAGTTCCACCCATTTATCAGCAAATGATGTAATTCCGTTCTTCTTCGTGGCTGAATAAAACTCCATTGTGTGTGTGTGTGTGTGTGTGTGTGTGTGTGTGTGTGTGTGTGACATTTTCCTCATCCGTTTGTCAGTTGGTGAGTACCTACACTGGTACCATAACTTAATTTGTTGTGAATTATGCTGTTACAAACATTGGTATACATGTATCACTAGAGTATGCTGATTTTACTTTTTTGTATAAATCTCAAGCTGTGGTATAGCTGGGTCATATGTGCTTACATTCTTAGTCTTTTAAGGAATCTCCACACTGTTTTACAAAATGGTTGCACTAAATTGCGGTCCCAACACAAAGTGTAAGTAGACCTTTTTGCCTACTTCCTTGCCAATAATCTATTGTTTTCTTGATGATTGCCATTCTAACTGGAGTGAGATGAAATCTCATTATTGTTTTGATTTACATTTCCCTGATATCTAATGGTGAGATTCTTTAATGTAGTTATTGGCTCTTTGTATTTCTTCTAAGAAATGTCTACTTAGATCATTCGACCATTTATTGATTATTTGTTTGTTTTATGGTGTTAAGATTTTTTATCTCCTTACATATTCTGGATATTAATTCCCTATCAATCAGAGGAGTAGCTGGCAAAGATTTTCTCCCATTTTCTGTAGGCTCTCTCTCCATGCTCTGAATTGTTTCATTTTCTGTGCAGAAGATCTTTAATTTGATGACATCTCACATATTGATGCTTGGGTTTATTTCTTGAGCTTTAGGTGTTTTGTAAGGAAGTCAGCACTAATATTTTGAATTGCTGAGCTTATCTTTCTTAGAGCAGTTGTGGTCTTTCTGGTCTAATTCTTAGGTCTTTGATCACCTTGAATAGATTTTTGTGCAGGGTGAGAGATAGCAATCTAGTTCCATTCTTCTACATATGGATGACCAATTTTCCCAGCATCATTTGTTTAAAAGGCTGTTTTTTCTCCAAAGGATGTTTTTGGCACTTTTTTCTAGTATCAAATGAATCATCCAGGTGGATTTGTCTCTGTGTCTTCTATTCTATTCCCATGGTCTTTATGTCTATTTTGATGCCAATACCATAGCTCTGAGTATAATGTGAGATCAGGTTATGTGATATCTCTAAATGTTGCTCTTCTTGCTCAGGATTGCTTTGACTATTCTGGATCTTCTATTCTTATATATGAATTTTAGGACTTTTTGTCCAGTTCTGTGAAGAATTTCAATGGTATTTTGATGGGAGTTGTATCACTTTTGATCATATAGCCATTTGACAATATCCATTCTGCCTACTCAAGAACATGGAAGGTCTTTCTATCTTTTTAAGTCTTTTTAAATTTCTTTCTTCAGTTTTCTATAATTCTTATTGTAGAGTTATTTCACCTCCTTGGTTAGATCTATTCCTAAGTATTTTTTTTTTTCAGCTATTGTAAATGGGATTGCTTTCCCGATTTCTTTCAGCTGATTCACTATTGGCATATAATAAACTACTGATTTTTTTTTGTATGTTGATCTTGCATCCTGATACTTTGCTGAATTTATCAGTTCTCTAGAAGAGTCTAAGTTTTAAGTCTTCTGGTGGAGTTTTTTTTTTTTTTTGGTCTTCTAAATAGAAAATCATGTCATCAGTGAACAGATAATTTGACTTGTTCTTTTCCTCTTCATATCCCTTTGATTTTCTTCTCTTGCCTGCTTGCTTTGGCTAGAGTTTTAAGGAAAATGTTCAATAGGAGTGGTGAGAATGAGTGTCGTCATCCTGAGTTTAGAAGAAAGTACCTTCTATCGATAGCTTCTTCACTGTTTTAATATGAATGATTGCTGGATTTTCTTGAAATTCTTTTCTGCATTGATTGAGATGATAATGTGGTTTTGGGTCTTAATTCTATTTATGTGATTAACTGTATTTATTAATTTATATATATTGACTAATCTTTCATCCTGGGGAACTCTGTTTTTATTTAGTCTTTTTGCTTCATGGAGAAAACTCTCGCCTGCATTAGCATTTCTGGCAAGAACAGCTCATGTAATGATCTTAAAGGTCACATGCCCTTCAACTACCCTTCCCAGCATCAGTCCACAGCAGGGAAAGCAAAGGCAGTGGGCAGACAGATCTGGATGTGAAACGTAAGGTTCCCACTTACCCTCTTGGGAACCCTTGGGAAAGTTTCTTAACCTCTCTATGGTTATCTACCAAATGTATAGAATGCTAATTTCCATACCTGCTCTGTTAGATTCTCCAGAGAAATAAAAGCGATATGATATATGTATCCATATTATCTATAGTTAATATTATATACATCATATATATTATTGGTCATAATGTGCCTTATAAATATATATTATATATCACATACTATGTTTATATCATATCTTATTGGTCATAATATGTTATTGAATTATATTCTCTTTATGTTACATATTATATACGGTTATATTATATAATATATCCTATTGAATCTGTGTTGGGGAAACCTTTAGCTAATACAGTACACTGAATGTGTGTATAAATAAATAAATAAATGTAGGGAGAGAGGGAGATTGATTTTGTGGAAATGACTTATAGGACTGTGGGAAGTGCAAGTCTAGAATCTGTAGAGCAAGCTGATAGTGTAAAACTCAGATGAGAGAGATGCCACTGTCTTGAGTCTCTTGGCTAGAGACTCAGGCAGAATGTCTACACTGCAGTCTGAAGGGAGCATTCCTTCTCCTGGAGGTACCTCTGTCTTTGCTGTAAGGCCTTCAACTGACTGGATGAGACCTACACCTACTATGGAGGTTAACCTGCTTTCCTAACATCAAGGAGTGTGAACATTAATTACGTCTACAAAATGCCTTCTCAACAACATCTTAACCGGTGTTTGACAAGCAACGGGGCCCATGGCCTTGCCTCACTAGCACAGAACATTCATCGTCATGCCCAGGGGGTGTCGGGGGTTCAGTACAACAATGCAGTGTGTAATGGCCAGAGCAGTCCCAGACATTTTCTCCCACTGTTTGCTAATTACCACGGTGACAGTTTTTTACATTTTCTTCTCCGCATTTTTGATACTTGGCTTTTCCTGCCATACCTCACCTTTCTCAAGAAGAGACAACGATACCACAATTCTCATCAATGCAGAGGAAAAAACTCACCTAAACTACTGAAAATTCTGACTTAGTAAATGCTGCTTGAAAAAATGTTTCAGTTCTTAGATATATTTGACACTTGAAATCATATACTTAGCCAATTCTCTGTCTGCCGACATCTGTTCCTGGAGAGTAGAATAATACTTCATTAAAAAGAAATTTGGGTCCCTAGAAAATACTGTGTAACTATCAGGCGATCAATAGTTGCAAAGATTGATTAAATTTGTGTATGGATGAATGAGCTTGAGCAACTGTAAAATATTTGAATTTGCTAGAACAACAGAACAATACTTCTCATGAAGGTCTGTGGAGGACCTGCATCAGTCAAAAGAGTGATGCTTCATTCAGCAGATGGTGCATCTCCTACCAGCACTGGCACACATGGGGGGTGGTTTGTTTATGCCCTCCCCCAACCTGACACGTGGGCACATCCCTGATGTGATGAGATTAGCGGGTGGGGCCTTTGGTAAATGATGTGGTCATGAGGATGGGCCTCCCATGAATGGGATTAGTATCCTTACAGCAGAAGGAGGAGACCGGGGTCTGTCTCTCCACCATGAGAAGAAGTGAGGAGAAGGCGGTCATCAGCAAACCAGGAAGAGGACCCTCACCAGATAGAGTTAACCAGGAAGAGGGCCCTAACCAGACAGATTCAACCAGTGCCTTAATCTTGGACTTCTGGGTCTTCAGAACTATGAGAAAGAAACGTTAGCTATTTAAGCCACACAGTGTATGGTATTTTGTTATCACAGCAGGAACTGACAAAGACATTGGGTGACTGGGAGCCGGCTGCAGTTCTTAGCACCTTTTACCACCATGGGCCATACGGGAAGCACCCTTCTCCTTTGGCACATGTCTTGTTTCCCTACTGGACAGCAAGCCCCCTGAAGGCAGGCAGCCCCCAGCTTAAAGCATTGTGTCCCTGGCTCAGTTCTTGCAGGTAGCATGATCTCAAAAAAAGAAAAAAGAAAAAGAAAAGAACAAAGAAAGAAAGAAAGAAAAGAAAAAAAGCTGGTTGAATTTTAAAAGTTGAGTTACTCTCTATGGATTCTTTTCACACTTTGATTTACTTTCCCAACCTTTTTGGCATCTTGTTGAGGGATAAAGTATGCAGAGTTTGGAAGCTGAGAGGCATACTTTCTGCACAAATCTACATATGAACCAGAATTTCTTCATACATATAAAATGATCACACATAGCATCCCACCACCCTTGAAAGATGCTAAGGAACTAACTCTGATTTGAAAAAGGTAAATAAGGGGAGAGAGGTAGGCATACATTCTCCCTTTCCTATAACATCAACACTGGGTAATCAGACGGTAGATGTTTCCCTGTACAGACAGCCCCACGAATCAATAAAGAAGATATAGTTGAACTAGAATTTCATCAACTTTTCCATCCTTAAAACGGTAAAGGTCTAAGCATTGAGCAGAAATGGCTACTGACGGCATAGACACTGTGTCCCTTTTGATGAAGACTTTGACACCACCCTTGAAAAAGTTGTCCCCCCAAAACCCAAAACTAAAAATGATGAAGCTTTAAAATCAACCATCCTTCGGCAGGAAATGTGGACTTCACCACAGGAATGCAACCCGCAAAACTCCAGCTGAGGAAGCCACAAGACCGAGCACAAGACAGACGATCCAGTTTCCATCAGAAACAAACGTCAAAGGCTGGGGACCGGGTGGAGGTAGGTGGAGGAACCAATGCACTAAAGACACCAGCCAACCACAGGAAGTGCTGTGTGTTGGTCTGGAGGGTGCACAGTGGAGAGGGAAGTACAGGTAAGGTACAGAAGTAACTACCATGGAAATAAAGACAGAGGGAGTTCCCAGGGTGGGGCTTTCCAAGGAGACCTGAAGCCTGCCATATGGCTAGCTAGGTTTTGTCTCTTTTCATGTTTGATTCTTGAAAGGGTCTTTTCCCTATAATAATTTATTAATTCACACTTTGTTTAACTTTGTTTTCTGTATTTTTACAATAAAAGCTTTTAAAAATGGCTGTCCTACCTGTTTTAGAGTGACCGGAGCCTACCTACACACATCATCTCACAGGTGCAGGGCCTCATCTGTCTTCTTTGTTGTCAACACCAGCAAGCCTGGCTTTCAGCACATGTATTTACTAAGTGGATGAATAAATGAGACTGTGGAATCAAACACACAGTGGATTTTGACAAAGGCTTCAGCAACGTCTCAGATTCCCAAGGCATGCACTCCAACCTTGGCTGGGTGGTGAGGACATCTGCAGTGTCACATGGGACATTCAGCCCTTAAACCCAGTAGAACCAAGATACGGTGACATTCCCTTGTTGCAGGTCCAGGTCACCTTGGTGGGCAACAGGAACGTCCCTAACCCACTTAGAGGACAGAAAGGTTCCGTGTGGAAAGAAGGACCAACTGGCACAACGTGACACTGAATGTGCAAACTGCATTTCTTTACTTCCCAGCTGGAATTGATGACATTAACTTATTTTCAGTGGCCAATTAAAGCAGGTCAGTAAGGCACAGGTTCCCACCAGCTGGCACACCCAGGAATCCACCCTTCTACAAGCCCCACACAGGATTCTCCAGTGAAAATTAATGCTTGAGAACCAGGGCCTGAGGGAGTGACAGGGCCATTCACTCCAGCGCTCTGTTCCCTCTCACCCACCCTCGTCCTTTCCTTTTCAACCTCCAGTGTTCGCAAAGGAAAAGCAAATTCATATGTTTCTCATAAGCATGTTACCATTGTGAGGGGAAACTGAGGGTTTAAACAGAAGTCCCATAGCCAAATTTGTTTCTCCCCCCCTCCATCATCCAGCTGCTTACTCCCTTGCAAATATAACAGTCAATTCCAAGCAGACTGCAAGTTGGACAATTTCCGGATATTCAGATGGAAGAGATTCATCAGAGGCATTCCTAAATGGTTGTCAAATTCTGGCAAACCTAGATTGGAGAAAGGAGAAAGGAAATGCATAATTCATCTACATGCATAGGAAATGCGATGTCTAATCACACACATGCAAAACTAGTTGGAATAGTCACAACTAGGAAGACTGGATGGAGCCTCAAAGTAACTTTCTGTTTTTGTTTTCTCCCAAGTTCTCAATGTTCTGTCCTCTGAAAGACCAGGGAGGTTGTCACCCCTAAACCCAGCTTGTTACTTAGTTAATAAACCCTTTCCTGTTTTCTCGTCCACTCCCAATAGAACAGCTTAGAGGATACCTGTGGGTTTCCCCTGCATTTTCAATCCCTAAAGTTGATTCATTCACCCACCAAGTATTTGGATATAACTTACTCTAACAGTGGATGGAACAAATGGGGCTCAATTTGTTACTAGGAGGCGGTAAACATGTAACACGTGCACCCCGACGCTAACACGTTGTTGGCGACAGGGGATACCTATTCTTTATTTTCAAGGGATGCTCCTGACATTGGTGAACAAGATAAATAGCCCCACGAAGGCAGGCTTTGAACTGAAAGAAGAAGGCAGTTGGAATAGAATTTCCCTATGGAAGGAAAGGGATATGACTCCAGGAGGACAAAACATTGAAGAAGAGGCAGCTGTTCTCATCTGAGCTCCCGGAGAGCAGGAAGGGTGTGGAGGGCTGCTGGGCTCCTGTTCACTGAACCCCACTCGGTGCTCACCGGCCACTTCCTTAGAGTCTCCTCCGTGGTGCCAGAGGAGGCTTGAGTCCTCCTTGACTCTCGATATGAATAATCATGTATTTGCCTAGTTAGCTCTGGATGTGTTTATGTAAGAGAAAGAGGCTGGCAAAATCTTTAATACGCAGGCACAGAGCTCTTGCTATAAAGGAAGTACTTCAAGAAATGATGCTGTGCATACCTTCAATTTGATGAATATTTATGGAGTGCCTATGAGTTTCCAGGCATGGGGGTGAATACAAAAATGGGAGTCAACAGTCCTTTTCCACAGATATCAAATGCAAGAGTGTGTGTATACGAGGCCAGGTGGGTGGGAAACCGGAAAATATGGAGAGGGGATGAAAGAAGTCAAATGATGTACATAAATAATCAAAGAAGAAATCCTATTCTAAAAGTGAGGCTGGTAGATGAGAATGCTTATGTAGGAAACAAATGTGGTCCTGAGTTGCTGTTTCAGTAGAGAACAGCAAGGAGCTCAAAGCAGCAGAAGGTACTGAGTAACCTGTAGAGAACCATGCCTTCTCCTCCAGGAAGCCCTCCCAGCCTGCAGTCCCTGCCCCTGTTAGTGTAGAGAATTCTCCCTCCTGCTGTTCCCTTGGCCTCTGTGCTAGCTCCACACTTGCATTTACCATTAGAATTCAACTCTATCTTGCCCTTTACATGTGTGTTACTCTCATCAGACTCTGAACTCTTAAGCCTGGCCAATATCTTGGTTTTGCAACCTTGTTATCCATAGTAGAGACTCCATGAATGCCTGCTAAGCTGAACTGGGCATCCCAGGTAGCATAGAACAGAGCCTAATTCTCAGTGAAGATCTGGCAGGTTAAGAACTGCTACTTCAGAAATCAAGGGGGTAAAGCATTTTAGGAACTGTCTTCCCCAAATTCTCATAATTAATGATCAAAGAATTTCCTGGAGAGTCTGTTAAAAATGAAGACCACTCCTTCACCCCCAAACTTTGATTCAGAAGGTCTGGAATCAGGATTCAGACCCTGTGATTTAGATCAACTCTCCTGCTGGTTCTAGAACAAACAGTCCCATGTGTACTTTGAGAGACTCTGCCCTCACCCAGAGCTTCCCTACAGAATGATAACTGTCTTTCTAATGACTTGTACAAGCCAATCTTAAGAGCTAGAGAGAAGGAATTTACACAGGTCTCACTGTTTGACAAACTATGATAATGTTTTCTCTTCTGGAAGTTGGGTTTTAATATGAATCTTGAATGACAATCCTTTGACTAGACATTTCTGGTAGTCTAGTCCTGATTCATGGTCACTTCAGTATACAGAGACCTGCAGTGAATGTCAGGGTCAGGCATACCTAGAGCTTGTGCATAGATCTAGAAAGAAACCTGCAGTCTGAGGAAGGAACGTGGGTATCTTAGAAGAGTTTTAAACAAAGGTCATTAATTTGCCATGGTTTTAGAATAAGGATTTTTGTTGTTGTTGATTCCCAGACTCAGTTTTCTAACTATCAGGTTAAACAAAACTTAGTTCTATCAGTGACTGCCCCCAAAAAGCCCGAATGGCCTAGAAATTATTGGAAGTGTCACTCAAAGGGTCAGTAAGTCAATATTGCTTGGAGTGGTAAACAAAATAAATCTTCATTCAATCCCATTGTGATTTCATATTTAATACAAAGATTTCAAAAACAGGGAAACGCAGTGTCCAGAGCAAAGACCAATCAACTAATTTGAATTACAGACCTCCACCTCCAAGCTGTGGGAGAAAGTAATTGACATGGGCCATCTTGCAGTGGGATGGCTTGGTGTGGACTGTCTGGAGTCCTGTGAGCATCTCATCCTTTGAAATATGCTGCACCAGAGCAGCCAGCACACAGGGGTATCATTAGTGGGTAAGAGATGGCAGAGGAATTGCAGTTCATAACATAACGTCTAGTGGGCAGTTTGCCAGCCGTTTGGAATAACATAAGATAAAGGTCTCTTAAAGTGAGTATTTATAAAGTGCAGGGCTATGAGTCTTTAAAAGCCCCTTTCAAAATAATTGGAAAGGCCACTTACTTTCATATTATTTCCTAAGTCCTTCTGCCTTAAAAATTAATTCAATTTTGATGGAAGAATTTGGGAGGCGGGATGATACTATCAGATTGACTGAAAGTATTGTTCAGGAAGAACAATCAGGATCTTTTCTATATGTAGTCATTGCCAACTATTACTCAGCAGAAATCGTTCTCAGATATCAGGTGCCAGCCTGGCATCTCTGTTCAGAGGAAGAGAACAGCGCAGGCAACACTCACCAGGCATGGGCGGTGGCTTTGAAATAGCTGGCGAGGCTGAGGAACAATGACTGGACAACATCTGGGGCGGAAGGGAGAAACATCGTTAAAAAATTTAAATGACCAAAATTCAAATGAAATCAGAGCAGCAGTTTGCAAAACTGTTACTTACAAGCAATTGTTATCACCAGCGTGCACGTGAAGACACTGGATAATACTCCTCCAATCCACCATCTGAAACAACAGGATCGCTGCCACTTAGCATGTAATTATGCATTTCCAACATTCGTGATGGCCTTTTAGACTTAAATAGACTTATAATTTCCAGATTTACTATAAAACTACAGTAATACAGATACAGTATTGGAAAAAGAATAGACAAATAGATCGATGAAAGAGAATTGAGAGCCCAGACATAGGCCCATGTGGATGCAGTAAAATTTACTTCTTCTTCTTTTCTTTTTGTTTTTGTACTGAGGATCGAAACCTAGTGGTGTTAACCACTGAGCAATATCCCCAGCCCTTTTATATGTTTTATCTAGAGACAGGGTCTTGCTGAGTAGCTTAGGGTCTCACTAGTTGCTGAAGCTGGTTTTGAACACATGGTCCTCTTGCCTCAGCCTCCCAAGCTTCTAGGATTACAGGCATGTGCCACCATGCTTGGCTAGTAAATTAACTTGTATATATGTGTGTGTGTGGTGCTGGGGATCCAACCCAAGGGTGTTTTACTGCTGATTTTAGCAGAAATGCAAAGGAAATTCAATGGAGAAAGAGTAGTTTCTTCAACAAATAATATTGGAACAATCGGTTATTCACATGCAAAAGAATGAACCTCCACATATTTACCATATCTCACACAAAATCCAACTTAAAATGAATGATAGACTAAAATATAAACTGTAAAAATATATAACTTCTAGAGTAATACAAGGTGAAAAACTATGTGACCTTGTGTTTGGCAATAAGATTTTAAATATAACACTAAGTCCCCAATTTCTCAAAAAAAATCAATTAATTGGATTTTATGAAAAAATATTTTTAAAAGTTCTCTCTGTGAAAGACTCTGCTAAAATAGTGAAAAGACAAGGTATAGTTTTGTGGAAAATATTTGCAAATAACATATCTGACAAAGAAATTCTAATTATAATATATAATTATTATTATTATTCTAATTATAATATATAATTTATTATATATTATTATAATAAAGCAATCCACTTAAAAATGGGTGAAAGATCTGAACAGACACTCAGACACCTCACCAATGAAGGTATTCATATGGAAAATATGTATAAGAAGCTATGCCCAGTGTCATTTGTCATTGGAGTGATGCAAATTAAAACAGCAAGACTCCTCTCCATACCTATGACGATGGCTAAAGCTCCCCAAAATGACAATAACAAATGTAGACAGATGCAGAGCAACAAGAACTCTCATTCATTGCTGATCTGAGTGAAGTGGAACAAACACTTTGGAAGATGTTTGGTAATTTCTTGCAAAGCAGCTCATCTTATCACCCAGCACTCTCCCTACTGCATACCCAAGGGAGTTGAAAACCTGTCTCTATTAAAAAAAAAGAAAAGGGTTTCTAGTCAAAACTTCATCCAAATTTGTCAAAAACAGGAAGCAACAAAGATGCTTTCGACAGGTGAATGTAAAAACAATCCATGGTGCATCTATGAACTGGGCTGTTAGAATGGCAGATTTCTTCTTACTGTAGGTTGGTACCTCTTCTCACAAGAAGGATGTGTCTCAGAGAGGGTGAAAAGATCTCTGCATTAATCATATGTTAACAGCATACCCTATGAGAGAAAGTTTTTTTTTTCTGGAAAAGTAAGGAAGTGAAGAAAGACACGAGTGGTGGGGAGACCTATGGTTCCACGTGGAATAAAATTCAATGTGAAATCCAAGTTTTTATTTCTACCCATCATCCTCTTCTCCTTGCTTTATTTTTTGCAATAGTTACTTCTAGATTTCTCATAAAAATAAAAAGGAATGAGCTATTAATTTGTTCAACAATATGAATTCATCTTAAATGCATTTTGCTATGTCAAAGAAGGTAAGTCAAAAAGCCTACATACTGAATAACTACATTCTAAAGAATTCTGGGAAAAGATAAGGTTATAGGAACAGCAAACAGGTAAGTGGTTTCTGGGAGTTTAGGGAGGAGGAACATTCATCTAAGGAAGCACAGAGAAATATTTTAGATGTTGAGGCTGGCCTTGAACCTGGATTGCTCTCTGTCTCAGGCTCCAGAGTTGCTAGGATTATTGAGGTGTACCACCATGCCCAGCTATGGGCTCTTTTTTCAGTGATTAAATGGAATTAGGTAGTGGTGATGGTGGCATAACTTTGTGAGTGTACTAAAAAACTACACTTAAAAAAATAAATACGAAAATAAAATGAGAAACTTTTTAAGATACAGCAAATAGCATTCTACATACATTTCACAGGTTCTATTGTATGTTTAAGATAAATTCCCAGGAAGAATATAGCCAAGTCAAATGGGACATCCTTAAGTTTCAAAGAAATTGTCAAACTGCCCTACTTAAGGGATTTTAAGTATTAATGATTAAAAATTTCACCAGGAATGTAGAAGGGCATCTGCTACCTCCTAGCCTTGCCAAAAATGTGTGTTATCAAATATTTGGATTTTTCCAATCTGATGGGTGACTGTATCTCAGGATAGTTATTTTTTAAGAAAAGAATAATTCCTTGGTGATTTTGATTTTCAAAATGTAAATTATTTGAGATTTAAAAAAATAAGTTCGAAAGAGAAGAAAATGTCATTTTTAAAAGCCACTACCCAGTACCCATCATGATTAAAATCTGATGACTGTCTTTTCCAATATCTCTTTTATGATTTTCTAAAACTTTTTCTATAAATTGAACTCTAACGTATGCACTGTAAAGAATAAAAATTGCCCATTTCGATTTTGACATTTTAACATAAGCCCCTGTAAATGCTATCTAGATTAAGATATAGGATATATAAAGCAACCTAGAAGGTTCCTTTGTTGTTTATTCCAGTTTAACCACTATTTTTACATCTATAATAATTCATAAGCTTTGTCTTCTATTGACTTCTACATAAATGTCATCCTACAGACTTTGTGCCTATCATCTTTTTTCATAACTTCTTTTATTTCAATATAACCATTTCAAATATGTTGTTGGAGATATATATTTTCTCATTTTTCTTTTTAAGAGCTTTTATTAGTGCAGGGTAGTTACATATAATAGTGGGGCTCATTTGACATAATCATGCATGCATGGAATATAATTTGCTCCATTTCCCTAGTCTTCCTCTTTCCCTCCCCAGCTCCTGCTCCCTGTTCTCCACTCTACTGGTCTTCTAGTATTCCAGTATTTATTGTTTTTTAGATGGTGCTTTATAGCTATATGTAAAGGTGGGATTCACCATGGAATACTCATATATGTATAGCATAATTTGGTTAATTTCATTCCACAGTTCCTCTCTTTTCCCATCTCTGCTTCCTCACCATCAATCCTATCAATCCCCTCCCCCTGCTCGACTGTTCTCCCTTCTATTTTCATGGAATTCTCTCCTTCCCCCCCTTATTTTGATCTAACTTCTGCATATGTGGGAAAAATATTCAACCTTTAAATTTCTAGGTCTGGCTTATTTCATTTAGCATGATGTTCTCCAGACCCATCCATTTACCAGAAAATGCCAAAATTTCATTCCTCTTCATGGCTGAGTAATATGTCAACATATCCAAGAGACACATTCATGCTTTTGCTCCTATCATTAGTTCTTTTGTTAAATGATTATTAAATAACCTATTTTTAAAAATCAGTGTCTTGTGGATGTCCATGATGGTGAGATTCACTGTAGTATATTCATATATGTACATAAGAGAGTTAGGTCAGAGCTATTCCACTGATATCCTCTTATCCTGTCCCTTCTCCTTCCCCCTCAATCCCCTTCATCTATTCCACTGATCTTTCTTCTATTTTGATGGAATTCCAGGCTCCCTTCTTCTGCTTTCTCCTCTCTCTCTCCTTATTTTGGATTAACTTCCACATATCAGAGAAAATATTCAACCTTTGACTTTTGAGGATTGGCTTATTTCACTTAGCACGATGTTCTCCAGTTCCATCCACTTACCAGCAAATGCCATGATTTTATTCTTCTTCACATCTGAGTAATACTGCATTGTGTATATAGACCATATTTTTTTATCCATTCCTCTGCGGAAGAACGCCTAGGTTTGTTCCATAGCTTGGCTATTATGGATTATGAAGCTATACACATTGATGTGGCTGAATCCCTATAGTATGCTGATTTTAGCTGTACTGGATACTTATTGAGGAGCGGGATCGCTGGGTCATATGGTGGTTCCATTTCTAGTGTTTTGAGGAATCACCACTCTGCTTTCCAGAGTCATCAATTTGCTGTCCCATTAGCCATGTATGACTGTGCCTTTTCCCAAATTCCTCACCAACACTTATTATTATTTGTATTCTTGATCATTGCCATTCTTACTGCAGTGAGAAGAAATCTCAATGTAGTTTTGATTTAAATTTCCCTAATTGCTAGAGATGTTGAACATTTTTTTCATATATGTTTGCCATTTATATTTCTTCTTTGGAGAAGTGTCTGTTTCATTCCTTTGCCCATTCATTGAGTTATTTGTGTTATATAATAATTTAGATAAATAGAAAAATTGAATAGTACAGTACAGAGGGCTCTCTCGACCACCTCCCTTTATCGGGCATCTTATAAACTATCCTGCATTCATCACAATTAAAGAACCAACGCTGGTACCTGACTACTAACTCCGCGCTTCATTTGAATGCCCCAGTTTCCCTTCTTCCCCTTCCTGTCCAGGCTCCCATCCAGCCTTCCCCACTGTGTTCGGTCATCAGGTCTCCTTGGTTGCTCTGGGCTGTGGCAGCTTGGCTTTAGTGACCTCCATCTGAGTGAAACTGCTCAGATCATGTGGAGAAGATCCCCTAGTTTGGGTTCTCGGCCTAAGTTTCACGTAACCGGGTTTTGGAGGACCATAGAGTGAAGTGCCTTGCCCACTGCATTGTCCCAGGCACCTGAGGTGGCTCTGGCCAGGTGTTGCCACAGTGAAGTTGCCCTTCCCCTTTCCTGACTCCATATTTGGAAGCTAGTTTCTAAACACAGTTCACCCCTCCAGGGTTGAAGGGTAAAGCTCTACCTCTAAAGCAGGGAGGGTTCACATAAATCAGCCTAAGAAACACGGTAATAATCCCGCTGCTGAGCCCTACAAGATCTCGCTGGGCCACCATTCTGATAGAGCAGTTAGGCTCTTCCAATGTGGGACGCACAATGCAGAGTTTTGCAAATTTATTTTTAACCTAGGACCTCCCCCTTCTTGTTCTCTTGGTCCCATTGTACTCTAAAATTGCTTCTCAAACCTCATAATTAACTGGGAAGCTTGTTTTAAAATACCCCTTCTCACTAGACCTCAATCAGTGTCTCCAGGGACAGGATCTGGAACTTGGTGTTTAAAAAGCAGCTTGTCGAGGTGTCTGACCCTTGAGTGGCAGCCCTTGAGAGAAGGCAGCATCTGCTGCGTGAGAGTGAGGACTGCAAAGCTCTGGACCAGCCATCTTTGCTTCATTGATCCAGCAAATATTGACAAGCTTCTGGCATTGGGGTTCAGAAGAGGAGGAGGCACACCGCGTCTCTGACACGGTCACTCATATTCATGAAGGGACAGGTAGGTCATTAATATTTAGAGAAGTGAACCTAAGACAGGGAGGTGGTGGTCAAGGCTCTGAAGAAAAGTGAAGCAAGGAGTGTGTGTGACAGACGGGTGTGCTGCCCATGCAGGTGGCCAGGAAAGGCCTCCGGGATGATGTGACATTTGAACAGATTCCACAAAGAAGTGAAGACACATGTCATGAGGCTGTCTGTAGAAGAATTGTGCCAAGCAGAAGAAACATCGAGTGCCAAGGCCCTGAGGCATGAGTAGATTTGGGGCCAAAGGGCTTGTTCACTGTCCTGCAGTGGCTGGGCAAAGAAAGAAGCCAGGGCAAGGACACGGGGGGAAGACAACAGAGCAGAGACAGCTGTGGTCAGAAAGGAGCTGCAGTCCCACATGCTCTGAGTGGACTTCCCTGAAACTGACCCTTCATCTGTAAAAGGACTGTGAATGTGGTCAGAATCAAGATGGAGTCACTTGGGTCAACTCTTACAAAAGTTAAATAAAGCTGGGACGTGAGAAAGCAAGGTTCCCTAGGCATGATTGCCTGGTAGTCATTATCACCACACTCTGCCAGAACTGCAAGCTTGCCCAGAGACACTGCCATCTTATACAAAAAAAAAGTACTTCTCATGGACATTTGTCCAGGAAATCTGTTCAACTTCAGACTAACGTCACCATTACTACTAGCCATTGTGGTCAAAGATTATTATTTCAAAATATCGACTGTTATCCTCTTCATTTTTGCCTTTAAAAACCTCCCCGGCCTCCACCTATTTGAATATGTTCAGTTGATGATGGCACAAGTGTTCCCATCGAAACCCTGCCAGTCCTGATGCATTGTTATTCTTTGGAGAATCTCTTACTGATTATTCTTTTTTAGATCAACATAATTTAGGACAAAAAATTACAATTGGGAAAAAAGGAGTGCCCTGCTGGGGACTTCAAGTGCTCTTGAATTCTGGGAAGGGACACTTGGACTATCTGTAGCAGGAGTCGCTGAGACTTTACACAAAGGATAGACATGGTAGAATCCAATTTTAAGTGAGACACACTGGCTTTTGTGTGCTTTGCTAGAGGATGAGAGGAGGGAGGGAAGAGATAAAAAAGACACCATGATAGATACACGAGCAGATCTTAACCACAGAGCTGCCTAAAAATGCTCTGAGGAATAAGGCAAGGGAATCATCAGTTACACTCCATTAATTATGAAGTACTGCTGCATGAAAATAAAATCTGAATTACCTTGCACATAGAGAAATGATGAAGCATGCTGTAAGCAGCACCGCCTGAAAGGAGACACCCGGAAACACACTGGTTTCTAATAGGAAGAACACAAATTAGTGGATCAGAAATCAGGGCTGATTAAATAATCTTAGAGCAATAAAAAAATAATACTAAACCTTCTCTACACACACACACACACACACACACACATCAAACGCATGTCATCTTAAGCAATGCTAGGGTTTGGACTTGAGATGTCCCCGTTAAAGCTCTGTGTCAAAGCAGGAATGTTCAGAGGTGGGGCATGGATGGAGGAGGTGGGTCACTGAGGGCCTGTCCCTGGTGCACACACCCACTCTTGCTCTCTGTGCTTTCTGGCCACCATAAATGGGACAGCATTCCTCTACCCTACCCTCCTCTCATGATGTTCTGCCTCATTTGGGACCCAGAACAACGGAATCTGTGGACCCTGGCCTGAACACTGGAAACCATGAACCAAAATAAACTTGTTCTCCTTTCAGTTGTTCTTGTTGGGTATTTTGGTTCCAGTGGTGAGAAGCTGACTAACACAAGCAACTTGTCATAAGTAATGATATAAAATCACCTAAATAAATACAGGGCCATTCATTAGACAATTAGGCAAATTATCAGTTTTGTTTATCACTATAAAAGACTATGTTACACAGTTCAGGGTTGCCTGTTGCTTTAATGTCAGGCAAAGGCTTTGTGGAGTCTATGCTAATGTCAGAATGATGACGACAGTGATGGTACAAACAATCATAATGCCTAAAATCAGTAGAGGGCATTTTAATTCACAAACAGCTGTCACACATCAGTTCGTTTAGTCAGCACAACAACTAGGTGAGGTGGGTAACATTATCTTAGCTCGGCAAACAAGAAGACCAAACTGAGAGAAATGACAAATGATCCAAGGTCACACAGCGATGAGACGCCAGAGCCAAGGCGTAGAAACCACATCTAGACAGAACATAATGTTTTGTCTGAAGTGGGGCAGGGAAAGACAATTGCAACTTTGCATACTGGCAGTCTCTAAAGACCAGAACAGAGAACATACATTATGAAAGAGTTTGTCCTTGCAAAACTCTCCACAATCCGCAGAATATCTCAGTGCTGTTGAGCCACAGTGGAAATGGCTGCAGATCCTCCAGCATTTCTAAGCACGAGAGTCCAGTCCATCATGAACCTCAGTGGTACCCTAATTACCTAAAGAGAACTGGAGCTGGCTTAAAGATTACTACAGAAAACTTGAAGGAATCTATAAACAGACCTCAACTTATTTTTTTGCCAAATGCTTCCAAAGCTCAGTTTTACAACAGTTGTTTGAAACTTGGAATGACTTTATGAATGTATTTATTTTTGCTATTTATGCTATGAATGAGGATTGAATCAGCTACAAAAATTCCTTAGCCCATCATGTGGGTGGAATACTGAAAACTGGCAATTGAAAACGTAGCAATAGCAAATTATTTGCTGAAAATATACGGTATTGATGTATACTGTGAATTAAATAAGTTATAGTGGGTTCAATTGAACACTCCACCATCTTTCTAAAGTGGGTTTCTCTTCTTTGCCTCCCCCGACTTCATGTGGAATTTGGAAAACATTTCCTGAGAGAAACAAATCCAACTTGACAACCTGCAAATCTCTCTAGACTTAGGCACTGAAGGATGAATGGGTGTAAATATGAGTTCCACAAAGAGAGGGGTTGTGTCACTTTGAGCCAGTTTTCAGGCCCTTTCCTTTAGCAGCCATTTGCTTCGTACCTATTTTGGTGAAGCGGGTCTAACCCCTTGGGCAAGCCTGCCTCCGGCCTCCACAGGGCCCTGGACTTCCCTCCCCTGATTCCGTCACCTTCCTTCCCGTCTCCCTTACCATTCTCTTCACACTGAATTAAAGTTTCTGTTCTACACTCTGTTTCTCCCACAAGGCTCCACGCTGCACTTCCTAATTGAGGAGACAGCACCTGCGGTTTACTTGAGGAATCCCTCTCCCGCTCTCTCCTGGTGCCCAGTTTAGGTGGGCTGGTGGACTTCTTTGATTTCCCTCCCAGCATTTAAACCCTTCCAAGGTTTTGGAGCTTCACAAATTTATCTACAAAATGACCAGTTTTTCCATGTAAGTGAAACCTTTCAAATACCCATAAAACTTAATTCTTGGCCTCCAGTCATAACTCCACTGAACTGGAAATTAGAAAAGTCAAGGTACAAATCAACCAGGAAAACGATGGCAAGATGGCCTTTAAAAAGCCACACCCACAGAAAAGAAGAGACAACAAGAGACGGAGATGGACAGACTCCTCCACCCTATGCCTGGGAATTTTCATTAACGTAAACCCATAGATTCCATGACTGAGCAGTCCACTTTGAGTCGAGACTTCAGAATCAAAAGCTTTGACTGACAGAGATGAGGCTGTACACACCTGTACCCCCAGCACCTGGAATATCACCTGGCAGAGAAGACACACTCAGAACCTACATTTGAAGGACTGCAGAAAGATGGAGACCTTGTCCCCTCCAGGCTCCAGAGCTCAACGAGGAGGAGGGAAACGCGTGTTTGACTAGAGGTGTGCATACTGGGTGCTAGGGAAGTACAGGGCCACCTCCAGTGGCCAGAGGGGCAAAGAAGTTCCCACAGGGGGGATCCCCTTTAATGGACCATGAGGAAGAGCAGGGGTGCTCCAGGTACAGCAGGTGGCACTGACAATTCAGACAGCAGAGAACAGCCAATTTCCTTGCAAAACTTTGCCAACAGTACCAAGGTTGACTTGGCCTTGCTGAGTCAGTACTCTTCTCTGTAGTATGGAGAGGGAACACTTTTAAATGGTCCACCACAGTCACAGAGCACAAGGAATTTGTGGAGGACTGTGACCTAGTGCCCATCCTGAAGGAGTGCCCAGTCCAAAGATGGGGGTGCTTCCCATGCAGAGGTAAGCAGGCGACAGTAGTGCAGGGAGTGGGCACGAGACAGAGAATCCCTGGGAGCCTGAGGAGCCCAGAGAAGGGAGCTTGCTGGAGGAGGTGGCTACTGAGCCTCGTGAGGCACTGATAACTTGGCCACTGTCTGGACAGTAAAGTCACCTTCTCTGTCAACCCAACACCTGGAAAGGGAGCTCACAAAACCCTTCAACACTTCTCTAATGGCTGCACCTGGGTGCAGGGAACCTTGGCCTTTGTAGGGGAAGGGATGACCCATGAGGTTCATATTCATGATTTTGTAAAGGCAAATCAGAAGACATGTTTCCATTTCATCTCACCTTCGCATAATGGTAACTTCACATTCATTGAGCATTTAGTAGACATGGCCCAAATTGATTTACATTTAGTCCTTACGAGATAAGAACTGGGATGATCTGTACATGCCCATGAAACCATTGCACTTTAGAGTTTGGTAAGCACTCAGTTTTCTTCCTTGGTGGTTCACAGAGTTACTACAGCTAACACATGGGGAACAGGGCTTTGCCTCTCGGTCAACTGGCAACAGGGCCAGCCCAATAGCAGAGCCTGATTCCAGCAAACTAGAGAAGAGGGGCTTGATTGCTTGCTGGACTTATTCCACACTCACTTTGACAGGAAATGCCAATAACTTTGGATATTTTTCCTTTTCTTACTAGAGGCATCCTGTAAAAGGATACTCTTTTCCTGCTGGGCACCATGGCACATGCTTCTAATCCCAGAGACTCGGGCGACTGATACAGGTGGATCACAATTGGAAAGTCAGGCTCAGCGACTTAGTGAGGGCCTAAGCAACTTAATGAGACCCTGTCTCAAAATAAAAAATAAAAATAACGGGCTCGAGTAGTGGTTCAGTGGCTAAGCACCCCTGGGTTCAATCCCCGGTACAAAAAAAAAATGTTCTTTTGCTCATTTTCTTGTTTTTCTTCTGGTGTGTATCAAATATACTGCTATGTATAAAGAGTAAAACAGCAAGGACCTGTGTTCCTTCTCCTGTACTCTGTTAGAGCCTAACATTATATCATACATCTTCAGAGTTTTTGAAAAAAATAAAACAATGCACATTCAGTGCATCTGATGACTCTAAGATGATACCAAAGGCAATGACCTGCCTTATGAACACATCTCAAGGACACTGGCCAAGGTCTGGGTCCACCTCTCTTTGAACAGGTAGAAGCCAGTACCTAAGAGCATGTCAGCCATCCTCTGCGAATTCAGGCCCTGAAAGGAAGAATCCTTTGGGAATAGCAATACATCAATCAATCAATAAATAAAAACACTCACGTGGAGGATCCACAATGTTCTCTTGCAAACCTCCAGGGGCATTCCACAGGGACTGAAGGGTGTCCTGGGAGCTTCCTCTGGGAGGCTGAGATGTGATTTGGCTGGAAGTGGAGGCTGTCACAGATGCTGCCTTTGGCTTCTCCAGGTTGTCAATCAGAGAAGAACAGTTGAAATCCCCTTCTGTAAAGGAGATGGGTTCAGTGTGTGTGGGCATGTGTGTGTTCAGTGACTGCTTTATGCATGCTTCATACCAATAGGAACCCGGATGCACTGCCAGAGTAGAACGGCTTTCTAATTGGTCCCCCTCTTGAAGCTGCAAAGAAGTAGCTCAGTGCACATACAAGCAAGGACAGAGGCTTAAAGGTTTGGCAAAGGAAGCAGATTGCAATGGGGTTAGAACAAAGTGACCCAGGGGAGCCAGCCGAAGACGAAGCTGGAGCCAGACTGAGGACTGATCACCAAAGGCACTAACCTCTCAGCTGAGCATCAGGGACTCCTGCTGCAAGCAGTGGGATGATCCCAAGTAAGGGCAGCACTGTACACACTCTACACTAGACACATAAAACTGTGGCATTTTTATGTAGGTAAAATAAGGTGAGGTTTTGATATATGATGAAATGGAGGTGGCCCTGGAAGAAAGCATGGAAGGCTATCCAAAGACCCATGTGGAGAGGAGACAGGAAATCCCACCCATCATGAGGGGCAGTGAATGGCTAGACTTGAAGAAGCCTGATGACCGCATAGGACACACATATGTGTAGCATTAATGTGTAGCATTAAACTTCATAGTCGCCTAACTCCTTCCTCTAACTCACTCACTGGCTCATTTTGCATTAATCCAATGTTACTATAGATCAGAAACTGACTGAGCTGCTGGGAAACAATGGAGTATCAGACAGATGTCATCTCTGTCCTCATGTGGCTTGTGTGCTGGTGGGAGGAAGGTGGGACAAAGGACAACCTCCCACTATAAAATACATTGATGTCCCTGGTAAAATGCTGTGTAGCATGTGCTTTTTCATCTGTGTAAGCGGCTATGTAATACAAACATACTTTCAAGGACATGTGGCCTATTCTCTTCCACAATAGTCCACACATAAATAAATATGTTTAACCAGCCCTTTAGTTAGCCTAACATTACCTCAAAAAGAGTCAATCAAATTCATCTCAAAATCATGTAGCATAATGTTTCACACCTGCTAAGCCAATTCCTAATGAAGACTGGTGTCTTCAACAGTAGGACATTAAGGAATGACATGTAATTGTTGGCTCTGAATTTGAGTCTGGGGTTACAAGGTCCCAAATGGCCCAAGTCAGAGCTTCAGGCAGGAAGACTGTGGTGGGCATGTCCTTCCACCTCACAGAAGGTTCAGCACCACCCCTGACCCACTGCAAGGCTCTGAGGTTCATCTGGCACGAATGCACCCAGGAATTCCCTGTTCTGTCTTTGGGGGGCTGTGTGGTGCCCACCCAGGGATGAACTTTACTTCTGTGACCTTGAGTAAAAATCTGAGCCATGGAGAGCTCATTGACCTGGAGCAAAAACTTCTCACAAAGAGCAGGCAGAAGCCAGGCCTCGGACACAGGTGTTTCCTGAGCTGGTGTCAAAGATGGCACACACCCAACTGATGTTTTTTAAACTGTATGGATGAGCTCAAAAGAATGATGCCTTCCCAGAGGCCACGGCAAGGACTCCCAGAGCTCTGAAGAGTCATGGCCAAACGGCCCTGGAGGGTGGGAGTTTCTAGAAGCCAAAGGGCTATGGTTTCAATGACACCATAGGAGCAGAGAAAAGGCCTTGGTGTAAAGAGAGACATAAAATTAGAACTGAATTCTTATAAGAACTTGAGTCTATTTCCCCAAGGAAAGGGCAGGCTAAAGAAAAAAGGTCACTAAAAGGTCAGGAAGAGAGCTTGATGGCTCATCTCCTTTGGTCTAGGCAGCTATCTCCCAAAGATTTAATGAGGAAGTGGTTTTCAAGTCCACATTGATACTGAGAAGTTACTATTTCAAAACAGTGTTGACTGGTACTTGTCCTGTGATGTACACCAGGAATCAATGTAAAATCTCATTTTAGAACGCTCTCAGCCCCAGATGCACAGATTCTCTCAAAGAAAGCCCAAGGGAGAGGAACTCACAACCCCAAACCACAGGATTCTCCAGGAGGTATTCTCCAGGGGAAAGGCAAACATGTACCACAATGCAGAAAAGGAGAACCCTAGGGCAGGAGCAATGGGGGAACCCAGGAGATCATGCTTGATTTTCAGATTAGAACAGTGGGTGTGGTCTGGGAACATTGTGCTCATTTATTTTACCCTGGGGAAATGCTGAAGTAATACCATAAACATTTTTTTTTCTATCTGCTTATTTTTTTTCTTACCTAAAAAAGAGAATTATTTCTGTGGCCCGTATGTGTCTTGGTTTGATGACTATAGAATTACTCAAATCAACTGTGTACATCTTTATCACCCCATATGCTATAGGGCACTGGGGTGAATGAGAGGGATACAGGAGAAGAGAGACATGCCCCAAAGGGGCTAGAAAACCAGGTGGTGTTTGTGCACATGAGAGTCACCGGTTGGAAGTGGCAAGGAGGGAAGTGTTCATTAGATAGGGGACACATGCAAACCGATGTCATTGTTAAGAAGAAGCAAAGTGACATTTGGTGGGAATGGCAAGGACTTGGGCTTCAGAAGACTGGAACCTGAGTCTTCATGCAAGTAACATAGAGCATGGTACCTAGGTTTTCTGACCCCGAGTTTCCTCATCTATAAAGTAGAACATTCTATGAAAAAGAAAGGAAGGGAGGGAGCAGAGCTTATTGGTGGACATATGGAAAGGTGGTTTTTTGTTTTTTTAATTGAGTGACTCTCAGGGAATTGCTCTACCATGCAGGAGCTCCTCAGCCTGTTCCCAGACATTTCTAGACACACATCTCATCCCACATGGTTGCTTTGTTACCCCCTCCTCACTGTATGCAAGGAGTCTTTTTATTTTTATTTCTTAGTTTATTTTAGTTATATGCAACACCAGGATACACCCTGACATAACCACAAGAGCATGGAACACAACCCATTCCAGTTCAGTCCCACCACTCCCCTGCTCTTCCCCAGCACTCCCTTCATCCCCCTTCAATCCATTTACAGTTTACTTACTATTTATCTATTTATTGATTTTTACTTAGCATCCTGTGGAAGAAAGCACTTCAGGTCATGGACAGGGCTCTGTCCTCTACCACCTGGCCCATGGCAGAGCTGACTGTGCAGAGCAAAAGGGTCTCCAGGAAAGACAGAGCTGAGGAACGGTGGGAACAGCCACAGGTCCCAAGATGCATTTGAGACAGGGACAACAGAAGAGCAGCCACGAAATCAAATCAAGGAGGTTATTCTTACCACATGGAAACCTCAAAAGGAGCCATTGAGGCTGGCATGGGTTACCCAGGCAAGTCTAGGAAGCAGTGTCTGAATCGGTCTGGGGAAAGCCAGAGAGCCTGACCTGGCTGGTCCTAAAGTGGACACTTGACAGCAGGAAGGCCAGAAGAGAGGGGGGAGGGGAAGACAGGGAAGATGCAGTGCGTTCCCAGAGAGCAAGACCAGGCACCAGGCAGGAGCCCATGCCTGGGGAAGCCTGGGAGATGGTGCTGGCTGGACCACTAGGAAAGATCAGATTTGAGGGGCCTCGGGTCACACTTGGGAGCTAAGATTATTCTGTGGGAGTCTGAAGTCATTCAAGTCATAGGAGCATGAGGAGCTCCATGCGTTGAGATGCTCACTCAATGGTGAGATCTGAGAGATTCCCAGTCCCTGAGAGCTGAGCAAGTGGGGACCTTCAAGAGATACTGAGGTCCCATATAACAGGAGTCCTCTACCCTGTTATATGAGGGGATTTCTCCTCCCACATAATTTTTTTTTTTTTGCATCCCAGAACGTGTTTGATTGACACCATTTAGCCCACGGGGGTTGCAATTGGCACCTAGTGAGCAGAGGCCAGGGATGCTGCTAACCTGCTCTGGTGGACAGGACGGCTATTGGGCCAAGAATGATCTGACCCATAGTATCAGTAACAGTGAGCTTGAAAGCCTGCCCAAGGGGGACCAGATGTAAATGTACAGGCACCTTGATCACTGGAGCTTTGGACACCTCTGGGAAGCACTGTCACGTGATACCTGTCTCCTTTTCCTGTTGTACTTACTCTTGTCCAAACACCTCGCTCTCTGCCTTGGTGGGATAAATCATTATCACAATTTTATAAATTGTCCTATAAACTCAGACTCTAGAATGTGTAAATGGTGTGGTCTTTGTTTAACATCTGTGTCCCTGACTAGACTAAATTTCCATGTGTAAAAGTTCACCTGAGCGGCTCCAGGCACCAGCAATCAGTACCAGCTCATAGTTGGCCCTCAGTAAGGTTGGTTATGTTAATGGATGGAGGTTGCCCTGGAGGTGAGAGCTTCTGATGCCTCTAATATGATACCAAAGGCAATGACCTCCCCTGTGAACGCATCACAAAGACCCTGGCCCAGGCTTCAGTCCAACTCTCCTCGCACAGGTTAATGCCAGTACCTAGGAACATGTCAGTCACCTTCTGCCATGTGAGGCCCTGAAAGGAAGAATCCTTTGGGAATGGCAATACATAAATCAATCAATAAATAAAAACACTCACGTGAAGGATCCACAATGTTCTCTTGCAAACCTCCAGGGGCATTCCACAGGGACTGAAGGGTGTCCTGGGAGCTTCCTCTGGGAGGTTGAGATGTGATTTGGCTGGAAGTGGAGGCTGTCACAGATGCTGCCTTTGGCTTCTCCAGGTTGTCAATCAGAGAAGAACAGTTGAAATCCCCTTCTGAAAAAGCAGATGGGTTCAGTGTGTATGTGCATGTGTGTGTTCAGTGACTGCTTTATGCATGCTTCATACCAATAGGAACCCAGATGCACTGCCAGAGTAGAAGGGCTTTGTAATTGGTCCCCCTCTTGAAGCTACAAAGAAGTAGCTCAGTGCACATACAAGCAAGGACAGAGGCCTAAAGGTTTGGCAAAGGAAGCAGATTGCAATGGGGTTAGAACAAAGTGACTCAGGGGAGCCAGCCGAAGACGAAGCTGGAGCCAGACTGAGGACTGATCACCAAAGGCACTAACCTCTCAGCTGAGCTTCAGGAACTCCTGCTGCAAGCAGTGGGATGATCCCAAGAAAGGGCAGCACTGTACACACTCTACACTAGACACATAAAACTGTGGCATTTTTATGTAGGTAAAATAAGGTGAGGTTTTGATATATGATGAAATGGAGGTGGCCCTGGAAGAAAGCATGGAAGGCTATCCAAAGACCCATGTGGAGAGGAGACAGGAAATCCCATCCATCATGAGGGGCAGTGAATGGCTAGACTTGAAGAAGCCTGATGACCGCATAGGACACACATATGTGTAGCATTAACATATGTCGCCTAACTCCTTCCTCTAACTCACTCACTGGCTCATTTTGCATTAATCCAATGTCACTATAGATCAGAAACTGACTGAGCTGCTGGGAAACAATGGAGTATCAGACAGATGTCATCTCTGTCCTCATGTGGCTTGTGTGCTGGTGGGAGGAAGGTGGGACTAAGGACAACCTCCCATTATAAAATATGTGGATGTCCCTGGTAAAATGCTGTGTAGCATGTGTTTTTTCATCTGTGTAAGCGGCTATGTAATACAAACATACTTTCAAGAACATGTGGCCTATTCTCTTCCACAATAGTCCACACATAAATAAATATGTTTTACCAGCCCTTTAGTTAGCCTAATATTACCTTAAAAAGAGTCAATCAAATTCATCTCAAAAATCATGTAGCATAATGTTTCACACCTGCTACGCCAATTCCTAATGAAGACTGGTGTCTTCAATCTTAGGACATTAAGGAATGACATGTAATTGTTGGCTCTGAATTTGAGTCTGGGGTTACAAGGTCCCAAATGGCCCAAGTCAGAGCTTCAGGCAGGAAGACTGTGGTGGGCATGTCCTTCCACCTCACAGAAGGTTCAGCACCACCCCTGACCCACTGCAAGTCTCTGAGATTCATCTGGCACGAATGCACCCAGGAATTCCCTGTTCTGTCTTTGGGGGGCTGTGTGGTGCCCATCCAGGGATGAACTTTACTTCTGTAACCTTGAGTAAAAATCTGAGCCATGGAGAGCTCATTGACCTGAAAGCAAAACCTCTCACAAAGTGCAGGCAGAAGCCCTGCCTCGGACACAGGTGTTTCCTGAGCTGGTGTCAAAGATGGCACACACCCAACTGATGTTTTTTAAACTGTATGGATGAGCTCAAAAGAATGATGCCTTCCCAGAGGCCACGGCAAGGACTCCCAGAGCTCTGAAGAGTCATGGCCAAACGGCCCTGGAGGGTGGGAGTTTCTAGAAGCCAAAGGGCTATGGTTTCAATGACACCATAGGAGCAGAGAAAAGGCCTTGGTGTAAAGAGAGACATAAAATTAGAACTGAATTCTTATAAGAACTTGAGTCTATTTCCCCAAGGAAAGGGGCAGGCTAAAGAAAAAAAGTCACTAAAAGTTCAGGGAGAGAGCTTGATGGCTCATCTCTTTGGTCTAGGCAGCTATCTCCCAAAGATTTAATGAGGAAGTGGTTTTCAAGTCCAAATTTATACTGAGAAGTTACTATTTCAAAACAGTGTTGACTGGTACTTGTCCTGTGATGTACACCAGGAATCAATGTAAAATCTCATTTTAGAACGCTCTCAGCCCCAGATGCACAGATTCTCTCAAAGAAAGCCCAAGGGAAATGAACTCACAACCCCAAACCACAGGATTCTCCAGGAGGTACTCTCCAGGGGAAAGGCAAACATGTACCACAATGCAGAAAAGGAGAACCCTAGGGCAGGAGCAATGGGGGAACCCAGGAGATCATGCTTGATTTTCAGATTAGAACAGTGGGTGTGGTCTGGGAACATTGTGCTCATTTATTTTACCCTGGGGAAATGCTGAAGTAATACCATAAACATTTTTTTTTCTATCTGCTTATTTTTTTTTCTTACCTAAAAAAGAGAATTATTTCTGTGGCCCGTATGTGTCTTGGTTTGATGACTATAGAATTACTCAAATCAACTGTGTACATCTTTATCACCCCATATGCTATAGGGCACTGGGGTGAATGAGAGGGATACAGGAGAAGAGAGTCAGTGCCCCAAAGGGGCTAGAAATCCCAGGTGGTGTTTGTGCACATGAGAGTCACTGGTGGGAAGTGGCAAGGAGGGAAGTGTTCATTAGATAGGGGACACATGCAAACCGATGTCATTGTTAAGAAGAAGCAAAGTGACATTTGGTGGGAATGGCAAGGACTTGGGCTTCAGAAGACTGGAACCTGAGTCTTCATGCAAGTAACATAGAGCATGGTACCTAGGTTTTCTGACCCCGAGTTTCCTCATCTATAAAGTAGAACATTCTATGAAAAAGAAAGGAAGGGAGGGAGCAGAGCTTATTGGTGGACATATGGAAAGGTGGTTTTTTGTTTTTTTAATTGAGTGACTCTCAGGGAATTGCTCTACCATGCAGGAGCTCCTCAGCCTGTTCCCAGACATTTCTAGGCATATATCTCATCCCACATGGTTGCTTTGTTACCCCCTCCTCACTGTATGCAAGGTGTCTTTTTATTTTTATTTCTTAGTTTATTTTAGTTATATGCAACACCAGGATACACCCTGACATAACCACAAGAGCATGGAACACAACCCATTCCAGTTCAGTCCCACCACTCCCCTGCTCTTCCCCAGCATTCCCTTCATCCCCCTTTTAATCCATTTACAGTTTACTTACTATTTATCTATTTATTGATTTTTACTTAGCATCCTGTGGAAGAAAGCACTTCAGGTCATGGACAGGGCTCTGTCCTCTACCACCTGGCCCATGGCAGAGCTGACTGTGCAGAGCAAAAGGGTCTCCAGGAAAGACAGAGCTGAGGAACGGTGGGAACAGCCACAGGTCCCAAGATGCATTTGAGACAGGGACAACAGAAGAGCAGCCACGAAATCAAATCAAGGAGGTTATTCTTACCACATGGAAACCTCAAAAGGAGCCATTGAGGCTGGCATGGGTTACCCAGGCAAGTCTAGGAAGCAGTGTCTGAATCAGTCTGGGGAAAGCCAGAGAGCCTGACCTGGCTGGTCCTAAAGTGGACACTTGACAGCAGGAAGGCCAGAAGAGAGGGGGGAGGGGAAGACAGGGAAGATGCAGTGCGTTCCCAGAGAGCAAGACCAGGCACCAGGCAGGAGCCCATGCCTGGGGAAGCCTGGGAGATGGTGCTGGCTGGACCACTAGGAAAGATCAGATTTGAGGGGCCTCGGGACATACTTGGGAGCTAAGATTATTCTGTGGGAGTCTGAAGTCATTAAAGTCATAGGAGCATGAGGAGCTCCATGCGTTGAGATGCTCACTCAATGGTGAGATCTGAGAGATTCCCAGTCCCTGAGAGCTGAGCAAGTGGGGACCTTCAAGAGATACTGAGGTCCCATATAACAGGAGTCCTCTACCCTGTTATATGAGGGGATTTCTCCTCCCAGATAATTTTTTTTTTTTTTTTTGCATCCCAGAACGTGTTTGATTGACATCATTTGGGACACCGGGGTTGCAATTGGCACCTAGTGAGCAGAGGCCAGGGATGCTGCTAGTCTGATCTGGTGGACAGCAAGGCTGTTGGGCCAAGAATGATCTGGCCCATAGTATCAGTAACAGTGAGCTTGAAAGCCTACCCAAGGGAGACCAGATGTAAATGTACAGGCGTCTTGATCACTGGAGCTTTGGACACCTCTGGGAAGCACTGTCGCATGATACCTGTCTCCTTTTCCTGTTGTACTTACTCTTGTCCAAACACCTCGCTCTCTGCCTTGGTGGGATAAATCATTATCACAATTTTATAAATTGTCCTATAAACTCAGACTCTAGAATGTGTAAATGGTGTGGTCTTTGTTTAACATCTGTGTCCCTGACTAAATTTCCATGTGTAAAAGTTCACCTGAGCGGCTCCAGACACCAGCAATCAGTACCAGCTCATAGTTGGCCCTCAGTAAGGTTGGTTATGTTAATGGACAGAGGTTGCCCTGGAGGTGAGAGCTTGAGACACGTAGCCTCACCCAAACCTACCCTGAGGCTGTCACAGTAGGGCTACAGTGATCACAGAGATAGTGGATCTGTCTGACCCCTGAGGAGGCTGAGCCTGACCTGATTAAGGCAAGGAATGGCCTCCTTGCCCTGCTTGGGGCCTGACTCCACCTGAGGTCCTGCTCAACCTGCATATTAACGCAGTGACCTGGGGCTTTTGGCCTGGGGAATTCCTGCCATCCCCACAGGTTTCCTGGTACCATTCTACCCAGCACTAGCTGCAGTGGCCGAGAATGGAAACAATCTAAGCATCCACAGTCAGAAGAATGGGTAAAGAAAAGGTGGAATGTCATTCAGCCCGGCATAGAGAAGGCAGTCTGCCATTTGCAGCAAGGTGTATGAACCTAGAAGACACTAAACTAAGTGAAATAAGCCAGTCACAGTGGGACAAATCCTGCATAAGCCCTTTCTATGAGGATCTGGGAAGCCAAACTCACTGAAGCAGAGAATTCAAGAATGGTTTCCAGGGGCTGAAGGTGGGTGAGGGTGGGGGAATGGAAGCTGCCCGTAAACGGTAGTTTCAGTTATGTGAATGGATTTTTCTACAGAGCTGCCATGCAATGCAGCGCCTGGTTTGCTAAGAAGATACATCTCACGTCAAGTTCTTACCATCTGCACACACGCATACACACACACACACACACACACACACACACACACACACACATACACACACACACAGATATTTATGGGAGGGTATTAGTCTTAGAGAAAAGCCACAGACCATCTTGCCTGTCCTAGGGTGAGCCGAAGTAGATCTAGAGGAAGGTCCCATTCAGTCCTCCCTGTGTGAATTCTCTGTTCTCTTTCAGGGTGACTCACAGACTGGGAACACATCCCAAATTGCAGTCTTGGGGTCTGGGGAGCTGCAAAGCACCATGGCTGAAGAATGAATTGCAACTAATGAGAAAAGGTGTCTTGACACAGCTGGGGAAGGGGTGAGCTGAGGACAAATGAAATAGAAAAAAAAATCCTCTCTCGCCTGGAAAATGAAGCGACCGAAAATCAGGGGAAGTAGTGTTTGATTGCATCCATTGCACAGAGAGAAAACAGAAAAACAACTTAATTTTGAATTCTTCTGGAGTCTTCTAACTAGGCTACATTTCCAGAGAAAAGTAAATTGCTGATAAAAGTCACGAGGCCTTGGGTAAATCCAGAAAACGAGAAGTCTGGGGAAAATTTGATTACAGCTGATAGCGGAGATGAGAGATTTCAAAGTCCTGTGCACCAGGTTGACTAATTACTGATTTTGGAGTGGGGTGGCTTGGTATTTTATATTTAGAAGATATTTGGCAACCATGAGAATTCTAATAAGATACCTCGTGCACGTGCAGGACTGCTGTGGCCCAACTGCTTTGAAATTGTTTGGACATATTTTGAACATCCAACTATGGGAAAACTAGATGTTAATTTCTGAGCATGTAAAATACTGCCTTTGGAAGGGAGATTTCCAGACTTTGGTCATCAGGCATCATTGCCCAGATCTTGGACATATCCTAGAAGCTTCTTGCTTTTAGTCACTTAATATTGTCTTCAAATTGTCTCATTTTGAGCTTTTATTTTAAAGGTGACTTTATATCCATCACTTAAATGCCCTAAAGAGATAGCAAATGTGAAAATAAGTGCAATGAAAACATAGAGTTATTTAATTTGTGCCAACTACTGGTAGAGGGAAAGCTCTGAGCCTGTTGTTTGATGAAAAGAATTTAGTTAAAAGAGAAAACAGCAAGTGTTTGAGAATCCCAAAGCTGCAGGAGCTTAGACTGAGCAGGTCTCCTGGGTTCTCTGAAGATTATCAGAAGAGGGGCCTCTGCTTCTCCCTGTGTAACTCAGAGTCCATTTCTGCTGGATCCTACAGGCATTTCCCACCCCATCCCACACTTTGGGAAACTTTGCTTTAGATCTGAGAAGAGATCTGAGCTCCAGAGAACTAGGCTAAAACCCAAGGATGGAAACTGGCAAAGCCCACCACCTTGGCCACAGCCCTAGCCAGTGAGGGTAAGAGGCAACCTTCAAAGACAATGAGAGGGTACACAAGGGTGCTGGGGGGATGCTGGACAAAGGGTACACAGTTTCCATCAGAGGGGATCAGATTAGGTCTGCAGGTCTATCACATAGCATGGTGACTATAGTTAATAATGATGTAATTTCATTTGTACTTAAAAATTTATGTAATTTTTTTTGTACTTAAAAATTGCTAGAGAGTTACTCTGACATGCTCTCACAACTGTCTGAGAGGATAGATATGTTAATTAGCTTGACGTCACCTTTTCACATATATGTATATACAAGCATCACATCGTTTGCAGTAAATACATACAATTTTTGTCAGCTATTCACTAATAAAATTTGAAAATAATGATGACAGTCTGAAATAGGCAAATCCATAGAAACAGAAAGTAGCTTAATGGCTGTCAGAGGCTGGCAGGGAAGGGGCATGACCCCTGGTGAGTGTGGGGTTTCTTTTTGGGGTGAGGAAAATGTTCTGGAAGTAGAAGGTACTCATGGTTGCATAACCTATCTTGAGATGATACTAAAAGAATCAGTGAATTGTATACATTAAAATGGTACTTTTTATAGGAGGTGAGTTATATCTCAATTAAAAAGTATGGAAAGCCCTTCATTACTGAAGGTGCTTGTGCCAAGATTTAGTAGGTAACTTATTCACCAGAGGCTTCTTGTAGGCCACAGGACTCGGATCGACGGCTTCTCAGACGTCACTAGACATCTCTTTATATTCCGTGGCACACCGGTGCCTCTGGTTCTTGGCCTGTGAGCCTCTCCCCCCTGACCCACAGTGCCTAAGAGCACAGGCTCATGTGCTCCTGGCCACGCTCCTCCCTAACTCTGTGGCCTCATGAAAAGCATGGATCTGCCTCAGCCTCCTCCTCTGGAAAGTGGCAATAAGAACAGCAGCTCTCCTTGGGGTTCCCCAGGAAGTGGTGTCGTCCCAGATGTGGATCTGCTGGGATGGAGATGGTCCACAGCACCCATGACTCTGAGTTGTTCCTTTCTGCTCATTCACTTGGTTTCCTGGGGAGACCCCAGTGTTCAGAGACCTGTACTGCTTCTCAGGTTGACTTTCAAACCACTGTCTCAGATCCTTTCCTAACTCCTGAATTTTTCTCTCACCTTGACTTGGCATCTTTCCTAAGTACATCAGGTTCAGCCCTTATGGAATAGAATTCATCGTCTCTCTTCCTGACCTGAGTCCTCTCTTTTCAGAGCTGTACACACGGAACAGAATGCCAGCCCCTGTGCTAACACAGTACTTTTTATGGGTTGTTGCATTTCGTTCCCATGGCAATTGTATAGGCTGTTATTTTTCCTCTCTGAAATATGAAGAAATGGAAGCTCCAAGAGGTTTTTTATACCTTTCCCAAGACCACTTAAGTAGAAAGAGATGGTCCAAGGACTTGAACTCAGGTCTTTGCAGCTCAAAACGCACCCTGCCTACTGTCGCCAGCCAGAGGCCACCAGTGAAAGCTTTATGCAGCCCTCCAAAGTAAAAACATCAATTTTCTTTACCTTCTCCCACTTTACCACCACCACATATAATGTGTCACCAGCCTTTTAATTCTACTCTGAAAGATTTTTCTTAAATCTTTTCCCTGCTCTTATTCCAGAGCCACTTTCTCATTGTGCTGGTTAGGGTCAATGGTACCCGAGTCCCACTAGTTACCCCTCATCCTGTCTTCACGCCGTGATACTGAGAAGGTAACTGAAAATCTATATCTGATGAATGTCAACCTGCTTAAGATCCTTCAAAATTACCCTCGACTAGTTAGGTAAATTCCAGTCCTCAGAGTGCACAGAAGGTCCTTCCCCACCCAGTCTCTCTTTCCACGTTCATTCTCTGTGTTCCTGCCTTCCTTTTCTCCTCTTCCTGCAGGTACCTACTTTTTGTTGTGAGGGGGAAAAATGTATTTGGCTTAAATTAATCCTGTGTTCATATTATGGAATTGTTTCTTCATTTAATAAGCACTTGTTTTATTTTTAAAATGTATTAGATATTACACACAATCACATAAGTGGGTGTAAAATCTGGTGGAAACTTCATGTATTATGTCAATGACAATTTCCTGGTTTTGATAATATTCTGTAGTTGTATAAATTGTTACCAGTGGGTGAAACTTGATGAATGGTACACAGGCACTCTCTGTACTGTTTTTTTTTGTGTTTTTTTTTTTTTTTGCAATTTTGTATGCACTTATAATTAGTGTGAATTTAAAAATTTTAAAAAGATAATGTAACTTTTGCTTTATGTCCAGGAACCAGTTTGAGAAAATTAGTAGACATACAATGACAGTACACTTAAATTATTTGCGACTGTATTATATGACAAAACTTGCTTGTTCTTTGAACCTGGGCTATGAGATACATGCTGGATTTGACCTTGAAAAGGAGGGTAAAAACCCCTCTTGGCAAAGAACAAAAGCAGACCCTGATTGAATTCCAGCTCTGATGTTTATAAGTTAAGTGAACATGGGCAGGTTACTTAACCCTGAGCCTCAGTTTCATCCTAATTATAATAAATATGATAATGTGACCTACTTCTTAAGGGACTGGGGGATATTTAAACAAGATAGTGTACATAAACAAGGTTAATACGTTTAAGCAAGACAGACTGTAAAATGCTCAGCCTATAACAACCCCTTGATATCTCTCTTCCTCTCACAGCCCACATGGGGAAACTCCAAATGACTCTGCCTTTGAAATGTGTCCAGAATCCCAGTCCTTCTCACCCTCCTCTGCAATCATCTTAGTTCCAGCTGCCATCTTCCCCACTGGAAATCACTCCAAACCCCACCAGATTCGGTGTTCTGTCTCTCACATTTGACATCTAATCTGAACCGGGCAGCCAGAGTTTCCTTGTCAGAATGTAACTTGAATCATGCTATTTCTTGATCAAAATCCCCAGTGGCATCTCAGCTTGCTTGGAACAGAGGGCCCAGCCTTGCACATGGCCCCTTTGCTCTCCTTCCTTCCCCACTTACACTGAGACACACACACCTCCCTCCACTCCCCCATCCAGTCAGCAGCTTCCTGGCCCAGAGCTTCTGCACTCAACTCTTGCCTCATCTGGATGCGTCCTCCCCAGATGCCTACCCAGAGGCTTTGCTTCTGCTTAAAGTCCTACTGAAGGAGCCTTCCCTGGCCACCTAATTTCAGCCTGCAATCCCCATCACCTCACCCTGAGTTGTTCTTCATTCCACTCATATTCTTAACGTGCTATATAATTTACTTATTGTCCATTTCTCCCCAACACACACACACACACACACACACACACACACACACACACACACACAAATGCAAGTTCCATGAGAATAAGTAATTTTGTCTATTTCTGTCGCCACTCTGTCCAGTATGTATTATGTCCAATAAGTCATTTTGTCTGTTTCTGTTGCCACTCTGTCTAAGCAAGCCCACGTGTCTCCTAACACTTGCTAGGATGCTGCCTGCTCTGAGATCCTCCAGGCTCCTCCTGCCACATGGCTGGCCTTCAATGAAATCTCCCAAATGAATGAAGGAATGGATTCCAGTAGAGTAAGCAACCTGAGAACAGTGACAGGAAGACTGTGGTCCATTGGGAAACTCAGGGCAGATGAGAGTGGTCTGAGTGGAATGCACGGAAGAGAAGAAGATGAAGTTGAAGTCAGGACAGTGGCGTGGGCATGGGAGAAGTGCAACTGTAGAGGCCCCATGCCCACAGGGCTTCACCCTTGGTTTAACACTCTGCTGTCCACATTTGAAACTCCTGAACCTTTTTTTAACGAGATGCCCTGAATTTTATTTTTCACTAGATCCTGCACAATTAATCCATTTCTGGTTGGGAAATATGAAAAATTGAAAGAAACTGTATATTAAGAAGGAATAGCAAGGCCACATACTTGTCTTGGGAAGCCCATCCTCTCAGCAATTTGGAGGATGGAACGGGGAAGCTAGAAATATCCTTCTAGCTCATCTCCACCAAGCGAGCCCACATGTCTCCTAACACCTGCTAGGATGCTGCCTGCTCTGAGATCCTCCAGGCTCCTCCAGGCAGAGCTAACATGGCTTGCCCTGGCTCACCGCCATTCTCTCTACACATGGCTCATGCCTCTGCTACAACGCTGAAGGTGTCATACTGCAATTATTTGCAAACACACTTACCTCCCTATCTTCAACCAGGAGTTTACCAAGATTAGAGTCATGTCTTATTCAACTTTGAGGAATATGTGCTTAGTATGACTGCCAACAGAGCAGGTGATCAGTCAGGAAATTTGAAAAATGAGTGAATAAATAAGAAAATATGCTTTGGCATTACATCATTGTGGTTATACATGTTTGCATGTATGCACACATAAGCACATATTTATGTATATTTTTATTATGCAATATATGCAATTTATGTTATATGTGATGTTATCTATTTCAAGAGAAATACATATGCACATATATGTATATATCTTGTTTTTCAAAGAAGAAATTGAGATGCAGCAAAGTAATTATCCCAATGTGTCCAGACTAGGACTTGAACCCTGAATCCAGTACACCTTCTCTAATAGAGGTCTTTTAAATCTGACTCCAGTATCATTTCTCCACCAGTATCCCATACAGGAAAAGACGCTTCAGGGAAGTGAGAGTATTTCCTGAGCATTATCAACTTACTATTCTACACATTAACATCAGGGTGTTCTGTGCCACAGGGACACCTATACATTTCCATCATATAAGTCCTGTGGAAAGAATTTGGGTAAATTTTTAATGTGGTCCATCCTCTTTATCAAATTCACTCTCACCTTTGGATCTGACTTTGGTCCTGGACCACATGGCTGCCACTACCAATTTGGATGACGCCTCATTCTGGAAAGTAAGATTCAAACTCACCATTCTCGCTGCTGTGGTATGGATCCAGCCTCCTGGCACCCTCCAGCCAGATGTCCTCATGGGGGGGAGTATCAGAATCACCCAAGACACTTCCACACAGCCAGGATTGGGAGGCACTGAGGCTGAAGAGAGAAGGAAGGGAGCGGCGGATTCTCTTCTTCCTCCTGAATATTCTGGGAGGAAACGAAAGTGACCTGGTAAACTGTGAACAGCAGTCACTGCAGGTGTGAAACAGTGCCCCATGGAGGGACTGTGCACAGCATATGTGTCTAGAGCACGAGTCTGGTCACTCCATTAATTCCACAGAAGTTAATTAAAATTCTACCTTGTGCCAAGTCCTTGGATCAATGTCAAGGATATGAGCTAAAGACTAAACCATGTGTACCCAAAGGTCACAGTCTACTCTAAGAGAAAGACAAACAATGCAGGTCTAGCTGGTGCTTTCCTAGAACCTCTTGTGGCCAGGTGGGTTTCTCAGTCTTCACCTGGATATTCAGGTTACCTTCAAGCAGCCCTGTGAGGTGGGCACTATGATTACTCCATTTTTGCGTTAAGGAAACTGAGTTCTAAAGAGGTTAAGTTACCCGACTGAGGTCATCCAGCTATCAAGTGGACAGCCTGGCTTCCAGTCTGGTCTAGATCACCAAAAAATTAGGGAGTATGTGCTTGTAAGTAGGGGATATATGCCTCTCCAGAGGCAGGCTGGAGAGCATGGGGAAAGGCATCGCTCACTGAGAATTGAAGGAGGCTTTGTGGAATGAGATCCAAGTTGCAAGAGCCTGCCCTGCTCACTGATGGACAAGTGGGTCTCATCAGGTCACGCTAGGAATTGTGTCTAGAAAGGTAAACATGGGCAGATAGTGAAGAATCTTGTCTATTTGGGGAATGAGGCAAGATTTAATGTTAATGCAAAAGGAGGCCAATCTCAGGAGCATGTCAAAGGGGAGTAAAGGGTGGTGACCTGCTTGGGAGTGCATTTCCAAAAGATTCTTGGCCACAGAGAATGGCTCAAAGGGGCCAGACCAAGGACAGAAAGGATATTCAAAATATACAGCAACACAAGGTGGTTGTCAGCCAAGCTGGGATGTGCTGAGCCTGCATTATGCACACCCTGGAGAAGATAATCAGGGCCTGAAGCAAAGCCCAGAAGGGCAAAGAGGAAACGGGACACTTTTCCCATTACAGCAGGCCTCCCTGCCACGGACATCTCTAGCTGCCATCAAGGTGTCTTTGAACTGAGTGCTCTCTCATATTCACATGGATTGCAGCAGGCCTTGAGCATTCTTTTTCCTGTTGGTTCCCCACGAGGGTGACCTCAGTCCTAGGGAACCTTGGCAGAAATGGGGCCTTGGTTGAGAAACTCGTTTTTGGAACCACTCTCTCTGTCATCAATTTCAAGTAACAGAAAGTTAAGAAAAATGATAGAGTTCATGATCATGAATAACTTCCTGGTGAAAATTAATCAAATTTGAAAGATTTTTGCAGGTTCTAAAATGAGATCATCTTAAGCAGTAATTAGAAAATTTCTATGTACTCATATATTGATTAATTCACCCAGCAAATCTTCATTAAGCACCTATTATTGGGATGAACACCTATCAAATCTGAGAACAAAATGTATGGATAAAACATCATCTGTAAGGTCAAGAATATCTCTACAATAGGATCGAGTTAAAAGTGGTGGTTAGAAACTTGTTCTCTCAGGTCAGAGAACCTGTTTTGGAATCCTGGTTCCATTTACTAGCTCTGTAAGCTTGGGGAAGTTACTTACTTGGACTTATGTTTCCCGTGTATTCATGGAATTGGTGATACTAGAATCCAAGTTGGAATCAAATGAGAGTGTGTACTTAAATGGTTGAGATAGTATCTAGCATACAGCAAATAAGAAATGATATTGGTTTTTCATTGATTTAACAAACATTGGTAGTTATGATTAAGGTAAACTGGGAGAAAAAGAAATGGAGTAAAATTCTCCTGAAGGAGGTCCCTGGGCCATGTCAGAAAGAGCCACTGTGCAGTAGCCTGGAGAGGTCCTGGAAGGTGGGTAATCCCAGACAGTCAGAGTGCTATGACCAACTGCAGAGACCTAAGCAAGAGGGGATGGTGGTCTGTAGAAAGACAGTGGCCATAAGGAAGGAGAGGAGGAGAGCGACTCTAAGTGGCCTTGGGCAGTCGACTCATCTGCCTTAGCCACTGTGGCAGAAGCAATAAACTTTCTATGTAACTATTCTGCTCTTCTTCCTGGGCACACACTAGGCTATATTTCCCTGATCTCTTGCCACCAGGAGCAGCCATGAGCCACAGGGTCTTCCAGTGGAGTGTGAGCAGAAACTCAGCCCAACTACAAAAAGTGGACTAGCTGTTGTGTATCACTAGGATTTTGTCACTGTTCTGATATGGGAGTTCCAGAAAAGGACGGGCTCTTTCAGGAAGTGAACTCTAGCTTTGTCAGCTGGATGTGAAATGGGACCAATCACCCAAAGCAGAAATAAAGGAAGGGTGTGTTTGCAGGGAAGAAGATGAATGGATTCACTCTGGATCAGTGACACAGGATTGTTGATTCAATAGCTGAGTGATGTAGTCAGCATGTGGGTGGTTCTGCAGCAAAAGAAAATAGACCTGATTGCCCAAATCCCCTGATCCAAAGGGAATCCATTTGTCTTCTTTCCTCCAAACACACCTTTCTTTGATTTCTGCTTTGGGTGACTTGGTGCCACTTCAGAGCCAGTTGACAATGCCGGGGTCCCACACTTCATCAAAGTGCCCTTCCTTTTCTGAACTCCCACCTGAAAAGCATCCGGACCGTGTCCCTCTGCCATCCTGTCTATGTGCCGCCCTCCCTCTTATCCTAGTCCTGCGTCCTCTCAGTCTGTGGTAACCTGCCTTCAGTTTTTTCTCTTCTACTCGCTTTCCACTTGGATTCCCACCAGTCCATCCTCTGAACGGCAATCACTGCTGTCCTTCTGGGAACTGATCAGACAGTTGGTCAGTGACTCTTCCTGATGTAGGCACTGGAGCCCACCTGCCTGAGCCTGGTGGGGACCCCACCTTGGTGCTCAGCCTGCTTTCCCACAGACACTCCTTCCCTTCCCACCCCAGCTGGACCCTCCTGAGCTACCTGCACTGCCTGAGGCATATGGGTTTCTCAGAATCCCACGTCTGTGGTCTTCCCAGGAGGTCCCTTGCCTGCACCTCCTAATACCTCACACCTCTCCCACTCCAGTCGCCGTCACCAGCTCTAAACGCCTGTTTTTAACCTGTACCCAGGTAAAGTGGTCTCCTGCTCTTTCCTTCCACCACCCCCATACAGACTCCTGACCCGGCACCTGGATCACTCCACTTTCCTTTGGCTCGTTTTCAAGTCAGCCATCATTGTCCCCTCCTAGCCGTTGGTCCCCACCATCTAGAGCACTAATGAGCTCCTGAAGGAAGGCTGCTGAGTGGGTGAGGGAACGAGCCCTCGGAGGCTGGAGGGGACTTGAGCCCCCCCTCAGGTAACAGCCTCCACTCACCTGACCAGGTTCTCCTTGTACATGACGGTGGTCTGGGAGGGGTTCAGAGTTATGTTGCCGTCTTGGTCACACAGGAAGCTGTCCTCCGTCCACACATAGTAGCCGTTGGTGAGGAGTCTGGGGCTGCGGCGACAGGCGTAATGGGAGCCTGTCAAGGGGTCGATGGAGCAGCATTCGAAGGGACTCCCACCGTCCAGGAAGTCGAAGGCCAGGCTGGAGAGGGAGCACAGAGGGTCTGTGAGGGCGCCGTGCTGCAGCCACACCGCTGCAGTGCCCAGCTCCCGGGAAGAAAGGGGACCGCTTCCCGTTTGCTCTATTGGTTACTTCCTGGACCCTCACGGCTGTCACTCTGGCCTTTTGGGATTCAGCGTTGAACCACACGAAGGACGTCTAGTGCCTCTTTCTATTTTAAACTTTGGTGAGAACCTTGTGGTTAAGCAGCATCTTCCCCACATGATGAGCCTTCACTCTTGACATGAGTCCATTTTCTTGGGTGGAAAAATTGCAAAACAGCCTTTCTGGGATGTTGGAAACCGAGAATTCCCTTCGCCCCCCTTGAGTGCCATCTGCCACATCCTTACTCTTCTCACTATAACTGAGAAATTATAACGTCTCTTTCCATCTTCCACCTAACAGCCACTCCACTTCAGGAAGACACTTTCTGTGTCCTGCATGGGTTCTCTGTTTTCCACACTAACACTTTTCCAGTTCATTTAACTTGACTTTACATGACACAATGTGGTTTTGATCTCTTTGCGATCATGTTTTGAATGCTATTCTCTATTTTTCAGCTTTTAAATCATCTTTTCACGTATTGTGCCCAGCATGGAACCCAGCCTTTTAAATGTGACTGTCTAATTAAAGACATGATTCTATAATGAGGGAGGTGACAGTCCCGTCTCTAATGATGAAGCCCAAGTCATGTTAGCCTGATTCTTTTCTTTCTTTTTCTATAGTCACCACCAACTTATCATCATACAACTGAATTGATAATCGATTTCCAGACTTTCTCCCATATACTTAATCATAATCCCCCCACCCAGCGTTATGATCAATCATCCAATTATCTTAGAAAGTCAATATATAATAAAGACAAATAACAAAAGTCTTTTATCTAGATAAAGCTGGGTTTACAACTGAGATTGAATCCTGATTCTGCCACTTGCTAATTATTTATACACCCTAAGATTTAGCTTTCTGTAAATGCAACCTATACAACAAGCTTTACCCAAAGCCAACCTTGTAGAGTTGCTATGAAGATAAAATATCATCATGTCATCATTACATGGAAGGTTAACACCTCTATCTTCCATCATCCGGGTGCTGTGAACTAAATCTATTGCCTAGTATTTGAACAACCCCAAGTTTTGCGCTTTTGGAGTTTGGGAGGACTCGGATTATACCATGACATTTTTAATGTATTTACATAATGTTGTTCAAAACTGTTATCCCTGGAATTAATATGTTCTTAATTCAAACCTGTGATGAAAATTTTGAACAGTACAGGTAGAGATGCTTGGGAATCACCAGGAGAGTCTACTTTGCAGATATGCACTCACCCACCTCATTTTTGGTTATTGTTCCCCTTTTTAATAGTTTAGAAAATGGAGACTCCAGTAGGATAGTTAATTGTTCAAGATCTTAAGACTTGTGATTGGAAGAGGCAAAATAAGAATCTACATCTTTTGTCTCCTACCTTGTGATTTTTTTCTCTATACTATTTTCCCTCCTCAAGAATTAATCTGGAACACACCTGAAATCCCAGTTTCTTGGGAGATTGAGGCAGATGGATTCCAAGTTTGAGGCTAGCCTAGGCAACTTAATGAGACCTTGTCTCAAAGTTAATTTTCCTTTTTAAAAGGGCTGGGAATGTTGCTCTATGGTAGAGCACTTGCATAGCATGCGTAAGACCCTGGGTTCAGTTGCCTAACCACACACACACACACAAACAAACAAACAAAAATCAACGGGGTGACTCTAATGCACTGGACATGTAGGAGATACAGACTTCCAGACCTGCATTTCCATGAGCCCTCCAACTCCCAAGGTTTCAACCTTGAACATGAGTCAACAGCAGTCTCTTGCACCCCAGCTGTCTCCCCTTTCTACTCCTCTATACTTTGTCTCCTCTGTCTTTTTTTTTTTAAAGAGAGAGTGTGAGAGAGAGGGGAACAGAGAGAGAGAGAGAGAATTTTAACATTTATTTATTTTTTCTTAGTTCTCGGCGGACACAGCATCTTCGTTTGTATGTGGTGCTGAGGATGGAACCCGGGCCGCACGCACGCTAGGCGTGTGCGCTACCTCTTGAGCCACATCCCCAGCCCTCCTCTGTCTTGATTGTAGACAAAATAGAGATGTTTTTCCAGACACCCACACTGTAGTAAGAAAGAGCTGCTTCCCCCAACACTTTGAGGTGTAGCACAATTACCTCTAGATCTTGATGTAACTCTTCAATTCTGCAGTAATAATTGCGAAAGCTGAGTTTTCCTAGAAGGTCCCTTCCAGCTGGATTCAGAACTCCAACCTCACTCAAAGCCAACAACTAACTCAACTGCCCAAAGACCATGTCTTGTCTTGCTTTGAGAAGTGACTGACCAGGCTTTGGAAGAGCCTGGAGCTCAGCTTTCTAGGGTATCACAAAGATTGACTGGCGTTGGTGAAGGGACAAACACTGCTAGGGTGTAAAAAACAGTACAGCATACAATTAATCCCACATCGATGGAGCACTAATGAGCTCCTTAAGGATGGCCACTGAGTGGGTGAGGGAACGAGCCTTCTGAGGCTGGAGGGGACTTGAACACACCCTTCTTCTATGTATCTCCCTCATGCTCCGCTGAATCCCTTTTGTTTTCAATTTAAAAGCCTATCCATGATTAATATATGCACCCAAGTTCTTAAGGAAATGCTGTTTAAATAGGTATTTATTTATTGGAACTTTTCATGGGTCTGGACCCACATTTTTTTGTCTGCTCTTCGATAATCTCTCTAAATATAAGTATCACTGTTCACAGCCTTGTACAGCAGGGAAAAAAATGAGATGCAGAAGGGCAAATTACTTGGATATTTTACAAAGCTTGTATGTGGCAGAGCTATGATGTGGGTGGACCTAGTTGATCTGACTCTAAAGCGTGTGCTCTGTCCACAGTTCTGTTCATTCAACCAGAGCTGACTCTTTTGGTAGCTCAGGAACCCTAGAATTAATTTACTGGAAGGGGCAAGTTCTAATATCAGTGACTGACCCCTTTATGGGCACATTTCACAAGATGCATGGGAAAGTTAAACTTTTGAGGGTCCGGAAAAAAGGAAGGAAGGAAGGAGGGAGAAAGAAAAGTCTGTGTAGTACTTGAACAAAATGGTAGCATCTACTTGTGTGAGTGAAGTGTGAAACTTAGGTAGCTTATGCATTGGTGTAAAATAATATGGCTTTATAACATGAGCTAGGAAGACATATTTAAGAGACCATTACGGACATATAATATGTCAAAATACACTCTACTGTCATGTATATCTAAAAAAAAACCCCAAACAAATAAAAAGAGAGAAACCATTGATGTGAGAAAAAGTAACCATTCATCAGTATTCAGTATAGCTTCTCCACTCAAGAAAGAAACAATTTATATCTGCCTACACATTCACACTTAAAAAAAATCAAAAATCAAAAATAAAATCCGTCCTCAGATTAGTTTTTGTTTTGTTTGTGCTTGAAAATATATAACCACATCAAAACCAGAAACCAGATGATCGCTCAAATGATATTTTCAAATCAGGACAAAATAAGACATACAGGAAGGGAATTTGATTTGATGGTGAAAAGCTTGGCTGCATACCTTGGGAAAATGCAGGAGGGAGCCAGCTCTCCAGTACATTCTCTGTTGGACCTGGTGGAGCCTGCAATGCAAATGGGAGATGAATTCATGGCACCTCACCAAGACACAGGATCCTGACAATGGTGGCAATGAGACAGTTGGTGTCTCAGCCTAAGCAAGAAGACTTCCGCTAGCCCAGCCTTGCTACCAATCAGCCCAACACAACTTGTCACCAGGCCCCCATGGGAAGAAAGAAAGGATGTTGGGGCTTCCAGTTTCTGTCCCTTCTTACAGCAGTGCTTTAGAGGTTCCTCAGTGTAAGATGAGGCAATAATAAGTCCTTGGCATCCAAATGAGCTTGTGAAAGGAAGGAAGAAAGCATTGAGTAGGGAAGAGACCAATGTCAATCGCCCAAAGACTTACTGTAGTTACTGTAGTTTACTCAGTAACCTGAGAAATTCAGTCATCAGCCCCAATTCTCCCTCCTTAGTGCATTCTAAGAAAGTTCTGTAAAGTTGTGAGCAGAACACATTAAAGGTGTTTCATTTGTTTTGTTTTTAAATATGCAATTTTCCAATGTTGGAAGCCCATGAGTATTCCTCATTTAAAAAAAAAAAAAAGTCACCTATTCATTGAGTCCAGCTTAACAGTGGGCCTGGCAACTTCCCTTGGGGAGAATTGCTACAGATTAATATTCTAAACTCCAAAACAGCACTTAATACTGTGCAGAGAGGTGTCAATACTTATAACAGGCTCCAAGAGACTGGATTCCATGACTGACAATCACCAAGACAAAGAAAGGAATTTAGACTTTCAGATTGGGCTGGTTGATTTGTCAGGAGAAAATCGTGGGTGTGTGAGGGAGGGTTAGAATCGAGGTTTGGGGAGAAAATAACAAGAGGAAGGAAGAAACTTGAAACCACTACCGTTTTAACAACGCCCTTATTTTCTGCAAGTAGCTATCAAAATCATTCAGCATTTTTTATAGACAGTTTTGCATCTTAATAGTAGCTGATAAACAATCTCCTTTCACATTTATGAACAGGCATCTAAAAAAGTAGTGAATTTTTTTCTACGAAAAAAAATACCACATTTCTCTCAAGGAAAGAAATGAAGTCAAAATCATCACGGTGGCGCACACTGGCATTTAAGAAGCTAAGCTACTGACAGATGGTTAATGGTCTAAGTATCAGCAAAATCAAAGCAAGGAAATTGCTAAAAGGCGTCTAATCGTTCAAAAGATAATTGCGTATAGCAGTTCTCCTACATTTACTTGCTACTGGTGTTGACATCAGTTGAGATATTCGGTACATCTTGGGAAGGCCGCTTGTTCAAACTTCACAGATTTTCTGCAAAAGATGTTTAAAAAAAAAAAAGCAAAAGATGGACTATATATCAAAAATGGAAAAATGATGCCAAAACAGATGGCATCTACTAATTGCACTAGTCAGATTTGTTTACTGAAATAGTACAGAGATATAGGATTGAAGGCAGGAGACCAGATTGTGGGATTTCTGTAAGGTTGTATCTGCCTCAGTGATTTTGTGTTCTACCTTCCATTGTCTTGGGACACTGAATCATCTTTTTCTTTAAATAAGGATAACGTTTTACTTGGGAAAGCCACACTTACAAAGGTTGATTTGTCTTCCAAATATAATAATGAAAGTGAGTTATTTAACCAGGAAGTCTGAAAAGTGACTGCTTCCAGAAAACTCCAAACAATCTGATTCGTATTTAAACCCTCCAGCGCAGATCAACTTCATTATCAAGTTTCCAGCTGTACTTGGGGAGGGTGTCTGTCTTTTGCCCAAACAACTTGAGCCACTGACAGGTAGTCACAGAGGGTCAGGGCTTTCTTTATAGTTATTATCAGTCTGATATCAGGCTGGACATTCCTAAATAGCATAAGCATCATTGCACTAAAAATAGCATAACACTGGGAAGATTTCAGAACTCAGCTCCTGTGAGCATTTAATTTACTTTGTTGGTTACCAATTCAGCACATATAAAAGTGTATAAATTATATAATCTTAAATCACTTACCTCTCATCAAATAGATCTACCTGCTATTGACTACTGAAATGTGTAAATATCAATCTACTCATAGCTTTGTGAAGTAGGACTATGATTTTCTGAGTCACCGCCTCTGTCCAAGTTATCGAAGTGCAAAGGATTGTTTTTGTGGTTTTAACACAATAAAATTCATCAGGTGATTCTCAAGCTCCATGCTTATTGTTTTAATAAATTATATAAAAACCTTGTTAGGAATTATAGAACTCAGCTTACAGTAAGTACCCTTCATGGATGTTAAATGAACTTGCTAGCATTCCTTGGACAAAAATCTCTAAATCTAAAAAACACACATTTGTAAATTTCACTTGTTAGTAATAAAAAAAATTGTTTACAATCTAATACATTAGTATATCATTTGTCATTTTCATTTTTGATCAACATAATATCAATTTGTCCAACATAGATTACCCTCTATTGCCCAATGCTAGTATTTTTCAAGCACTAGGTGTTGTTTATTTTTTTCCCCCTTGTACTGGGAGTTGAACCCAGGGCTCACACTGAGCTGTGTCCCCAGCCCTTTAAGCTCATTTTAAGCCAACAAACCCTGCAACAGAAAGTAAGGTCTTGTTGTTGTCTTATAAATATCAGTGGCACTCTACAGGTAGTACGCTGACAGTTAATTGAGAATTAGTAACAGTGAAAACGACTTCAGTTAGAGCTCTAGAACCTTTCAAGAAACAGAGTCTGTTTACCAGTTCCTTCCAAGCAACACATGTTGCTTGGAAAAATACTTTGCCCATACGTGCTCCTTCCGGAAGGAATCCCTGATCTCTTCTTCCAATTAATAAATGACAAAATAATTACGGAAATGTGATGCTCCCTGTGGTTGATAGCAGAGAAAGCGAGGACTGAGCTGTTCTTCAACTGAAAGTAAAACATCAGAACTCCAACAGGTGCCGAAGCCTCTTGAAAAAGGAATTTCCATCCCCTCTCCTAATACTTGTTGTGCACATGACTGCAGTGTGCAGAAGTCTGGTGCTCAGACTGTTTCCTAGAAGGGAGGAATGTGTAGTCCTCGGGAAAGGCAGCCTCACGCCCCCCACCCTGCCCCTTCTTGTTTTCTTTTAAAAACCGCTTACATAACATAGGCAGAGCCAGTGTGAGGTCACACTTCCTGCCAGGCTCCTGCCAGTGGTATTCAAGATAAAGGCAGGGCGAAGATCTCACAGAGTCTCCTGCAGGAGTACCAGGGGATTTGCAGCCCTTGAGACCAGCTGAATGTACTATGGTCACTATAGGGTGTTTTTCTAAGCCAATGTGTCACCACTATAGCTGCAAGAACATGAGGAAATCTTTCAGTGAAGAAATTCTACTTGCTCATCCTCTTTTTGACATTTAGTTCTGAGTACTGCATAGTCATGCCCTTTATCCAAATCACTTATATTGATAATGCATTGATGTTCTTAAGTTCAAAATGTTATTAAGTAACAGGAGCATGATTTTATGCAAAGTCTTATGGTGGTAACGTATCGACCTAGCAAAGTTGGGATTAAAAAAAAAAAAAAACTCGATGAGTAGGATTTTAGACTTTATATTTTAGTAGCACCCAAAGAACTTGGTACTGTTTGTGAGTCCCCACACTTCTGTGTTACTGAAGAGATAAAAGAAATATGTGTTCCGGGAACATTGAGGGAGCATTGGGTACTGGAAGGTGTGTGGGTTTTGAAGTCACACAGAATGAGTTTCAAACTCTCTGCTGTATTGGCTATGTGGCCTCAGACTTGTGAATTCAGCTTTTAGAGTTGCAATTTTCTCAACTATAAATATAATACCACATACTTCACAGGATGATTTGAAGAATTAAATGAGAAGAAAGAAGAGGGAAGTCACGAAGTCAACACTAGCCTGCAGGATGCACTCCTTCCGGTTTTCTGCAAGCCCACACCTCGTCTGAGGCCTCTGTGGGGAGGCTGGCAGAAAAGTTTTCAGCCATTGGTTCTCAGGGTCCCTTTAACTTTGAGGTTCTGCTGCATGACAGAGTCTTCTGTAGAACATGACCCAGGCAGCAAAAGCCATCAGCACGACTCAAATCCTGGTAGGACAGTTCCTGCTTGTACTCTTAACTGGGAAACAATAATAGTCCTATCAGATGTTTTCTAGGAGCCAGGTCCTATAGTAAGCATCGTATATAGAGGCCTTATTTAAGCTTCGCAGCATCCTAGAAAACAAGTTGAATGATCATCCACTCCAGCTGGAGGTGCAGGGAATGCGGCTCCCTCTCCACACTGCAAAGGGCTGGTATCCAGACTTGAGGCTCCCATATCTCTCCTGTCCTCAGGCTCTCTCATCTCCTAGTTCAGGTTGGAATCTTTAAACTCCGTGTACCCTGTGCCCAGAAGGTCTCCCTACTAGTCACAGGGTTTCCTTCCGCACCTCCCTCAACTCCTCATCCAGCACCTCCTTGCTAACTTGATGCTCCTCCTTAGTAGGTTTCAGCTTGCAATATCCCCTGCACTTCATTCCTGGTAACGATCAACACATTCTCCACTTAGAACATAAGCTTTAGAAGGCCAGACAACTTTATCATTTTCCCTAATTTCTCTTTTCCCTGTATGAAGAATAGTGCACTCCATATGATAGGTTATCAATTAGTATTTGTGGAATCAATGAACAAATGAATGGAAATCCAGGCAGCTGTGACTTCAGAACCTTTCTTCTTCCTTATGCTAGAATTTGGTGTTCCACAGAATGCTCAGCCCTCTGCTATTAACAGAGCACCCTGTGGGATGTACTTCTAGAAACACTAAGCTCTAGCATATGGAAGTGTATATGGGGAATTTAAGTACAGAAAAATCCTAGAAAAAATACACTTTTAAAAAACAGACATCTCTGTAGGCTTTTAAAATGATATTGGGTCTTGTGACCATACATGAGGAAAAAAAATCTTAGAATTTCTTGAAATTATTTGTCCTGGTGAAACTTTCATTCAGACCATGTCTCCCAAGACCTGTGTCCCAGAGCTGTGTTTCAGAGGCTTTCCACATGTTGGGAATAACATAGAATCTTATAGAAGTAAGTAGGATGCACTGTGGTAGACAGAATGCTTGAGAACACTGGGAAATTCCCATACAGATTGCTGATTTAACTGAGCAATTCTTATACTATAACCAATGAACAAACAGGCCTTTTTACTTAAATTTTTCATGAACTCATGATTTTTTCTCCTACCCCAGATTTCATCTCCCTTGGGAACTTTGTGCTTCATTAGATGGCATACCATTCTGTGTAATGGCTCAGGCCGGAAAATTGGGAGAAATCAGTACGACTCCCTGTGTAGCTCCTGACTGTGACATGTTCTCCAGCCCCACTGTATTCTCTGGGACTAATATTCCAAGTGTCTCTTGGCCTCTCTCCAATACATTTTCCAAGACACATCCAGAATGAGCTCTTCACTAGGAATATCTGGACATGCCACTCCTTGGATTAGACCCGTCAAGGGCTTGCTGTTGCAAAATCATCCCTGTGGCTTATTAGTTTCTGTGAAAATAGTTGTACCTATTTTCTAGCCTCGTACTACATGTCATCCCGTCTTTCTTCTAGAATTTAAGCAAACTCACTTTCAGCTCTTCTAGCTTATTCTGGAGTAGTTCTACCTCAGGCCCTTGGAACATGGCTGTTTCCTTCATCTCTTCATCTCTTTTCCAATAGCATTTTTCTTGGGCAGTTTCTCTGACTCTCTTAGACCTGGTTATAGATTTCACAGCTCTTTAAGCTTTGCCTTTGGAGCATGCATCACAATTTCAGTTAATGAACCATGTTTTTATTGATATTATTCTCTCCTGCTCCACTGTAAGCTTTGGGGTCATAAGAACCAAGCTTTTATAGTTTGATATTAAAGTGTCTACGATTAGCACAGTAGGTACTGTTTTGTGCACGGTAGGTAGTTATTAATATAAAAACAGGATCTTCTGTTGCCTAAATCTGGCCAGGCTCTTTGCCACACATAGTACAGAATTTCATCAGAACCAGAATGATATATATGGGCCAAAGCCTGGAAGGGCTAATAATCTGGAAGGAGTTGGCGGCTAACCATTTTATCCCAGCAATTAGGCCACAGTAGAAATCCACCTACAAATCTTAGTGTTTTGTAGCAATAAACTCTTGTTTCCCCACAAGCTGGCTTTGCCATGGGTCAACTTGGCTGTGCTGATTACAGGGAGGTGCATGTAGGTCAGATTCTGTGGCAGCTCATGCACATTTTCACCTTTGGCTCACTGCATGGATCGAGCCCAAAGCTCTGTCCCTATTGGATCCCTTCCATTGACTTCATAAATCCTGGTCCTGGAGTGATCTGACTCTGAAGCAAGATCATCAGCTTCTCCTGAAAGCTTCCCAGGCAAAGGGGGCTGAGGCTTAGATATGGAAAGAGACCAACATGGCTCTCAGTGACAGACAGAGATGCATGTTCTAGCTGGCTCCTTTTCCGTTCCACTTTTCCCTGTTCTCTCCCCTACTTCATGTCCATCTTCTGAGCCTGAGCAACTATCCTGGGACTCCCAGTTTAGCACCCTTTATAAGAAACAGCCAAGCTGGACTCTCTCACCAGAGTCCATAATTGCATGAGGCTTAATGCTATTTTAACATCTGCACATTGTCCTTCATTCCTGGTTGGTTCTGCTTCTCTGTGTCAGTCTGGTGAGCACCCTCTGCCCTAGGTTGGCTGCACGTTGGCTGTAGCCGTCCTTTCATCCCAGGAGCAAGGCTGGAGGGTCAGCCTCCATGGGGATAACCCCTTCTTAACTGAGAGGGAAGAGAAAAAGAGAGCTGGCCGAAGCACTAATGGCATTTAAAATGTTTATTTATTTATTTAGATACTGGGGATTGAGTCCAGGGGTGCATCACCACTGAGCCACATCCCAGACCTTTTAATTTTTATTTTGAGAAAAGGATCTCAATAATTTGCTCAGGGCCTCTCTAAATTGCCAAGGCTGGCATCAAGCTTTCAACCAATCATCCTGCCTCAGCCTCCTGAGTCCCTGGGATCACAGATGTATGCCACTCCCAGAATTGTCCTCTGAAATTTCCACTCATGTGTCATTGGTCAAAGAAAGTTGCATGGCCAGGTTGTGTGTCATTGGGAAAGAGAAGTACACTCCACCAATGGAGTGTCACTAGGCAACATTGTGGGAAATAATACAAAGGGAAACAGGAAGGAGGGAAAAAGTGGGAATCATTGTCTAATTTATTACCTTATTAAATTTAGTCTGTTCACTTTAGCAAATTTAGTCCTCCACTTTAGTGACAAATATTTACATCTCTTTCTTTGACTTTAAAAATATGTATTTGTTGCTTCTCCCTAAAGGACACCCCCAAATCCCATTTGGTCAAGGCAATATACTTCAAGCTCAGGATTTTATAATGATCCCTGCATCAGTGTGGTTCCTCTTGAAGACTTCTGAACCATTTCCCCCCTCTGCCCACACTCTAATACTGGGAGAAGAATAGAATAACATCCACCAAAGCTCTCCTGCTTAGAAAGGTGAGGGATGGTGGTCATCCGGGAGTAGCGCACATGTGGGTGCTCTGAACAGAAAGCCCAGATGCTGTACAGGCCCTGGACCCGAGTGGGGGATGTTCCCTGATGCAGACTCTGGTTCTGCAGCTCAGGCAATCATCTGTGGTTCTTTTCTCTACCCTCTGGAAAGAAAAAGTGCTCCTTTTTCATTGCTTTCATCAATCTCCTCCAAAGATTAGAGAATATGACTTCCCTGGGTAATGTTTTCAGCTTGTACAGGTTGGCAAATGGAAAATTATTTAGAAGTTTCAATCACCTTGAAACCAAGTTAGCACCCCTTTAGTTGTGCATTTCATTAAAAACACATTGAGCATTTTTTTTCCTATTTTATCCCAGCAAGTGTCCTATGCCTATATCCATTCCATACCTGTAATTCTTTTGAGATCTACTTACCTTTTTTGTGTGTGTGCTGGGGATTGAACCCAGGGGCACTTTACAAATGATCTACACCCTCAGACCTTGCTTTATTATATATTTTGAGACAGGTTCTTGCTAAATTGCTCAGGTACATCACTAAATTGCCGAGTCCTACTTCAAATTTGTGATCCTCCTGCCTAAGCCTCCCAAATTGCTGGGATTAAAGGTGTGCACCACCTCTCCAGGCAACCTCTTTCTTTTCACTTGCTGGCACTTTGAACTTACCAGGTTACCCATTTCTTGGGTATCAGGTGTCCTATGAATACTTCAAGGATTCTGTCTTTAAAGATTTTTCAAATGGTTTTTATGAGAACTAGATGATGTTGGCAATATAAGTTCAGATCAGATCCTGAAATCCAAATGCCACCAAAGTGTTATCTAGCCAGTAGGTAATATGGGAGTAAGGATAGGGATTACACATATCCAAAGTTGGAGAACATAAGAATAATTCAGTTTTGAGTTATGTTACAATATAGACAAATAAATCATAAAAATAGCAAACCAAGTAGATTTGCACATATTTAAATTGTCTCACTTTGATTCCCTTGTAATAACAACAGAGTATTTCACATCCAGTCAGTGATAGAAGAATGAAATCTCTAGCAGTTTCTTCTGAGTTTTAGAATCTAAAATCTCTACATGGTTAAATTCATAGCAGACCTTTCATTATTTGCCGTTAGACTTGACTTTCATACAATTGACATTCTCAAACTTCATTTATTGCTGATGTGTCTTTTTGGAATTATGTAATATTTCCTGCAACTAGAATTCCTGTCTCCTGAAAGTGCTTTAGATAAATGAGAGTTCATATTCAAATGACAGGTTTTTGGTTTTGCTGGTTTTTTTTTTTTTTTGATAGCAAGAGATAGAGAAAGAGATGGAAAGAGATAGATTAAGAAATGAGGGGGCAGAGGAGGGGGTCTACAGAGCAGGAGATTAATTAGTTAGTGGAAACGCTGTAATACAGTGTTAGTAAAAGCATACATCCCAGGTAGCAATAATGGTGTTTGTTTCATCTCTGTCATCTCCAGCAGCAAACAAACAGCTAGTTGGATGCCAAGTAAGTTCTCAGACATTGTGTTTTCATGGAATCACAGAAAGAGAAACAGGACTTCTCTTGAAGATTGTAACGAGTAAATAAACGGGTCTCTGAAAAAGGTGAGAAAGGACATTAGGAGACACTGGGCATCTGTATTAAGTTTGCAAAAAATGTAAATTGTGTTCTACCCAAGTTAATCCTCATTATAACTAAAAGGAATTAGGTTTAGAATTTTTGTTTACACATAAGGAAAAGGGAATCAGAGAAGTATCCCAAACATAGTGATAAAGTGTCAAGTCTAATGTGAGAGGCCATCGTCACACGTGATTTGAGTTACCTCCCTGGCTGGACTAGAGGCCCTTATGCACAGCTGTGTCAGAGCTTTCCCCACCCTTCTCCAGGTCTGAGGGTTTGTCCGAGCAGGGGCGTGTCTGGCCACTACCCCAAAGACCCAATCATCTCCCCTGACCTTGGGATGCTGCTCCTCTTAATGTTTATTGGATGGGATTTTCCCCAGAATTTTTTGTTCCCCAATAAAAGTCCACTCCCTGGACATTGGGTCAGGAGAGACGATTGGGTCTTCGGTGTAGTGGCCAGACAAGTCTCTGTTCTGACAAACCCTCAGACCTGGAGAAGGGTGGGGAAAGCTCTGACACAGCTGTGCCTAAACGCGTCTCCTCCAGCTAGGGAGGTAATTCAAATCATGTGCGAGAATGGCCTCCCACAGTCTAACATAAAATTCTCAGTCTTATTTCAAATCTCTAACTCTGATGTGTTTTATATTTTCAGTTGCTTTTTTTTTAAAAAAAAAAAGGTGGTGGGGGAGAAGCAAATAGCAGCAAGACACAAGTTAATGGATGGACTTCCTTCAAATTTGCAGTTTCCTATGATCTTCAAGACATTTATAGTTGAAAAAAGAGAAAGAAAAAAGAAAATCAAAGGGTGTTTACACTCATCCTGGAGAAACTGGCTTTGTTGAAAGTTTTGCAAAAATGCAAAGGAGGAAGTAATACAATACCTGACCACAGAGTGTGCTGCCTCAGAATTTCTATTAAGGCAGACTGGAGGCAGGGTGAGGCTTGTGCTGACAAATTCTCTACCCCTGCTCCCCCACCTTCCCCCAGAAGCAAACTGTTCTATCTGAGCATCTAGCAGTTACCTTGGAGATATTGTTTTTGTTTTGTTTTGTTGATACTGAGATAAATTGCAAATGGCCAGTTGCAAGTGACCCTGCTAGTTGCCCCAATGCTAAGACATACTGTATCCAAATTACCTCTTTGCATGCTAGGCTACTGAACTACCCTGTTAAATGCCTTAAGATCAGGAATTAAGCATATTCATCATTATGTTCTTTGAACCCTAGTGTACTTGGCACATTGTAGATAATGCTCATGGGAAGAAATGGAAGTATAATCATATTTTTTTGTCAGCACTTGAATCACAATTATCAAAAATGAGGCATCATTAGTCACAGAGTCTGCAGAGAACCCTCCTTTGAAGATCACTTCTCCTTCAAAGCATTGTCCCAACACTTCTTCCTTATGTCTTCTTCCCTGACTTATTGAGTCGAGTCGGAATGAATCTATTCCATTAGGAGCTCTACTTCAAACAGGTTTGTATTTAGGTTCATACTGGATTTTGTAGTTTCTATGATACAGGTCACCTTCATATGGGTACCTAGTTTTATTTTTCTTCATGAATATGAATTTCCAGTAATAGGTAGGAATTAAACAAAAATTTGTAGAGTGCTATGAACTGAATGTTTGCATCACTCTAAATTCATATATTGAAGATCCGGTCCTCATATGATGGTATTTGATCGTGAAGGTAGAGCCCTCATGAATGAGATTAGTGCCTTTAGAAGACATAAAAGAGATCTCTCTTCATCCTGGTCACACAATGGATCCTGTGGGAAAGTGTCCAGCTGCAAATCAGGAAGAGAGTTCCAGGTTTTTGGTTCAAATGGATGGGCATTTTGATCTTGAACTCCCTGGCTTCAAGAATGGTTAGAAATACATTTTTCTTGGTTAAGCCACCTAGTCTATTGAACTTTGGATAAAGCAGCCCAAGGAAGACACCAAGTGATTAAACAAACGTGTGAATATTATGCGAAAGCATCTATGCATGCTGTCCGCTGCCTTTGAGGGTGCCATCTCTGTTCTCAAGGAAAGCAATGACCACTAAGAGACTCAGTGTTGGTTTCTGTTAATTTGTATAGCTGGTACATTTTTCTGCTCACCCCTGCTCCACCGGTATTAACAATCCCAGCAGTGTTTCTGTTTTGCAGAGACTGCCTCTAAAAGCCAACACCAAAGAGGTCAGGAATATGAATGGTAGCTCAGTTTCTCCAGAGATTTGCCTCTCATTTAATTATTTTTTTAAATTTTGCAATTTATTGGATAGCAAATTGTAATTTGGAATTATAATCAGTATAATTATTATTTGTACCAGTTATTATTTTTGTCACCCAACTTTCATCTTCTTTCAAGTAGCAGCATCCCAATTTTGCTTTAAATCACATATTCACTCCCATCTCTTAGTCCATGAGTTTTGGGTTAGTCTCCACTCTCATCTGCTTGATTGGGAAATGGACTCAGGTCTAAGCTAAATCATCAGTACAAGTCAATTCCATGGCCACCTTCTTGGGTCAGGATTGGGCACTGAACTTAATTTAAGCCAGTGAGAGAGTGACTTCTAAGACTTGTTCTTACGTTCATTAAAATGTTACACTGGCAAATCTGATGCTGTCACCCAGAATCAAATTAATTCCTAGGAAACAGAGTGAAATATGTTATAATTTGATCTTTGAATCAAATGGACCCAGAAGAAAAACTCATCTTATTAATTTCCCCAATGAATAAATTTGGGTTATTCTGAAGCCTATTTTCATTACATTTTACAAGGTGAATCTTACCACCCTGCAGGTCTGAAACTTGTATACATGAGAATCATTTATGGTGACTTGTTAAAACACAGTCCCCAAAACTGAAATACAAATTAGTTCCCAATAACTTGCATTTTAATGAACAACCCAAGTAAGTTTAATGCAGATGATTGGTGGGCCAAAGCTTGATAAATACTGATAGGCTCAGTAAAAATGATATCAGAGAACAACAAAAATTAGGGTAGGTGCCAAGTTTCAATATAACAGCTGAAAGTGAAGAGCCCATCGTTTGTCCATAAGGAATCAGGAGTAGATTCCACATACGATGCTTTTCTGTTTAAGGAACGCTTTACTTATTTCTCATTATTATCTCTTCCTGTTTTATGTAGTATGGTCACATGTTGCTGTTTGTCTGGGACTGCCCAGTGAAATAATTTGTTCCAAATCTAAAAGTCTTTAATATCTTAGAAGCACAGGTGGCTTCTGAATAGCATATGAACTTATAGTAAACATAAACTTACATATATATGTATAATGTCATCTGAAATGTCTCAGCATTCTTAGCATTGGCTTGTTCTAAGAACATGGCATATAAACCTGTAGCAAGTAACAGTGAGAAATACTTTGGAAGTGTGGAAAATGCTCTATGAACTTGGCGAAAGACGATGCCTCTGTCCTTTCCTCCTTGGCTTGGAGGTCCCAATATCAGTGAATAATTCTGGAACAACCATCATTTCCAGTCAATTAATAAAGGGATATGATGACAGAGAGGCAAGATAAGTGAGCTTTATTTGTCAGGTGAAGAAAATAATGTTAATACCATTTTCAAAGATTTTGTTTAAAATTTCTAGAATGGCGAGACATGCCTGAGGTGTCTATTGTAGCATGTCTGTTTCCGATAAATTAGCGAATTTAAAAAATAAAAAAGCAAACAATCTTTGAGTTGTTTTGTCTTTATTGATGTTAATTAAAAATATTAAATAAACACCCCAAAGTACCATTCCTGTGTTTTATATGTAACTCAGATTATCTGGTATAGTAGTAACTTTTTTCCTCCCTTAAAATAGAAATATAGTTGTTAACTATTCCAGGAAGTTTTATGGTTCCACATTTGTATTTTTAATGTTGGAGGAATTCAGAGCCATGATTTCTGCCTAACGACTGTTGTTTCAAGATAATTTGCCCACTTCTTGTTTGGTTCTGCTGAAACACAGCTGTAAGTTCTTTCTTTCTATATTTGGAGACTGAGTGACTGAGGGCTAGCATCAACCATCTGTAAGAAGGGTGTCTGTGTGAAAGAGAGGAGAGGGGACATAATGATACCCAGCTCCACTATATGGCTCAGGAGTCATTATCACATTGCCTCTCTTCTGTATCCCTGTCCCGATCCTGACCTCAGACTCCATATGGCCCAAAGAGGGAATGACTTCCTATATAAGGATTTTGTCATTTTTATCAGATTAAAGCCCCCCGCCCTTAGAATTAATATTATCTAATACCCTCTCTACTTTTTTTGGGGGGGGGTACTGGAGATTGATCTCAGGAGCACTCGACCACTGACCAATATCCCCAGCCCTATTTTGTATATATTTTTTTAAATTTGGAGACAGGGCCTCACTGAGTTGCTTGGAGCCTTGCTTTTGCTGAAGTTGGCTTTGTACTCCTAGCCTCAGCCTCCCGAGCTGCTGGGATTACAGTTGTGCTCCACTGCCACTGTGCCCGGTTCTTCTCTACTTTTCTAAAATTAAATTCATTGAAAATGAAAAACTACACACACGTTTTAAAATATCAATATAACAATGCTAATATTGACATAAAATATCAATATAACATTGCTAATACAATGGAAATTATTCATAATAAAATATTTCAATACATAAAATTCAACCTTGACTTAGGAAGAGATATAAGAAGTAGTCAAGTGCTTGCACCTAAATTTAAATAGATACACCCTGAATGTAACAACTACAAACACAGATTGATACAGGTGCATCCTAGCAGTGCCTCAAATACTAAGTGTGGCTTATGGACTGGGAACGTGACTTCTTAAAATGGAATAAACTATTAGTAATGTTTAGAAAAACAGTACAATCTTCCCTTGTATTATATACTTGCAATGTAGATTTAAAATTTTCAAAAATACTTTGGGCTTATATGTGAAACTCAGTTCTAGGCATAATTATAAACTGTTTTGTTCACCCATATGAATATCTGAACCAACATTCAAAAGTTCTGCATGACATGGGGGCAATTCTTCAAGGTGTCAGACTGCATTGTGCATTTCAGGAGGTCCAGCAGCCCTGGCTCCTCCTCACTAAGTAGCAGCACTGTACCCCAATCATATAACAACCTCCCCTACTTTTCCAATGGGTCCGCTAGAGGATGATATTAATTCCATAGAGAAGCACTAGTTTATATAATCCACTCAAGCCACTTATTAACTTAAGACCTCATTTGCATTTTTGTTCTTTTAAGTTGCATTATCAGAAGGACTAAAGTTCTCATTAAAATAGAAAAATCTTCTCTTTAGTTGTGGATAGGTGGATTCTCAACAAGTAGTGGACAGTGAATAGGATATGTTATCCTTTGTGTATTTAAATGAGACTTATTTAAATGGCACTCAAATTTTTACTCATTATATAAGAACATTCATTTTTTTTTCTCAGTAACTTATGTTTCAGCAGGTGTTCTTCCAGGGTTCAGCAAGGTTTAGCTCTACATTGAGAACCAGAAACTTGATTGCTGGTATTGTCACTGATACTGGAGAAAATTTGTCCTTATTTTGAGCATCATTACCAACTTTTGATACAAAGACCTCAGTAGCAGAATTAATCAACATAGCTGAAGCAAGAACTTTAGCTGCAAGGGAGATTGAGAACATGAGTTTCTGACACTTGCATCTTATTTAGTGGGAGATTAATCCTGCCTCCATGCTTCATAAGGGGGTGAGACTACCAGTTTTGGTAAGGTCATGCTGTGTAACAAGCAATCCCCAAAAAGTAAATATCTATTTTTAAATAAATACTTATTTCTTGATATTGCATACCGGGTGTAGATTATCAGTGGGTCCTGAGCTTATCATAATAATCTGTCTGGGTTGGTAGAGCAGCAATCATCTCAAATACTGTTTTTAAACTGTACTAGGTACTGAGAGCTTGGTGAACTGGCTTTCAACATTGCAATAATAAAGATTACTTCTAATGTTATTTTATAGCAAATCAAAAGGCCACACATAATGCTAAGGAGGGTGTTATGCATATAAAGGAAGATTTTAGGAATATTTGATGCATTGATCTAATGAAATCATGTGGGAAAATTCTCAAACATGGAAAAGAGTACAGATGTAAGACCAACATCCACTAGATACTGTTTATTTATATCTTTTCTATGTATCACCACGCTCAGTGTAGCTCAGTAGCTATTAGCAACACAGTAGGTGATGAATGAGTGAATGTTGAATAAAAGGATGAATATGAATTTGGTTGCTTAATTTACCAAATTTACTATAATTGAAGCTTAAAGAGTTACTTTACTATTTTAAATCCACAGTGAAGCAAGATAAATATAAGTGTCATTTGTATGCAATGATGCACTTAGAAAACTTGAGAGCCAGTGTGGTACAGTGGAAAGAGAAAAAAAGATGTTTAAAGACAATATTGCTTTGTGACCACTTGTAGGATCTCTTTATGGCAGGGACATTATCCCATAGCAGGGACATTGTCTTCTGCACTTAGAGCTGACTTAGGGACAAAGTTCTGGCATGGTTAGCTGTGTAGCCTTTGCAAGAGTTCCATCAGTGTAACCATGGGTGCTCTACCTGCCCGCGCATGCACAACACTTTCTTCACTTAGTAATATGTTTGTGGTACTTTAGGAAATCCCCGAGACTGTGAAAAGGAAGACACTTGTGCAGTTGTGATTGTCATGCGATATACTGACAGCACAGTGTCTGCCAGGAAGGATGCATTCAGTAGGGTTCACACTTCTAGCTCTGTAGGGGCGACCATTCGCTCTATTCTTAATGTGGAATGGAATGGATACCTAATAAAGTGTGCAGTGCATTTATAGAAGTTTGCCCAAGGTGCTAGGGAGAGGGGCTTGGGGAATAACAATAACAATCCTAGGGCTTCATCCTCAAAACTCAAAGGTCCAACTCTTCACAACCGCCAATGGGCGACTGGAGCTCCAGTTCCCTCCTTGATGTCTGGGGCCCGCCCGCGAGCCGCCTCCAACCGCCGCCAAGCCCCGCCTTCCAGGGCGGCCCTCCAATCGGCGGCACCGTCCTAGCCCAACCCTCGTGGGTCACGTGGCGAGACCGGACCCGCTTCCGGTGCGTCGCGGGCGGCTGACGTCGCCGGGCCCCGCGTCGCTTCAGGGCTGGCCGGCGGCGGCGGAGGTGGAGGCGGAGGCGATGGCAGTGGACCCTGAGCGGGCTTGAGGGCGCGGACCCAGCTCCCTCCCGCGCTACCTCGGGCCGACCCGGCGCTGCCGTCTCGGCTCGCCCCACGTCTGCTCCCTCCCTGGCCGCTGCCTGGGCGGAGGCGGAGGCCCGGGCTGGCCGCCCTGCTCGTGCCCCGGCTCGGCCCCGGACGGCCCGGCTGCTGTGCGTAGAGGAGGCCGAGTCGGTAAGAGGCGGCGGCGGGGCCTGGAGGCCACCCGGCCCCCGCCCGGCCGCCCGGGACGCCCCCGCGCCGTGTCGCCCTCCGGCCGGCTCCCAGCCCGCCGCGCTCGCCGCAGCTCGCCGGCCCTATTGTCTGGGCTCCGCCGCTCCCTCTCCCCTCCCTTCCTTCCCCCTGCCGAGGGCCGGCGGCTGTCAAACCTGGAGGCTGCTGGGCTTGGGGCCAGCCTGCCCAGCCTTTCCTGCCCTTCTGCCGCCCGCTGTGCGTCCAGCTTCACCTCCCACCTCCTGTGGCCCCTCCGGCATTCTTTGACCATCGCTCCACTTGCTTGGTGTCTGTCTTACCCATTTTCTCTTCCCCTCCACTTGTCATCTCCCATAGCTTCCACTGTCCTTCCTTTTTATTTTTTTTTTTTGCTATTCTTTTTTCGCTTTTCTCCCTGTTTTTATTCCTCTTCGTGTCCTGCCTTCTCTCTTTTTGCCTCAAGTTTTCTCCTCCAATAGATTGACTTATTTTGTAAAAGTAACTTGATTAAAATCTCTCTTCATCCTTCTGTCTTTCCACAAGAAAATGAAACCTTGCCTTTTCTGTATTTACCTCATTCCTAAGTGTCACTGGGTATTATTATTATGGGCTCTTAAGTTTGATCCTAGAAAATGTTAGTGTAACTGCCTAACTATCCCTTACTGAGTTCTTCCTGTGAAGAACAGCAAAAATTCTGATTTGATTTCTACACAGACATTTAAGTAACTGCCTTATGTGTTGCACACCAACAAAACTTTTATTAAAAATATTCCTACATGTGTTCCATAACCCCAGTCTGGCCATGATTCCTGTTAACTCTTTAGTGGCCTAATGTTTGCTCAGGCCGTACCAAGAGGATGTCTCCAGCTACCCCCAAAACATGACTATTAAATTTTTTCACAATTTTTGGAGCTGGTAGTCATACTATTTTTTCCTCCTTGCCTGTCAGATTCTTTCTGAGAGGAAGGGACAATTAGAATTTCATGTTTGCTATTATGTTTTTTGTCTTTTGAAATTGTGACCAATCCAGTGTAAAAAAACCAAAAAAACAAAACAAAAAAAAAACCCACTTTTTAAAAAACTGAGTCACCATAATCATTAGAAATTACAAATATAAAAACTTGTTTTAGGTATTTGTCACATTCTCCAGTAATAATAGACTTCCTGATTATCCATTAGATTTTGATTAGATTATCTCAAAACAAGTTCATAGTCCTCAAATACTCATTAGTGAAAAAGGAGGCCATCCCAAGTGTGTTAGGCGGCCAAAAGTTTAATAGTTTTAGTTTAAATAGTCTCCCTGTGAATCATCTTGAGGGAAGTATGTATGTACTTTTTGTAGTTTTTTGTTTGACATCACTACCATTTTTAACATCAGTGTGGGTGCTGTATATTGAAATAGAAATAAATAGAGTAGAAGTCAATTTTCACAGTTAAAATCCCCAGGATTATTCCTTATTAAATATGAAGTATAAGAAAAATTTCAGTTGTGACCCTGTTAAATTGAATCTGCTGCCAAGTTAGGGCTTTATAGGTAATGAAACATCCCAATCACCAGAGGAATTAATCAAAATCCTCACTGGCCAAGGACTGTGTCTACTGTCTTCTTTGTCTTTGTGTGTTTCCAATGTTTTGTATTATAAAGCACTCAAATATTTCTTGAAATTAATGAAAAACTTAATTTGTTTTCTTAAGAATTTAAAAAATTATTCAGAGCACTCGACTTTCTTGATTTTTCAAAATAGGAAATCATTTTTGGGGTATTTTCTTGGACATTTTCAAATTAAAATTTAAAGCATTTTAACCATTAGTAAGTTTTAATGGCACATCTATTTATTCTTTTTTTAACTACTTATCTTCCTATGTCCTTTTGCTTAATTCCCCTATCAGGAGTGCCTCCAAGTTGCATAGTACTTTACCTAGAGATGTTGGTAATCTTCATTCAAATTAAAAAAAATTAGGAAGTATTTTAACATCTCATTTATTGTTTTAAAAATTGTTTAATTTTGTTCCCTTACACTATATTTCCTATGCATTTTATGCATTGGAATCTAACTTTCTTTTTTTCCTCTTGAGGTAGTGAAAAGAAAATACTGAAGAATAGGATCTCAAGATGAGTAAAAAGCCCCCAAATCGTCCTGGAATCACTTTTGAGATTGGTGCTCGTTTGGAGGCACTGGACTACTTACAAAAATGGTATGGAAAATGTAGAACTTTGACTTTAAGCACAATATCTATAGCTTCACATTACTGTTAACTCTTCTGGTAGTAGCAGAAGCATTATTATAATCACAGTTTAAATACATGTGCATTGGTTTTTAGTTTTCAGTTTTAGCATTTAAAAACTTTAGTCAATTATTTCATGTAATCGTTTTAGGTGTTTGAGAACTGAAAATAATTATCTATTACATGGGTTGTACAGAGTGTATTGGTATCTTAGTATACTTAACATGAGTTATGTTGAGAGAGGTTAAGAGGAAATTAATTCAGATAATAAGCTTCCCAAGTTTTAGATAAATTTCGATATGTCTGTTTTCTTGTCCTGTATGGTCTTTCATACTACTGAGTGTATTAATGGTTAGCACAGTATTTTTTTCATAGTATACACTTTCAGAAATATCTCCACTCTTTACCATCCCACCTAAAACCAAAATTGCACTTAACCTTCTCCTTTCCTGAAGGGCAGAACCTAGAACAAGTTGTTACTATCTCCCAAACTAGATGGGCACTCCTTCCATACACTGCTTTCTTCTCTTGTTTGGCCATCTGCTGTATATGGTAAATTTAACCCTCCCTAATATATCCTTTATACATGATGTCAGAAAAGTACATAAACATGTATAAAACCACCACCTGCCAAAGAAGGATGGGAAACAACATGTAGGGTCACTGGGCTCTAGCAGATATAAAGGTAATTCCCCTCCTCCTCAGGAATGTGATCCTTATTCAGGCTAGGTAGCCCTTTCTCATGGTAGAGGTCCTCTTGGTTGCATTTTCAAGCCTCAACTTGAGAGAACCATTAGAGAAGTCCCCTTGCTAGAGTTGGGTTGCCTTTGTTCTTCTTGAAGCCTGTTTATTTTGGTGAGGAGTCTAGTGATTTAACAACTCCAGGATGTTATTTACCAGACATTTTGACATTTTCTTTCACTACAACTTCATTGTAGGCATGTTACACATTTGCTTTTGATTGATTTGCACTAAGTCAATTTCCTGAGTTGGCAATGGCAGACAAAAATTTGTTCAGTCGTAATATTTGACTTTAGTCAAGGGTTTCTGTCTCTTTAATATCTGACCTTAGACCCCAGCATTTCCATGACCCTCAGTTTAATGGCCTTGATCTTGGGCTCTGCTTCAGGACTGTTGACACTGCAACATCTGAGGTTGACGGGCATAGTTATTACACCCCTTTTCCTCAGTGGCATCTCGAGGTTCTTTCTAGAGGTCTCGGAACTCTTATCAGGTGGATAGTGTACATAATTATTCTCTGGAGGGCTTCGAAAACATCTGGGAACCAGGCAGTAAATCTCTCCTATTAGTGACAATAAAGTATCTTTAGATATTGTCAAATGTCCACCAGTGAGGGATGGTGGAGAAGGGGAGGCGATGAAATGCTCCTGATTTAGAAATATTGCCTGAGACTGTGTAACAGATGATAGCAGTTTAGGCAGTAATTGGATTTTTTGGCTCTCATTTGGCCAAAAGGAGCTGTATACTGTGAAGCACACTATTGCATCTCTGTCATAAAATGAGTATAGAAATAATACTTATTTTTTGATTTTGATGTTAATTTTAAGTATTTAAGTTACTGACTTTGGTATTAACTAGTTAACCTACATTAATATATTCTCTTAGGTTTCTCAACCTACAGAGTTGTAACTGAGCTTGCTTCCATTGTTGAAGAAGCATGTAGTTCATTAGTTTTTTCCGTAGTTTTCAGAGAGATGAATATCACTTTTGTATTGGTGAGAAACTTATTTCTGCTGGTGATATGTTTTATAAACCAACAGCTGTTAAAATTTATGATTCAGTAGTTGAAAGATAAGGACTATAAAAAAAGAACTATTTTAAAACTATGCCTAAATATATTTTTTAGTGTTCTGGGTTTCTAGATGATTTGGAATTTCAAAGAACAAATGAAAGTTGTAGCTTCTCACCAAGAAATTTCCAAGTGCTTATCAGAAAGGGTGATGTCATGTGTGTCCTCAATTGGTGAAGTTTAAATTTAATCTAATGACCCCAGTGATAATGTTGTTTGAAGTAAACATTAGCCTGAGTAATCTCATATGATCATCATGAAACTTTTTATCAATTTAATTTTCATGAATTCATTCATATAAAGATTTGAGCATCTGCTTCAGGTAACTCCTTGATTAAAAAAGAAGTAAGAGAATTATATATACATATTCTGAATAATTCAAATAAATAATTTTCTTGTGATTTTTGTTTTTCAATATCAATAGTTTCAAGAACTACTTAGACTTAGGTGAGTATTAAATTGTTAAGTGGCTTACCACAGAGCAATTTTAAATTGCTGAGATTAATTTATATGTGGCACAATATTTCTGTAGGACTTAATGTTTAATAGGTTTTATTTGTAAATGAGGTAAGCTTTATTCTTCATATTATTCTGTTTGTAAAGGGCCATTCTGTATTTTGTATCAATTCTATTTGATTACTGAGAAACTGACATTCTCATAAGGGCCAGAATAGTTAATCACTAAAAATATACAGAAATAATTCCCTTCCTCCCTCCTTTCTTTCACAGTGTTTCTTGTAACCATATTGAATGCTTCATCTTCCAGATTTATTCAGATCAATTTGAAAAGTATTGAGTTATATTTGATATAAATGTAATTTAATTGTTATAGTCATTGGACTGGTAGAGAATAAATGCAAATCTTGCTGTTTCTGTACTTTACACTAAATAGTTTATCTGTTATTAATGAACTTACTTGATGTTGATATGTTTCCTTTTAAAGAGAAATGCAAAAGGAGCCTAATGATAGTGGAATACTCAGAATACCAGTTTTCTTTGTTCCGTATGTAGAAGTATTTTCATATATAAAGAAGAAAAAAATAATTTTTAATGTGTCCCTAGGAATAAAAGGATAAACTCTAAATGTAGTAGGCAGAAACAAACTAAAGTTAAGCTCCCTTAGTTTAAGATTTGTTTAGTAGGAAGACTCACTCTGTTTTAGGAAAAATAAATTATTACTGTTTAAACAAACCATATCACATATTTCTTAAAGTTCAGGAAGATATCTTACTTTTGAAGAGAAGCTTTTTTAAAGTAGGGATTTATTACTTTTTGTTTTCTAATTACATTTATAGCTACATAAGAAAATAATTGATGGCTTGATTATTTTCCAGTACTAATGGGAGCAGACCTAATAAGCCATTGAATGATTAGTCATTTTCATTCTAATATTTGTTGTTTGATACTTGGATCTCTTCTAGACTAAACCTAACTCCTAGTGTGCACTATTAAAATTTTTGAAAATTTTGTAGTCTTACTTAAATTTTTTCTTTAACTGAATAATCAGTATAAGGATTTTAACATACTACTGTTCAATTGACACAGGCACCCGTTTTCTATCTTACCTCCATCATATTTTCCCCTATAACCTCTGTCCATCCAAACTTTGACATTGACTGTTATATTACCTTGAAAGCAGTAATAGCATGAGAATCAAAATGATGCAGGTGTTTTGATACAGGAATGTATTTTGGTAAGCAGAAGGTGCAGAGTTGAAGTTATACTGGAGACACTATAAGTGGATAGTTTTAAATTGAGACATAATAAATTCAGAGAGTTATTAACCCTGTAAATATGAGTAATCTTTAAATGGTCTGCTTATTAGCAAAATAGAAGCAGAATTACTGGCTTTTATTTACAGATTGATTTTAAGGATCAAATAAACTTAAGTATTTAAACTTACTTTAAATTACATACATTTATACATAAATATAAAGCTTGAAGCAAATTCAAGGGAAGAGCTAGAGTTAAAAAATAATCATTTTGGGATCTGAGATTTAAGTATGTAAGGTTTTAAATGAGGCTTTAGTGTTTATATAGAGTGGCCTGGAATTGTAGGAAAGCCATATCATTGAAAAAAGCTGTAGCAGTCTTCTTGGTGACAATCAAACATTTCTATAAAGTTTTATAGTTTATAGAGCACCCTTGCAAATATTAAAGCGTCTCATTATTCCAAAAATGTTCAATGATGAAAGTGGTAAAACTGGTTTTGACTACTGATTTAACTTCTGTCTTTTGATTGAAATTAAACTAGTTATTATGTAGAAAATGATTTAGTTATGAAAACACGACAAATAATATGCTGTGGTGTTAGTCTTAAACAAATTTGAAGTATAGAGTCAATTGAAAATATTCAGATGAGTTATGCTCTTCTGACTTCTTTTGGAATATTTCTATTTAATTCTCTTCTAGATCTAAAGAAAAGGAAAATGAAAGATTAAAAAATGTGGAGATGTCTCCAAGTATCAGAGTTTGATAGAACAGTATAAATTTGAATTGGCAAATGCTGTTTCCACACATTTGGAGGTTTTTGAACTATATGGAACATTTGCAAATGTGAGTTTTTAAGATGTTCATAAGCAGAATCTTAATAGTGTGGGAAAACTGAGGAAATTAATTTGTAGCAAGTACAAATCACCTTCTAATTAAAAAAAATACATATATTCTGAATTTTAAAAAATATTGTTTTCCTAAGATATTCAAAGGAAAGCATTAGTAAAGATAAGTTATATGATCTATATTTAGGGTAGGAGAATACTCCTGAGAAGAAATATGTGGATTGACTTTTAATTATGAAATAATACTTATATTAGATGAGTTTTTAAATTGTAGGAGCATCAGGTGAATACTTTTATGTAAAAATATAGGTTCTTTTGGTAATATGAATAAAATATTTGTCTCTTTATATGTGAGTTTTCTAAATTTGTATATAGTTGAAAAGTAATCATTGTTGACTCATTAACTACCTTAAAAACCTAATTTCAGAAAAGGTGTGCAATTGCATGTACTTTTTTTTATATAGTTCAGACATTTTCACATCCAGATAATCATAAAATTTGAATCAAAAGTCAAATCTGAAACCATCCAGCCTAATCATCAAGCAGATGTGTACCAGTGTACAGACATTTTAGTTCTTAAGTTTTTAAAATATCTGCAAAGTCTTGTATACTCCTTTTAATGATGATAAAGAACTGCCTCCTCCCCAAAAACACAAAGTGTGAAAAGCAAAAAATTAGAAATAGGGGGAAATAGAGTTATTATTTATTTTAAAATACATCTGGTCTCACTGTGATTTTTGTTCTTATTAATTTTTTTTCTTATAGTTCTGTATAAGAAAAGGAGAGAAAAGGAATACTGGGGAAAAAATTTAACTGGAAGTCAGGTTCTTCTCTGTTTTAATGTCTTTTCAGTCAGTGTTACTTTTTAAATGATCTTTCAGGTCCTTTGATTCTAAATTTATTTTCTTTTATATAGTTCACTTATATTTTAATCTCATTTTTAGACAGGAAAATAACAGACCCAAGGCAGAAGTATGCTAGACAAGGAAAAGTCACATATAGTTGGTTTTTTAGAAGAGAAAAACAGTTAAGTACATGTATGAAGACGTGAAGATGTGTCTCTACTTTTTGTACAACCTACAAACTGATGATTTCCTAGCCTCCTTCATAAATTCATAAAAGTATAAAATCTATATGTGTAATATGAATTGTTATGCATTCTCTTGTCATATATAATTAAAATTTTTTAAAAAGTGAATGTAATTTGGAACAGAAATCTAGAGGCTTGCATTTGGATCATAGTGCCTTTGGGCTCCAAATGGTGAGCTTTTCACTATGACACATTGCCTCATTCCCTGGAGCTATGATCTCAGTTAGCTAAATGGGCTCAGTGTTCACAGACCATATTTCTTTTTTTCCCTCCTTCCCTCCTTCTGTCCTTCTCTTCTTCCTTCCTTTCCCAGTACTGGGCATTGAACTCAGGAGTGATCTACCACTGAACTACATCCCTAGCCCTATTTATATTTTATTGTGAGACATTGTCTCCCTAAGTTTCCCAGGTTGTCCTTGAACTTGGACTCCTGAACTTGGACGCCTTCTATTTTTTGGGCCTATAGGCATGTGCCATCCTTCCCAGCAAACAGGCCCTCTTGATTGCCCACTTAATCTAGTTGTATGTATGTGTCTGGCAAGACTGTCCCTGGAAGTTCATCAAGGCTCTTTTACTCTTGCTCCTTGGAATTAGAGAGCTTGCCCAAGGCAGGTTAATTTTAGGTCTCTGTATTCTAGAAAGCTTCCTTCTTCTGAGCTTACCTTAGAATCAAACCTACAAACTTACAAACTGATGATTTCCTAGCCTCCTTCATAAATTTATAAAAATATAAAATCTAGGAATTTTAAGCTTATTTTGCTGTGGTGTGTGTCTTTTTTGTATGATGGCAAAGATTGGACTAAGAGAAAAGACAGTTGTATTTGCTTCTCTGACATTTGGTTGAAGTGCAGCTGTCATGTATCACACTCTTATATCTCTGTATTCATTGCATCATTCCTGCAGAATGTTGTTATTATGTTTTGTGAGATTTCGTTCTAGTCACATCACATAGATAATAGTTTATTTTTTGGTGGTGGGGTTGATTAAAACCACTAGCTGGGAAACAGTTTATGTGTGGTAGTTAACTACCACGTATATTCTCTAGTAAAGAGAGGATATTGCAGTTTTA